>NC_069501.1:91190919-91553419 GCF_027579735.1 Bombina bombina
CGCTCAGGATGTCTTCGGTTTCCAGGATGGCTCTGCTCCGTGCCACCGGGATGAAGATAGAAGACACCTCCGGGATGGATGAAGATATCGCCGCCTGGATGAAGACTTCTCACCGCCTAGATGGAGATGGATATCTGGACTTCAGGAACCGTAAGTAGATATTCCGGGGTTAGTGTAAGTTGTTTTTTTTTTCATTTTTTCTGGGTGGGTTTTTCTTTTCGATTAGGGCTTTGGACTTTTTTTAAAGAGCTGAATGCCCTTTTAAAAGCAACGCCCATATAAATGCACCTTTAGGGCAATGAGTAGCTTAGTTTTTTTTAGAGTTAGGTTTTTTATTTTGGGGGGGTTGGTTGGGTGGTGGGTTTTACTGTTGGTGGGACTTTGTATTTTTTAACAGGTAAAAGAGCTGTTTAACTAATTTCATACAAAAGGCATTTTTAAGGTCTATTGGTAGTTTATTGTAGGCTAGGGGGTGTTTTTATTTTGTGGGGGCTTTTTATTTTTATAGGGTTATTAGATTAGGTGTAATTGTTTTTATTTTTGATAATTTAGTTTATTATTTTTTCTAAGCTTAGTGTTTGTTTGTTTTTGTAATTTAGTGTTTATTATTTTTTGTAATTTTAGATTTTTTTATTTTTTTCATAGTGTTAGGTTTTTTAAATTTGTAATTTAGATTTTTTAATTGGTAGTATTTCTCCTGTTAAGTGTGGTCAGTCCACGGGTCATCATTACTTCTGGGATATTAACTCCTCCCCAACAGGAAGTGCAAGAGGATTCACCCAGCAGAGCTGCCATATAGCTCCTCCCCTCTACGTCACCTCCAGTCATTCTCTTGCACCCAACGAATAGATAGGATGTGTGAGAGGACTGTGGTGATTATACTTAGTTTTATACCTTCAATCAAAAGTTTGTTATTTTATAATAGCACCGGAGTGTGTTATTCCTTCTCTGGTAGAATTTGAAGAAGAATCTACCTGAGTTTTTTCTATGATTTTAGCCGGAGTAGTTAAGATCATATTGCTGTTTCTCGGCCATCTGAGGAGAGGTAAACTTCAGATCAGGGGACAGCGGGCAGATTAATCTGCAAGAGGTATGTAGCAGCTTATTATTTTCTGACAATGGAATTGATGAGAAAATTCTGCCATACCGATATAATGTAAACTCAGCCTTAAATGCAGTAGCAGCAACTGGTATCGGGCTGTCATGTATGTATATTTTACACTTCAGTATTCTGGGGAATGGCACTTCACTGGAATTATACTGTATGCATAAGACTTTAGCCTAATTTGCAGGGACTAGCAACAGGCTTTTTAATAACACTTAATTTATTTATGTTAAACGTTTTTTGCTGGCATGTAAAATCGTTTAATTTTCTGAGGTACTGGGTGAAAAAATGTTTTGGGCACTATTTTTTCCACTTGGCAGTCGTTTTTATTTAATTTATGACAGTTTACTGATCTCTCTCACTGTTGTGTATGAGGGGGAGGGGCCTTTTTGGCGCTTTTGCTACGCATCAAAAAATTCAGTCAGAAGTTTATTGTCTTCCCTGCATGATCCGGTTCATCTCTACAGAACTCAGGGGTCTTCAAAACTTGTTTTGAGGGAGGTAATCACTCACAGCAGAGCTGTGAGATTGTAGTTGACTGTGATAAAAAACGTTTATTTCTGTATTTTTTTTCTGCTATCAGGGTTAATTATCCTTTGCTAATGGGAGCAATCCTTTGCTAAAAGTGTGGTTTTTACAAAGATTTGATGCTATAACTTTTCAGTTTATCAATTTTCAACTGTCATAACTTTTTCTGTGCTTCTTATAGGCACAGTACGTTTTGCATATTATAGTAAATTACTTGAAAAGTATTTCCAAGTTTTGCTAGTGTGTTAAACATGTCTGATTCAGAGGAAGATATCTGTGCTATATGTGCTAAAGCCAAAGTGGAGCCCAAATAGAAATTTATGTACTAACTGCATTGATGCTACTTTAAATAAAAGTCAATCTGTACAAATTGAACATATTTCACCAAACAACGAGGGGAGAGTTATGCCGACTAACTCGCCTCACGTGTCAGTACCTGCATCTCCCGCTCGGGAGGTGCGTGATATTGTAGCGCCGAGTACATCTGGGCGGCCATTACAAATCACATTACAGGATATGGCTACTGTTATGATTGAAGTTTTGGCTAAATTACCAGAACTAAGAGGTAAGCGTGATCACTCTGGGGTGAGAACAGAGTGCGCTGATAATATTAGGGCCATGTCAGATACTGCGTCACAATTTGCAGAACATGAGGACGGAGAGCTTCATTCTGCGGGTGACGGTTCTGATGGGTATGTATGTATGTGTATGTATGTATATGTATGTATGTGTATGTGTGTGTATGTATGTATATGTATATATGTATATATATATATATATATATATATATATATATATATATGTGTGTATATATATTATATATATTATGTTATAT
The DNA here is from genome assembly GCF_027579735.1 of Bombina bombina. Lineage (NCBI taxonomy): Eukaryota > Metazoa > Chordata > Amphibia > Anura > Bombinatoridae > Bombina > Bombina bombina. The sequence goes on from NC_069501.1 coordinate 91,193,388, forward strand.
GGGTAATTTGAATCTCACATATTAAGCATATTGAGGGTAACTTTAAATCTAGTATCAAATGTTTATAAAGCAGCATTCCACAAGTTTCTTTTTGTATAAGTTGTAACATATGTTTCTAATATAAGTTCCTCTTTACAAATGGATATGGGCATATTCTGTTATGTGCTATAACAACATTCTTATTTCCTGTGGGCCCCTTATGCAGATGTGAAGTTAACTACGTTTTTTATATATTTCCTGTGACCTCATGTATGACGTATACATTCCTATAAATTCTTTGTGTGTTCTTCAAATAAACGGGACTTTTGTGAAAACACTCAGTTGCATGTGTGTGTGATTTCAGTGGTCACCCCAGGGCCCTGAAGAAAACGTGTGCCGCACCCTTATCAGCCAGAGCAGAGCTAAGGAACAAAAGAAGTGACCCTACAAAACTGGCGTCAGAAGTGGAATGAAACAGGGAACTCTCGGAAGGTGAGTTGAACAAAGAGTCTTTTTATTCTGACCTTTTTTCTCTTACCACGAGACCCCTTAAGTTTCATTTTACATAGGAATAGTTGGGGAATATATATATGTGAATCTTTGGTAGATTCTAAAAGAGGAATAATAGATTTTTTTGGTAAAAATCAGGTTAAATATATATATGAATCTTTGGTAGATTCTAATCAAATTTTTGATTAAAAAAATAAAAAATAAAAAGGGAATAAGATTTCTTTGGTAGAAATCAGGTTATATAAAGTCTGGCTGAAGGGTTAAAACACACATTTTCTTATTGCTTGCTTTTGAAATATTGCTGTATGGCTAACATTGCTTTAAAGTTATAAGATAAATACTGCATTGTTTATATGAATTCTTATGCTGCTTGTTTTTAAATATGCTGTATGGCAAAATACTGTTTATTTGTATAAAGTGTTAAGGAAGTAAAATACTGCTTATTGTTTAAAGTATTAAGAAAGTAAACTGTTGCTTATATGTATTGCTGTTTCTGAATGTTAGTTAAAATGCTACATTTTTTCTGGTGAAGGGTGACCTTTGACCTAGAGATAATTAATGCCAGAAACTACTGAAAGAATCAGCATAGTGATATTTTTTTTTTTTTTTTTTTTCTCTTGTTGTAAACTTAAGCATTAAGCACAATAACTGGTAACGGAGTACAACCATTCTAGTTAATGTGTTTTATGCAAAAAGATTCAATAATTAATTGCTCTTAAAGGTAAAGGTATTGTATTTTTTATTTTTATTATTTTTTATTATTTATTTATTTTTTTGTATTGTATTATATTTTGTTGTAAATGTTTTAAAAGATAAGTTAGGAGTTGAGAATGGGCAAATCCCAGTCTAAACAATTTCCATCACCTATGCAAGGAGAAAAATGTAAAGATTATGTGGGAAAATATAGCAGATTGGACAGAAGCTATGAGAAGCTCTGATCCATTCCCCAGAGAGGGGGATAATGATACATTTCATATGAATATGGATTTTATGAAAAAGGATGGGGAAAATTGGCTGACTGTTGCTCCATACTGGCGATATATTGATATAGATGGGAATAAAAAGAAGGGTAAAAGTGAGAAGCAAAGACAGAAAACATATTCACCCCCCCCCCTGCCCCATATAATGCCCCTCACCTACCTTTGCCATCATATAACAGACTATATCCTAGCCTCCCATCCCCTAGTGACATAGATCTAGAGACTATTGCTATTGCCTCTGCTCAGGTACCCCAGGAATGGACCTTGCCAGGACCTTCTGTAACTCCCCGATACCAGGTCACTAAACCCCCAATTATGCCCAAACCCCCGATTAAGGTTGAACCAGTAACACCTTCCTACCCCCCTACAATAACCCCACAATATAAAAGAGGGAATGAAGAAGTAGAGGAGGAGGAGGCAGCTGTACCAGAAGCTAGTATGCCATTTCTTACTGTGGGAGACCAATTAATTATTAAACCTTTGTCCCCGGGTGAATTAAGGGAAATTACCAAGGGAGCCCCAAATCCCCGTCAACATCCATCAGCTTGTATTATGTATTTAAAAAGAATGTTACAAGGACAAAACATGACACAGACAGATATAAGAATTATTATTGATGCACTTCTAGACTATGACCCTGAATCAGGTTGGGAGTGGGGTAATGTAAAGAGTATTAGTAAATTGAGTCGAGATCCAACAATTAACTATGCCCTAAACACACGTGAAGGACTTGATGAAATGTGGACAGAATTAAGTATAGAAATGCATAGAATATGGAAGGATAAACAAAGTATGTCAATTGCACTAGCGTGCAAACAGAATACAAAGGAAACAGTAGTAGAATTTGTTAAGCGTTTTTATAAATGCTGGAAGGAAGAGGCTGGAATGGAATCAGGAGATGCAATGGGCTCTCTGAAGGTCCAGACTTGCATTAGTAATATGCAACCTCAGCTTTCCTTGTTGGTGAAGCAACTTGTCTCTGATTGGCCGGAGTTGACTCCAGCAGAATTCTTGAAAAGAATTCATGAAAAAGAAGGGGCAGGTTGTTTTGACATCAGGAAATTAGAAGGAAAAAATGCTGCTTTTTATCAAAAGCAGAGTTTACAACATTGTGATCCATTCCAGGCCAGGGAAAGGGATAATACAGGGAGTAATAGAATGTATGTGAGAGGTAGAGGGAGAGCTAGAGGAAGAGCTAGAGGGAATTATACTTCAAACAGAACACATTGTTTTAACTGTGGGGAACAGGGACATTGGAAAAATGAATGCCCAAAACCCCCTAATAATTCTGGCCCCCCTTACAATCCCCGACAGTATAACAGACAGCCTTACATAGCCCCTGCACCCATGGAGGCACCCAAACACAACATACAATGGCCATAGGGGTGCCTAGAAGGTAGCACTCCAATTTTTCCAGTGGTGTCAACAAGTTATCATGAGCAACCGTACTTAGTCCTAGAAGTAGAGGGAGAACCCCTACCATTTCTAGTAGACACAGGAGCTACATGCTCTGCCTTATGCTCAGATATGTATGATGGCATTACTGGAAAATCTGAACCTTCTATAGGGATTAATGGAGTGCTGACTCAGACTCGCATCACACCGCCGCTTGAAGTTAGGGTACCCTGTACTGGCCAACAACTTTTGCACCCATTTCGTATTATAACTGGGTGTCCCCTTAACATTTTGGGTCGTGATCTTATGGGTCCCCTTGGTTTGAAAGTAGCTGTCACTAGACAGGGTGGGTTAGACGTGAGTCTAGGGTCCACTAACCTGTGTTTTTTTAATGACATATTGACAGATGTCCCATCCTCTGTATGGGCATCTTCAAAACTTGACGTTGGTTTAGTTCAGTGTACCCCATATAAAGCCAGATTAAAACCTAATACTACTCCAGTGTTTATTAAACAATATCCATTGTCTAGAGAAAAGAAAGAAGGGATAAGACCCATGATAGAGGAATTCCTTAAACAAGGAATCCTCCGTCCAGTAGTTTCTCCCTATAATACCCCCATAAATCCGATCCCAAAGAAAGACAATGAATATAGGTTAGTACAAGACCTAAGGGCAATTAATGAAATAGTAATCCCAATTGCCCCAATTGTCCCAGATGTTACAACCTTACTCACAGCCATTCCACATGACGCCTGTATATTTACAGTCATTGATTTAGCTAACGCATTTTTTTTCAGTCCGATTGGACCCTGAGACACAGCTACTTATGGCTTTTTATTATGATGGGCGTCAGCTTACCTGGACACGCCTCCCTTCAAGGCTATGTGGCCTCACCTGCGGTCTACTCGCTGGTGCTCCAACGTACTTTGCGGTCATGGACTCCCAGCCACGTTTCCGTCCTCCTTCAGTACGTCGATGACCTACTGTTGTGTAGTCCTAACCAGGAGGCTAATACAGTAGATACAATAAGTCTGTTAAAACACCTTGCTGCTGAAGGTCATAAAATAGCAAAACATAAGCTACAAGTAGGAGTGACAAAAGTGGATTACCTTGGTTTTGTGCTTTCCCAAGGCCACCGGTCCATTAGTCCCAAACGAATCCAAGCGATTCAACAGATCCCAAAGCCAGTTACTAGAAAGGACATGCTCACCTTTCTAGGTATGATTAATTATTGCAGACAATGGATTCCTGAGTGCTCCCATCATGATTCCATTCTAAGGCAAGCCACAAAAGGGGATAGCCCTGAACATATACAATGGACCACAGACATGACTAAATCCTACATAGCTCTGAAGACTAGCATTATTAGTGCCCCTGCTTTAGGACTACCTGATTATTGTAAACCATTTCACTTGTATGCGAGGGACAATTGTAAAACCATGGCTGCTGTGTGCCCAAGAGCATGGTGGAGGCAATATGCGTCCCGTAGCTTTCTTTTCCAAAGTAGTTCCAATACCGGTACAAGGGATGCCGGCGTGTCTCCGAGCATTGGCAGCTTGCGCCATGGCTGTAGAGATGGTTGAAACAATCACATTAGGCCATCCAATAGTACTACACACTAGTCACCAAGTTTTACATCTTGTAAAAAATGTCACTACCCAACACATGACTTCTCAAAGACTTTCTGGTTATGAATGTATATTACTGAATAATACAAATCTGACTATTAAATATAGTAGTGTATCCTCAGGGCCAACTCAAATACTTAGTGCCTTACTTACAGGATCACCAGACTTTCCAACAGATCATGATTGTATAGAGGTAATACACCACATTACCACACCAAGACCTGACTTGATGGATAAACCTTTTGACCGTGCTGATAATGTGTATGTTGATGGTTCTTGTTCCCGACCTAGTGATGGTATTTATAAGACAGGCTATGCCGTTGTGCAACTACCAGACATTGTTCTAGATGCAGTCCCCATTCCTTATCCTTCTGCACAAGCTGCAGAATTAATAGCACTTACAAAAGCATGTAAATTGTTTGAAAATAAATCTGTTAACATTTACACTGACTCTCGCTATGCTTTTGGGGTTGTGCACGATTTTGGTATGATATGGAAACAACGTGGTTTTGTTTCAGCAGATGGCAAGACCATCTCTCATACAGACCTGATTAATGACCTTTTAGAGGCCATACAACTCCCAAAGGATATAGCGATCATACATTGCCGTGCACATACATACAAGTCTGACCCTATTTCCTTGGGTAATGCACTTGCAGATAAAATTGCTAAAGAGGCTGCTTATGTTTCTCATACACCCAAATCCACCATCCGTATGTATGCTGTTTTAGCCCCACCTTCATGTCCTACAGACCATATGCTTCTTGAACTCCAGGGACATGCCACTCCTAGTGACATATCTTTCTGGACTACTAATGGGTTAGCTTTAGATGAGAATGGTTTGTTTTCTAAAGAGGGGAAGGTGGGCATACCGGAAAGCAGTGCACCACTCTTTATAGCACAAGCCCATGGTGTTGGACACCTAGGTATAAAACCAACAACTAACTTGTTGAAGCAATCTTTCTACATTAGAGGTATAGGTGATCATTGCAAGGCATATATTAATAGATGTGTATATTGCTTACAGACCAATGCAACCATTCCCAATAAAGCCCAGCATGACCACTTACCCCCACCTATAGCCCCATTCACACATCTACAAATTGATTTTACACATATTCCAAAAACTGGGACTAAACAATTATATCTGCTTGTAATAGTTGACCAATTTTCTAAGTGGCCAGAAGCTTTTGTTACCCAGAGGGAAGATGCAAAAACAGTCGCTAAAATTTTAGCCACTGAAATAATTCCCAGATTTGGTTGTCCGCTTCAGATTAATTCTGATAACGGTCCAGCGTTCATTAGTAAAATCACACATGAGTTAGTAGAATGGTTACAGATTAATTGGAACTTTCACATTCCCTACCATCCTCAAAGCTCAGGGATTGTAGAAAGAATGAATCACAATATCAAGGAAAAACTTTTAAAGGCAACAGCAGGTACATGGGTTAAATGGCAAAACTATTTACCTGCGATTTTAGCAGAAATCAGAATGACCCCAAATAGGACAACCAGGTTGTCTCCATTTGAGGTCCTAATGGGTAGACCATTCCCGACTCCATGGGTAAAAGGCCCACTTATCATTAAAAATGGTGATTTAGATTGTATTAAGGAACAATATGTAAAACAATTGATTGATAAATTGAATGGCATCTATGGTGATGTGTCTTCCCGTTTACCTCTTCCCTCACAGGAACCAACCCATCCTTTCAAGCCTGGAGATCTGGTCTGTATTCGCCAGCTGAATAAAGCAAAGAAAGGAGGTTTCCCGTTCAGCAAGCCAGTCACTGTGATCGCTGTAACCAGGACTGCCGTACTGACTGCTGACAAGGACATCTGGATACACGCTTCACGAGTGAAACTCTGTCCAAAGAGAGGAGAAGCGGGTGACAAGCTATCGGTCACCCCTCACAAAGGAGAAGTGGGTGATAAGGTATCGATCACTCCTCACAAAGACCAGGATGACGATCTCAATCATGGATCCAAGACATTTCTGCAAGATCTTCCTTTTCCTAATGGGGATATTGATATTTGTGTATATCCCAATAGTATTAATAACGGCATGTTATTACCTACCTGAAGATGCTGAACACTTTACAGCTATTTGTTTACTATTATTAACATTGTTTAACTGTTACATGTCTTGTACTTTAGGAAAGAAAATATCAGGTATGATACAAGATGCAGAAAAAGTTCAACTGCAAAATTTAATTAGAGGTAGACCCAGATAGTTTATATTGTAGGAACATTACAGATTATGTGATCACGATGTGATCAAAGAGGGGAATGATGGGTATGTATGTATGTGTATGTATGTATATGTATGTATGTGTATGTGTGTGTATGTATGTATATGTATATATGTATATATATATGTATATATATATATATATATATATGTGTGTATATATATTATATATATTATGTTATATGGGTAATTTGAATCTCACATATTAAGCATATTGAGGGTAACTTTAAATCTAGTATCAAATGTTTATAAAGCAGCATTCCACAAGTTTCTTTTTGTATAAGTTGTAACATATGTTTCTAATATAAGTTCCTCTTTACAAATGGATATGGGCATATTCTGTTATGTGCTATAACAACATTCTTATTTCCTGTGGGCCCCTTATGCAGATGTGAAGTTAACTACGTTTTTTATATATTTCCTGTGACCTCATGTATGACGTATACATTCCTATAAATTCTTTGTGTGTTCTTCAAATAAACGGGACTTTTGTGAAAACACTCAGTTGCATGTGTGTGTGATTTCAGTGGTCACCCCAGGGCCCTGAAGAAAACGTGTGCCGCACCCTTATCAGCCAGAGCAGAGCTAAGGAACAAAAGAAGTGACCCTACAGGTTCTGATCCAAACAGACTGGATTCAGATATTTCAAATTTTAAATTTAAGCTGGAAAACCTCCGTGTATTACTAGGGGAGGTGTTAGCGGCTCTGAATGATTGTAACACAGTTGCAATACCAGAGAAATTGTGTAGGTTGGATAAATATTTTGCGGTACCGTCGAGTACTGACGTTTTTCCTATACCTAAGAGACTTACTGAAATTGTTACTAAGGAGTGGGATAGACCCAGTGTGCCGTTCTCACCCCCTCCAATATTTAGAAAGATGTTTCCAATAGACGCCACCACACGGGACTTATGGCAAACGGTCCCTAAGGTGGAGGGAGCAGTTTCTACTTTAGCTAAGCGTACCACTATCCCGGTGGAGGATAGCTGTGCCTTTTCAGATCCAATGGATAAAAAGTTAGAGGGTTACCTTAAGAAAATGTTTGTTCAACAAGGTTTTATATTGCAACCTCTTGCATGCATTGCGCCTGTCACGGCTGCAGCAGCATTTTGGTTTGAGTCTCTGGAAGAGACACTTGAATCAGCTCCATTAGATGAGATTACACACAAGCTTAAAGCCCTTAAGTTAGCTAACTCATTTATTTCGGATACCGTAGTACATTTAACTAAACTTACGGCTAAGAATTCCGGATTCGCCATTCAGGCGCGCAGAGCACTGTGGCTAAAATCCTGGTCAGCTGATGTTACTTCTAAATCTAAATTGCTTAATATTCCTTTCAAAGGGCAGACCTTATTCGGGCCCGGGTTGAAAGAAATTATCGCTGACATTACAGGGGGTAAAGGCCATGCCCTGCCTCAAGACAGAGCCAAACCTAAGTCTAATTTTCGTTCCTTTCGTAATTTCAAAGCAGGAGCAGCATCAACTTCCTCTGCACCAAAACAGGAAGGAGCTGTTGCTCGCTACAGACAAGGCTGGAGACCTAACCAGTCCTGGAACAAGGGCAAGCAGGCCAGGAAACCTGCTGCTGCCCCTAAGACAGCATGAATCAAGGGCCCCCGATCCGGGAACGGATCTAGTGGGGGGCAGACTTTCTCTCTTCGCCCAGGCTTGGGCAAGAGATGTCCAGGATCCCTGGGCGTTAGAGATCATATCTCAGGGATACCTTCTGGACTTCAAATCCTCTCCCCCAAGAGGGAGATTTCATCTGTCAAGGTTGTCAACAAACCAAATAAAGAAAGAGGCGTTTCTACGCTGCGTACAAGATCTTTTATTAATGGGAGTGATCCATCCGGTTCCGCGGTCGGAACAAGGACAAGGGTTTTACTCAAATCTGTTTGTGGTTCCCAAAAAAGAGGGAACTTTCGGGCCAATCTTGGATTTAAAGATCCTAAACAAATTCCTAAGAGTTCCATCGTTCAAAATGGAAACTATTCGGACAATTTTACCCATGATCCAAAAGGGTCAGTACATGACCACAGTGGATTTAAAGGATGCTTACCTTCACATACCGATTCACAAAGATCATTACCGGTATCTAAGATTTGCCTTTCTAGACAGGCATTACCAGTTTGTAGCTCTTCCATTCGGATTGGCTACGGCTCCAAGAATCTTCACAAAGGTTCTGGGTGCTCTTCTGGCGGTACTAAGACCGCGAGGAATTTCGGTAGCTCCGTACCTAGACGACATTCTGATACAAGCTTCAAGCTTTCAAACTGCCAAGTCTCATACAGAGTTAGTACTGGCATTTCTAAGGTCGCATGGATGGAAGGTGAACGAAAAGAAGAGTTCTCTCTTTCCACTCACAAGAGTTCCCTTCTTGGGGACTCTGATAGATTCTGTAGAAATGAAGATTTACCTGACAGAAGACAGGTTAACAAAGCTTCAAAATGCATGCCGTGTCCTTCATTCCATTCAACACCCGTCAGTAGCTCAATGCATGGAGGTGATCGGCTTAATGGTAGCGGCAATGGACATAGTACCCTTTGCACGCCTACATCTCAGACCGCTGCAATTGTGCATGCTAAGTCAGTGGAATGGGGATTACTCAGACTTGTCCCCTACTCTGAATCTGGATCAAGAGACCAGAAATTCTCTTCTATGGTGGCTTTCTCGGCCACATCTGTCCAGGGGGATGCCATTCAGCAGGCCGGACTGGACAATTGTAACAACAGACGCCAGCCTACTAGGTTGGGGCGCTGTCTGGAATTCTCTGAAGGCTCAGGGACTATGGAATCAGGAGGAGAGTCTCCTACCAATAAACATTCTGGAATTGAGAGCAGTTCTCAATGCCCTTCTGGCTTGGCCCCAGTTAACAACTCGGGGGTTCATCAGGTTTCAGTCGGACAACATCACGACTGTAGCTTACATCAACCATCAGGGAGGGACAAGAAGCTCCCTAGCAATGATGGAAGTATCAAAGATAATTCGCTGGGCAGAGTCTCACTCTTGCCACCTGTCAGCAATCCACATCCCGGGAGTGGAGAACTGGGAGGCGGATTTCTTAAGTCGTCAGACTTTTCATCCGGGGGAGTGGGAACTTCATCCGGAGGTCTTTGCCCAAATACTTCGACGTTGGGGCAAACCAGAGATAGATCTCATGGCGTCTCGACAGAATGCCAAGCTTCCTCGTTACGGGTCCAGATCCAGGGATCCGGGAGCGGTTCTGATAGATGCTTTGACAGCACCTTGGACCTTCGGGATGGCTTATGTGTTTCCACCCTTCCCGATGCTTCCTCGATTGATTGCCAGAATCAAACAGGAGAGAGCATCAGTGATTCTAATAGCGCCTGCATGGCCACGCAGGACTTGGTATGCAGATCTAGTGGACATGTCATCCTGTCCACCTTGGTCTCTACCTCTGAAACAGGACCTTCTGATCCAGGGTCCCTTCAAACATCAAAATCTAATTTCTCTGAAGCTGACTGCTTGGAAATTGAACGCTTGATTTTATCAAAACGTGGTTTTTCTGAGTCAGTTATTGATACCTTAATACAGGCAAGGAAGCCTGTTACCAGAAAGATTTATCATAAGATATGGCGCAAATACTTATATTGGTGCGAATCCAAGAGTTACTCATGGAGTAAGGTTAGGATTCCGAGGATATTGTCTTTTCTACAAGAAGGTTTAGAAAAGGGTTTATCCGCTAGTTCCTTAAAGGGACAAATTTCAGCTCTGTCCATTCTTTTACACAAACGTCTGTCAGAAGTTCCGGACGTTCAAGCTTTTTGTCAGGCTTTAGCTAGGATCAAGCCTGTGTTTAAAACTGTTGCTCCACCATGGAGTTTGAACTTAGTTCTTAATGTTTTACAGGGTGTTCCGTTTGAACCCCTTCATTCCATTGATATCAAGCTGTTATCTTGGAAAGTTCTATTTTTAATGGCGATTTCCTCGGCTCGAAGAGTCTCTGAGTTATCCGCCTTACATTGTGATTCTCCTTATCTGATTTTTCATTCAGACAAGGTAGTTCTGCGTACTAAACCTGGGTTCCTACCTAAGGTGGTCACTAACAGGAATATCAATCAAGAGATTGTGGTTCCATCTTTGTGTCCTAATCCTTCTTCGAAGAAGGAACGTCTGCTACACAATCTAGATGTAGTCCGTGCCCTGAAATTTTATCTACAGGCAACTAAGGATTTTCGACAAACGTCTTCCCTGTTTGTCGTTTATTCTGGTCAGAGGAGAGGTCAAAAAGCTTCGGCTACCTCTCTCTCTTTTTGGCTTCGTAGCATAATTCAGTTAGCCTATGAGACTGCTGGACAGCAGCCTCCTGAAAGAATTACAGCACATTCTACTAGAGCTGTGGCTTCCACTTGGGCCTTTAAGAATGAGGCTTCTGTTGAACAGATTTGCAAGGCTGCAACTTGGTCTTCTCTTCATACTTTTTCCAAATTTTACAAATTTGACACTTTTGCTTCTTCGGAGGCTGTTTTTGGGAGAAAGGTTCTTCAGGCAGTGGTTCCTTCCGTATAAAGAGCCTGCCTGTCCCTCCCATCATCTGTGTACTTTAGCTTTGGTATTGGTATCCCAGAAGTAATGATGACCCGTGGACTGACCACACTTAACAGGAGAAAACAAAATTTATGCTTACCTGATAAATTCCTTTCTCCTGTAGTGTGGTCAGTCCACGGCCCGCCCTGTTTTTTATGGCAGGTAAAAAAATTTTTTGAATTATACTCCAGTCACCACTACACCCTTTGGCTTCTCCTTTCTCGTTGGTCCTTGGTCGAATGACTGGAGGTGACGTAGAGGGGAGGAGCTATATAGCAGCTCTGCTGGGTGAATCCTCTTGCACTTCCTGTTGGGGAGGAGTTAATATCCCAGAAGTAATGATGACCCGTGGACTGACCACACTACAGGAGAAAGGAATTTATCAGGTAAGCATAAATTTTGTTTTTTTTTATTTTATTAGAATAGTAATGTTAGATTAATTTATAGTTTAATGTTAGGTTTATTTCTTTCCTAAGATATGGTGAGTCCACGGCTTGAGTAATTACTGTTGGGAATATCACTCCTGGCTAGCAGGAGGAGGCAAAGAGCACCACAGTTAAACTGCTAAGTATCACTCCCTTACCCACAACCCCCAGTCATTCTCTTTGCCTTCGGTGCATGGAGGAGGTAAAGTTTAGGTGTCTGAAGAACAATTTTGATTTCATCTACAAGCAAGTTTTGGGGTATAGCCGTATTCCACGTCATTCCTTGCAGTCGGGTAGTGGTGGCTTTAAAGCAGTTAGGAACTTGTAAAGAGGTACTTACTGCATTTTCCTAACAATTGCTGCCCTAGTTTAGAAAGCCAGAGTTGGCTACTCTGTTCTTTCTTTTTCAAAAGTCTCTGTGAAGAACTGTGTCTCCTCATACCTTGTAACTGTCTACATGCCGGACAGCGGAGCAGGTAAGTGTTTTTTCTTCCAGTTGGGGAGTTCATGCACTTAACAAATTAAAAGACACTGCTTTTTTATTGGTGACATAGATAATCCTGTTGTATGGGTTACACTGGGGCATGAAGCAGGCACTGTAGCATGTATGAGACTAACATTTAAACCAACAGCCGGTCTGAGCAGACGTGCTTCTTCAGAGCTCCTCTCCAAATTCATATTTCTCTTTTAAGGTGTATCCAGTCCACGGATCATCCATTACTTGTGGGATATTCTCCTTCCCAACAGGAAGTTGCAAGAGGATCAACCACAGCAGAGCTGCTATATAGCTCCTCCCCTAACTGCCTTACCCAGTCATTCTCTTGCAACTCTCAACAAGCATGGAGGTAGTAAGAGAGAAGTGGTGAAATGTAGCTGTTATTTAGCTTCAATCAAGAGTTTATTATTTTTAAATGGTACCGGAGTTGTACTATTTTGTTCCAGGCAGAAAAATAGAAGAATCTGCCTGTGATTTCTATGATCTTAGCAGGTTGTAACTAAGATCCATTGCTGTTCTCACACATGACTGAAGAGAGAGATAACTTCAGCGGGGGAATGGCGTGCAGGTTATCCTGCTATGAGGTATGTGCAGTTAAGTTTTTTCTAGAAGATGTGAAGGTTAGAAAATGCTGCTGATACCAAATTTATGAAAGGTAAGCCTGAATACAGTGATTTAATAGCGACTGGTATCATGCTTACTTTCTGAGGTAATACTCTTTTATATTTACAATATAAAACGTTTGCTGGCATGTTTAAACGTTTTTATATATACTTTGGTGATAAAACTTTATTGGGGCCTAGTTTTTTTTCCACATGGTTGGCTTAAATTTGCCTGGAAACAGTTTCCTGAGGCTTTCCACTGTGTTACTATGAGTGGGAGGGGCCTAATTTAACGTTGTCCCCTCTACTGAATCTGGACCAAGAGACCAGGGATTTTCTTCTCTGGTGGCTATCTCGGGTCCATCTGTCAAAAGGTATGACCTTTCACAGGCCAGATTGGACAATTGTAATGACAGATGCCAGCCTTCTAGGTTGGGGTGCAGTCTGGAACTCCCTGAAGGCTCAGGGATCGTGGACTCAGGAGGAGTCACTCCTTCCAATAAACATTCTGGAACTAAGAGCGATATTCAATGCTCTTCAGGCTTGGCCTCAGCTAGCGACAATGAGGTTCATCAGATTTCAGTCGGACAACATCACGACTGTGGCTTACATCAACCATCAAGGGGGAACAAGGAGTTCCCTAGCGATGTTAGAAGTCTCAAAGATAATTCTGGGCAGAGATTCACTCTTGCCACCTATCAGCTATCCATATCCCAGGTGTAGAGAACTGGGAGGTGGATTTTCTAAGTCAACAGACTTTTCATCCAGGGGAGTGGGAACTCCATCCGGAGGTGTTTGCACAATTGGTTCATCGTTGGGGCGAACCAGAGCTGGATCTCATGGCGTCTCGCCTGATAGTGCCTGTGTGGCCACGCAGGACTTGGTATGCAGATCTGGTGGACATGTCATCCTTTCCACCATGGACTCTGCTGCTGAGAAAGGACCTTCTACTTCAAGGTCCTTTCAACCATACAAATCTAATTTCTCTGAGGCTGACTGCCTGGAGATTGAACGCTTGATTTTATCAAAGCGTGGTTTCTCCGAGTCAGTCATTGATACCTTAATTCAGGCACGAAAGCCTGTCACCAGGAAAATCTATCATAAGATATGGCATAAATATCTTTATTGGTGTGAATCCAAGGGCTACTCATGGAGTAAGGTCAGGATTCCCAGGATATTATCTTTTCTCCAAGAAGGATTGGAGAAAGGATTGTCAGCTAGTTCCTTAAAGGGACAGATTTCTGCGCTATCTATTCTTTTGCACAAGCGTCTGGCGGATGTCCCAGACGTTCAGGCATTTTGTCAGGCTTTAGTTAGAATCAAGCCTGTGTTTAAACCTGTTGCTCCACCTTGGAGCTTAAATTTGGTTCTTAAAGTTCTTCAGGGGGTTCCGTTTGAACCTCTTCATTCCATAGATATCAAACTTTTATCTTGGAAAGTTCTTTTTTTGGTAGCTATTTCCTCGGCTCGTAGAGTTTCCGAGTTATCTGCTTTACAATGTGATTCTCCTTATCTGATCTTCCATGCAGATAAGGTAGTTCTGCGTACCAAACCTGGGTTTTTACCTAAGGTGGTATCTAATAAGAATATCAATCAAGAGATTGTTGTTCCGTCTTTGTGTCCTAATCCTTCTTCAAAGAAGGAACGTCTATTACACAATCTGGACGTGGTTCGTGCTTTAAAGTTTTACTTACAAGCTACTAAAGATTTTCGTCAAACATCTGCTTTGTTTGTTGTCTACTCTGAACAGAGGAGAGGTCAAAAGGCTTCGGCAACCTCTCTTTCTTTTTGGCTAAGAAGCATAATCCGCTTAGCCTATGAGACTGCTGGCTAGCAGCCTCCAGAAAGGATTACAGCTCATTCTACTAGAGCTGTGGCTTCCACATGGGCCTTTAAAAATGAGGCTTCTGTTGAACAGATTTGCAAGGCGGCGACTTGGTCTTCGCTTCATACTTTTTCAAAATTCTACAAATTTGATACTTTTGCTTCTTCGGAGGCTATTTTTGGGAGAAAGGTTTTACAGGCAGTGGTTCCTTCTGTTTAAGTACCTGCCTTGTCCCTCCCTTCATCCGTGTACTTTAGCTTTGGTATTGGTATCCCACAAGTAATGGATGATCCGTGGACTGGATACACCTTACAAGAGAAAACATAATTTATGCTTACCTGATAAATTTATTTCTCTTGTGGTCTATCAAGTCCACGGCCCGCCCTGTCATTTTAAGGCAGGTGTTTTTTAAATTTAAACTACAGTCACCACTGCACCCTATGGTTTCTCCTTTCTCTGCTTGTTTTCGGTCGAATAACTGGATATGGCAGTTAGGGGAGGAGCTATATAGCAGCTCTGCTGTGGGTGATCCTCTTGCAACTTCCTGTTGGGAAGGAGAATATCCCAAAAGTAATGGATGATCCGTGGACTGGATACACCACAAGAGAAATAAATTTATCAGGTAAGCATAAATTATGTTTTTACCTTGATTATAACCTGCATTTTGGGGCTCACTACAACGCAAACCGGGCACCCAGATCTACCCACAGAAAGAGGAATCTGAGACACTCGGTCTCCCAACAAGCGTGACATCTTCAGCTTTACTAAAGACACAACGGATTTCTCCGCGGGAGAATTATAAGCGGAAGGCCACCGGTCATACAAGTGCAGCTAAGGCGAGGTATAGACCAAAGTTAAAATAGCGTCTTCGCTCTGCAGCTCTGCACTCACTTGATAAGACCCTGCGCACACATCAGAAGAAGGAAGACCGAGAGTGCACTCACAAGTTGTGGTATGTGCCTTGTTGGGTGGATGTACCCCAGACTGTCATTATAGGAAGCAAGTCAGGGAGAGAGCGACTGTGGAGCCCAGGCTCCGTGCTGAAAAAGGCTATCAGCGTGTGTAGTCAGAACCCAGTCAGCACTGAGCACTCATATACAACTCCTACTACTAGAAGCGCCATGACCAGGCTGGCCATTGAACTTAGGGACAGACTTTCCCTGGCCATCCGGGGTGGGATAGGATCACTGAGCTCTGCAGCTCCTGGAGGCTCACCTAATTAGATAATTCAGCCATGAGGGATGACAGACATTAAGATGTCGTGGGACTGCACTCTTTTAACTACTTACGGACCAGAATGCTTGTTCTATAATGATAAGACTGCCTATGTTTATGTGTTCTTTGCTTATTTGCAAGCTTATGTTTCTTTGTGATACACCTTTCTATCTCATTGGCTAATTTATTTTATAAAGTATGCGAATAGAGTATATCCTGCGTATACTAGACATCACGCATTAAACATCTGCTTATTTGATTTATTCTTTATTCATGTTATTGTTTAGCCCCAGGGCTCTAAGTATTGACTTGTATGCTGTATTTTTCAAAGGGTTGTCCCACAGACCCCATATGCTACAATTGGTGTTAACTTCTCTTATCCTTGCCCATATGCTCCCAACAACTGTGTCTGTTTATGTAGTTAGTTAAAAACTTGCCAGCTTAAATATCCCTGGTCTTATGCTATCTTGGTTGAGTTTATATGTATTGTGTCCTGTTCTCTCCACCATACACTTTATTGTTTTTACTGACTTGTTAGATTGAGCAACTGCTACTCATCCATATTCTTTGTTAATAGCTTGCCTGATTTACCCTATAATGTATGACAATAGCATATGCATTGAAAGTAGTAGGAACCATGCATGAAACTTATACCTGCTTGTTTTATAATTTTTATCCATCCTATTGTAATACACACTATATACTATTTGTACTGTTGGCACTTCCTTAGTAGACAGTATTCTGATAGCCTTGATATCTCTCTATATTGTTTATTTGGTGAACCTTCATATACGCCATGCATTGGCGCCATTGTAGCTATATGGGCTTAAAAGGGCATCATTGCTAATTGATGAAAATATCCTTGGTTAAGAGATGTTCTGTTTTGTTTATTTGTTTGCTGAACATTGTACTAACTTATCTCCTACGTATATACTTAATTCTTTTAATTGCTTGCACCCTGACATATTGAACTCTTCATTGACACGCAATTTCTTTGCACTGTTAACTTGAGATTGCAAGGTACTCTAATAGTATAATGATATATATACATAGCTATTGGTAAGACTACTAGCAATTTAGTACCTATCACTCTAGCCTAATCCTGATTCCTGACATGATTCTAAGATTGGGATACACTTTAATAGTAGCACCACCTTTCAGCCACACTCTTTTTATGGAGTGTACACTAACAGTTGTCCTACTTAATACGAATAACAATTACAGGTTTATTGCCGAGCAACCTGTATGCCTACTCCCTATAAATAGTACTTGAGTGGGATTGAGGTGACTTCCCATCTATTGCCGCTGGGCATAGGGCCCATGCCCCGTGGCAATCTTATTTTCTGCTTTGGCATTCATGTACCCAAGCTTTAGATTTTGTGTCCTAGAATATCTATCCAGCTTTCAGACGTTGCCAGGCTTAGATACATATAATGAGGCTGGCCCTTGTTATAGTTATTGCTCGGATAACCAACACTTAGAAGTATTTATATCATGTCTCTCACATCTTATTTAATCTACCACCTCCCCCCCCCCCCCCCACTTAATAATACACCTCCTAATTTAGGAGAATTAACTACACGGCTTATCTTGCCTATGTCGTAACCTGCCTTTTTCTATTTACATATTTTACCATACTAGTTATACCAGTTCTACCACATTATTTTTACCATCTGTTAAGTTATATCTTTAAACACAACATTCCCACATACTCAATTACAATAACTATCTATATCATATATCCCATTAGATGCAACGTAACTATATACTTTCATTCAACCCTACCTATCACAACTACCTATTATAGAAAAAAGAGGTTTGTTTTGTGACCCTGAGGAGGTCTTTCTCACCCCATACTAACCTTCGTTAGCTGTTTTTCTTTGCTGATGTTTGAGGCCCAAGAGAGGCCTCTTGAGTTAATTAGAAAGTCCACATTTAAACAGGCAAATCACGATTATACAATGGAGTTGTTCATTACTGCTTGTTCTCCTTCCTAGATTGTTTGTATACACTTAACATTGTAATGTACTTGACATTCTTCGCAATGATTACTTATTGTTTTTCAGTTTAATTTTGTGATTTGCTTTTTGAAACCTCAATAAAAGAAAATATTTAAAAAAAAAAAAAAAAAGGTAAAATGTTTTTATTAGGCATTATTTTCTGACACATATTTACTTGATAAAACAATACAGGTTATAACTAAAAGTAAGGCTGAATTTTATTATTCATTTCCCCTTTGCTTTAAAATAAAACAACAAAAAAACAAATGCAACATTTTAAACTGTCCGGTTTGAAAAACCGGATATTTCTGGTTCTCATTGTACAAGGAAGTAGTGCCTCTCTGTGTCGCAGCAGTAATTTGAGCTCAGCAGTTGTGGTCACATGACTGAATTTACTTCATAACGTTTCTGAGGAAGTGGTAGCGGTAAGGTACCTCAGTATGTAATTGAGGTGTGTTGTTGCCTGAGGGGTATTTTAGAAGTTTATTTGATGTTTATTAAATGTTTTTTTCTTAACTTTTCTCACATAATTTTAGCTGGGGATCGATCCTAATTTGGGATAAAATTTAAACTAATTTTTTTCCTTGGATTATTTTAATTGAATATTATCTTTTAAACTTATCTGTACAAGTTTATTTACTGTTTCACAATATATCTGATATGGAGCAAGAGCCTGCTCTCATGAATTCATGCCTATTATGTTTAGATGCACAACTTGCAGCTCCTATGCAATTTTGTTCTTAATGTGTCAAGAAAACCTTGCAAAATAAAGGTAAAAGTTTTCTTCATAAACGGGGAGAGTCCACAGCTGCATTCATTACTTTTGGGAATTCAGAACCTGGCCACCCAGAGGAGGCAAAGACACCCCAGCCAAAGGCTTAAATACCTCCCCCACTTCCCTCATCCCCCAGTCATTCTTTGCCTTTCGTCACAGGAGGCTGGCAGAGAAGTGTCGGAAGATTTAAGATAGTCTCTTATGGAGGGTAGTACTCTTTGAAATGGGACTGGAGTTTTAAGTAATCCTGTCAGCCTCTCAGTGAGAGCATGGATGAATGTTAGAGTCCGGAGATGCAGGGAGATCTTTCTGCGAAACCATCCCGACTCATGTTAACAGCTCCTTAGCAATCAGCGTTGACGAGTTTTGCTGCCTGCTTTTTTCACTCAAGTCCATGTCAGAAGCAAAGCTACTATATGTCACACTTGAAGGGCCGTGTTCCTGTTCCACGGCATAGATTCCGGTAAGATCGTTTCATTTTACTTTGATGATGTGAATGTAATGTAAACGAAGAAGTCAGGGTCTCAGTGGGACTCCTTTATCTTTATGGAATCATGGGTTTATTTCTCCTGAGGGGGGTTATTGAACAGGGGTGACTTTAATCATGTTTTTTATGTGATTCTGTCTGCTAATATGTAGTGAAAATTAGGCTCGTGGCTATGTCGGAACATAACAGCCTTTTTGTCAGGCTGCGCGGCCCTGGTGGCCTTGACACGCTTTTTTCTGGCCTGCACGTGTACCTTGTGACTAGGCGTGGTCACGTTCTGTTCTCCATTTCTGTATTTCTGACATCGTGGCGATGGAGAGAATCCGTTCGCTAGTTCTCTGGGTCACTGGAGTTGGTGAGTGCCCCAGCCATTGGGGGGTGTATGGTGCCGTTTTTTTTTTTTTATTATTATAATTATCTATCACTAAGTTATGGAGGATTCTGATTTTTTGGAGACGGATGTCTCTGATTCAGATTCTACTTCTTGCAAAGAGTATGAAATGGTCCGGGTAATCCATGCCTATCAGTTATGTTCCGAATGCCGCTTTAGAGTGCTCTCCTCCCAGAACAGGGAACTTAGAGTCCGCCGAGCCATCCGCCTCTGGTGATCCCATATATATATATATATATATTTGGAAGCTCATGTCTGTTATGATCTTTCCATTGGGAAACATTTCTTCTCTGGAATTTGATACTGGCGATTTTGGGATCGCTTGAGCACTTCCGCGGAAGTCGCATGTTAAGCTTTCAGTACATTGTTATGTCCTTAGTTTTGTCGATCCTATGGGATCTTGATTTTTCTGTGGCCTGGGTCAGTTTTGAATGCGCTAATCTCTGTTCCTTACGGCTTATATCATCCACGTGGTGCCGGTGTAACTGGCTGCCTGGTTGGATGGTGAGTTTCTCACTCGGATGAGGAGTTAGTTTCTCTTTGGGTTCTCTTCAGATCGAAATATGCTTTTGCTTTTTGCTAGAGTTTTTGTGAAGTGGAACTTCCATGTGCTTCAATAAATTTTTGAGGCTCTGCCCATGCAGGGCTACATATGGAGAAGAGGCCTTCCGTTTCCAGACCGGCTGGTTCTCTCTTTTTTTAAGAAGGAGCATCAGACAGGTGTTCCTTACAGCGAGTACCCTTTCACTGATGGGTTACAAATAGCCTCACCTAAATTGTGAATTACAGGCAACCGAAGGATTACATTCAGTCCTCGCTGTCCTGTTCCTATTGTTGGTGAGGGGCCAGAGCGGATCCTGTTAAGGATTGCTCTGGGTAATATTTCTCGTCTTCTTTTTAAAGTCTTCTTTGGATCTGTTTTCCTTGATGACAGTATCGCTTCCTTAGGGTTGAGGCTGATTGGGCCCTTTTTTGTCTCCTTTCCTTGGGGTTGGACTGTGGTCAGCTGTTTCAGGAAGTAGGACTTCCCGGATTCCATCTGCTCCCATATTTTTGGAGTTTGCAGATTAGGGTGATCTATTTTTACTGTTTTGCCCCTACTTAGACGTTTTTGGGTTTTTACCCATCTGGGGTTAGAATGTTAGTTCATTCATTATTCCTCGAACTGTAGGGGCTTCCAGGAGAAGGATCCTGAAAGGATCTTGGAGACTATGGTCCTATTTTCAAACCAGAATATCTGGAGTTGAGCTCTGTTCTCTTGACGTTCCCTTAGTCTTTGGACTTAGTGCTGTTGTCCCTAGTGCCTCAATCTGAGTGGCTGTGTGGCTCTCGTCATAGCCTAGCACCTTTTTTAATTCGGGAGTTGTTTCCCGTTGTGGGTGTCTTAAGCTCTCTGCGTCTGGGACTCTTATGTGAGAAAGGGGTCCGGCAGGAGTAGCTTGGTCTCTCCTGCTTGTTTATTTTAACATGCTGTCTCTTGTGGTGTAAAATTTATATACAATTTGATATTTACTTACATAGCCTTTGGTCTTTCATAAACTATAGATTCAAAGTTAAATATAGCCCTTGGATTGTAAGGGCTTAGCTTACTATACAATTTTCAGACCAAGGCTATAAGATATTACCTATCATTGCTTCTATACTTGATTGCTCCCAAGCAATCCACAGAGCTCCAGTGTTTTTAATTTAGCTTAAGCTACAGCATGCGTGTATGTTCCTAGTTGACTTTATTAAAGAATAATTGTGTGAATGATATAGAACATTTTTAATATTTTTCTTATAATCTCTGTACTTTCAGAGATAATCCATATATTAAATTGTGGTACTGCTTTTCTTTTAAACTTTATTGTATCTCCTTTACAATTAGTTTAACTAGTTGTCAGTTACTCTTATGTGAGAGTTCAGTGTCCAAGGTGCCTTGGATATAACGGTGAGCATCGCCTGGGGTGTGATGTCTGCTCCGGAGGGGTAACCCGGTGGTTCCTCAGGGGGTAGTACGTTTGTAAGCGGGCTCCGAGTTCTGGGTGTCCGGGTTTATTTGTCCTGGTCCTTGTCTTTGACTGGATTTTTTGGAGTTCTGTTCCAGATCCCTTAGGGGGTTTGGGACGGTCCTGTTCCCGGTTCCGGAACATCTTCGGTTCCTACTGGCGCATATTTTTCTCCTCTTAGAGAATTAGTCTTCTACTGGACCGGCCGTAGTGGCCGGATTTTCTGTCATTCAGTACTTGACCTGTTGAGTCTACCTACAGCTTGACGCTCCATGCCTGTGTGCGGGTGTGCTGTGCTGGTTTTGTTTTCCCTCCTTTGGGGTGGGTTTGGTTGGTGTTCCACCATAGCATAGTGGCGGTCTATGCTTCCTTGAAACCTGAAGGTCAAGAGTTTAAATACAACTGTGGCTGTAATTTCTTTATGCTGGTCCTGCAAATACCCTTGTCTAAGGCATCTTTATCCACAGTATCCACCTGATGATGGGAGGTACTTTTCTTCCTTTAATCAGTGGGGTTGTCCCCCCTGCCTTGCGTGCAGGATGTCAGAATGAAGGGATACATTTGTTGTGACATGCCATCTCTGTATTTTTTAGTGAAGGGTTTCTCTTTGGGCATACCCTTAGTCTTTGGGAAGGGGGCTGCGTCTGGGTCCTGGACCCAAGCTTTTCGGGGGGGCTGGTTCCCTTCTTTTTCCTTCCTGGTAGTCTTGATGATCGTGGAATTTTATTCCCTTTGTCCTTTTGGGCATTATCAGTCACTTTTGGTGCTGGGTCCGTTGCCCGGAGCGAGGGTCAGGGATCTGTCGGATCTATTGATCTTTGGCCGCGTATCATAGTTTGATATTGTGAGCCTTCCTTAAGAGGAGGCTTTGAGGTAGATCCTTCTCGGCAGGTAGTTTTTCTACTTTTTTTTCGGGTTCTGGTCTCTTATTCCGGTCCTTTTTGGGAAGGAGTTCTTGTGCATTTTTGGTGTCCTTCTTCTTGAGGATGGTCCTGTGCAGTTTAATGCCTAGGGTTGGCATCTTGGGCCGCTAAGTCCTCCGTTGCTGTAGGACGCCTGTGGGTTTGGAGGAGTATATTCAGATATTTTGATACTGTTTCAGCGGCTTCCGGGGACAGTTTTTGTCTTTGTTTGTTCTTTCCTGGGTGCGAATTGGCACCCTGCGTAGGGGAGGGGTTTTCCCTTTCCCTTTCAGTCTCAAGGCATTAATTAATCCTTGGTTTCTATGCAGATAAGGATTTCTCCATTTGCCCTGTTGGGCTGTAGGATTTTTTTCATTGGTTTTGCCTTGTTTCATTCTGGTTTACTCTTTTGGAGTTACCTTTGGGGTTTCTTTTACCCTAGTCTCTTATCTGAGTAATTTTTCTTCCCTTCTGGAGGAATGTGAATGTGCCCCTTACTTTGGGTAGGGGGTGTGTTTGTTTTGCGGGCTGAGTCCCTGCGGGACTTTGTTTTCTCAGGGGCTTTTTGGTCTGGTCAAGTCTGATAACCTGAGAGGTCCCTAGCAATGGCCTTGCTGGTTCTAACTGTTGGGCAATTACTTGGGCTGTTTCTTTTTGTCTCTTCGGCTTCTAGTGAAGCAGTTTTCTTGTTGGGAGTTTGGGTGTTTTAAGGCTGTGGTGCCCTCAGAATGGGCTGCCTTTTGTATCCGCCTATTTTGCATTCAGTGTCCTCTATAGCTTGGGTATTGTTTTCCCAAAAGTAATGAATGCAGCTGTGGACTCTTCTCGTTTATGAAGAAAAACTTAAATTATGCTTACCTGATAATTTACTTTTCTTCAGACAGGCCCGCCCGTGTTTTTGTATGGGGAGGCTGTAATTTTTTGTTCTTCTGGCACCTTTTTCACGCTGATATTTATCCTACTGTTCCTTGTTCCCTTGGCAGAATGACTGGGGGATGAGGGAAGTAGGGGAGGTATTTAAGCCTTTAGCTGGGGTGTCTTTGCCTCCTCCTGGTGGCCAGGTTCTGAATTCCCAAGAGTAATGAATGCAGCTTCAGACTCTCCCTGTCTGAAGAAAAGAAAATTATCAGGTAAGTATAATTTAAGTTTTTGAGCCTAATGTCTCTCAGGATGATGCTGTTAAAATAATACCTCAGCTTTCTCCTGCAATGTCCCAAGCCTCAATGGCATCACATGCAGTGGCCTGCGGGTCCTCTATAACTCCAAGTGGAGTTTATTTAAAAGCAGTAATTGCTGCCCAAGTATCTTCAGCGGTATCTACACACATTAGCTGCCATTCCCAGATTACAGGTAAAACGCAAGAGGAAATCTAAAAATTCAGAAAGTAAGATGCCTGTCCTCAGTTCTGCTTCCCAAGTTGCCCTTTCTCATAAGTCTGATGAGGAAGATACATCGGGACTTTCGGAGGGTGAAATCTCAGATACGGACAGTATAATTCCTTCTTCTGAGACTGAGGTGGTATCCTTCAGATTTAAGCTTGAACGTCTTCGTTTAATGTTAAAGGAGGTTTTAGCTACTTTAAATGTCTCCGATACCCTTTGTTGTCACTCCTAAGAAATCTAGTAAACACAATAGTTTCTTTGATGAACCTTCAACTTCGAAGGTTTTCCTGTGCCAGACCGTGCTAGGGAGATTATCTCACGGGAATGGGAGAAACCAGGGGTGTCTTTTTCCCCGTTTTTAAGAAAATGTTTTCAGTCGAGGTCTCCATTAAAGACCCTTGGTATACTGTACCCAAAGTTGAAGGTGCCATTTCCACTCTGGCTAAGAGAACCACTATTCCTATTGAGAATAGCTGCTCTTTTAAGGATCCGATGGACAAGAAACTGGAGGCTTATTTTAAAAAGATTTATGTTCATCAAGGTCTCCAATGGAAACCTTTGGTGTGTATTGCCACCATCACTCATGTGGCATCTTAATACTTTGATGCCTTGTCTGATTCTCTTCAAGTAGAGACTTCCTTGGATGAAATTCAAGATAGGATTAAAGCTCTTAAATTGGCCAATTTCTTTATTGCAGACGAGGAGCTGCCCTCTTTGTCTGTTTCTCTGGGAAACGTAAAGGTCAGAAAGCTATTGCTACTACTCTTTCTTTTTGGTTACAATGTATAATTCATTTGGCTTATGAGACTGCTGGACAGCAGCCTCCTGAGAGAATTACGGTTCATTCCACAAGAGCTGTTTCCTCTTCTTGGGCTTTCAAAAATGAAGCTTCTGTGGAACAAATTTGCAAAGCTGTAACTTGGTCTTCTCTACATACTTTTTCCAAATTTTCCAGATTTTATACTTTTGCCGTGGCTGAGGCTTCTTTTGGGAGAAAGGTTCTTCAAGCGGTGGTGCCTTCTGTTTAGGACTGCCTGTCTTGTCCCTCCCTATTTATCCGTGTCCTCTTGCTTAGGTATTGGTTCCCAACAGTAATTACTCAAGCCGTGGACTCACCATATCTTAGGAAAATATTTTTTTTATTATTTCTTTCCAGATATGGTGAGTCCACGGCCCCACCCTTTATTTTAAGACAGTTTTTCTTTTGACTATAACCGCAGGCACCTCTACACCTTGTGTGATTACTTTTTCTCCATTTTCCTTCGGTCAAATGACTGGGGGTTGTGGGTAAGGGAGTGATACTTAGCAGTTTAACTGTAGTGCTCTTTGCCTCCTCCTGTTGGCCAGAAGTGATATTCTCAACAGTAATTACTCAAGCCGTGAAATCACCATATCTGGAAAGAAATACATTTATCAGGTAAGCATAAATTTAGTTTTTTTTACAATATTTCATATTTAGGGCCAGATTACAAGTGGAGCGCTAAATATTGCTTTTGCAAAAAAGATATTAGCGCTCCACTGAGTAATACCAGCACATGCTACTGTGCACTGGTATTTATTACAAGTTGTCAGCAATGGGAACGCAAGCTCGCGTTCACATTTCTGGGAAGCATTGCGCTCATGGTAGCTTCCATAGGCTCCTATGGGAGTCTCGCTCTCATACCGTGAGACACTGCATGAGAACCTTGCGCAGCAAAGTTGATAAGTAGCGCAGCGATGGCAACAAAGTGTGAATATATATTTATATAAGTATATACATATATATTTACAGGGAACACACAGTTCCTATAGATTGCAATGTAAAGGCACTTTTCAGTGCCGTTTTTTTCCTAACACTTTACTTTACATCCAAAATACTGCCTAAAGCAGTTATTTTATTAAAAAAATAATGATGCTGCTAACACTCGTCTAGATTACGAGTCTTGCGTTAGGCTTAAAAAGCAGCGTTGCTGGTCCTAACGCTGCTTTTTAACGCCCGCTGGTATTACGAGTCTTGCAGGTACAGGTGTACTGCTCACTTTTTTGGCCAGACTTACGTAAATTGCGTATCCTCTTTTTTCAATGGGACTTGCATAGCGCCGGTATTACGAGTCTGCCAAAAAGTGAGCGGTACACCCTCTCCTGTCAAGACTGGTACCGCATATTAAAGTCAGTAGTTAAGAGTTTTACACTACAACGCCGTAGCATAAAACTCTTAACTAAAGTGCTAAAAAGTACACTAACACCCATAAACTACCTATTAACCCATAAACCTAGGCCTTCCCACATTGCAAACACTAAAAGAAAAATTTAAACCCCTAATCTGCCGAACCGGACATCGTCGCCACTATAATAAATATATTAACCCCTAAACCGCCACACTCCCACCTTGCAAACATTAGTTAAATATTATTAACCCCTAATCTGCTGTCCCTAACATCGCTGCCACCTACCTACATTTATTAACCCCTAATCTGCCGCCCCCAACGTCGCCGCCACTATATTAAAGTTATTAACCCCTAAATCTAAGTCTAACCCTAACCCTAACACCCCCTAACTTAAATATAATTAAAAGAAATCTAACTAAAAATTCCTATCATTAACTAAATTATTCCTATTTAAAACTAAATACTTACCTGTAAAATAAACCCTAAGATAGCTACAATAGTTACATTGTAGCTTTTTTAGTTTTTTTTTTAACTTTACAGGCAAGTTTGGATTTATTTTAACTAGGTAGAATAGTTATTAAATAGTTATTAACTATTTAATAACTACCTAGCTAAAATAAATACAAAAGTACCTGTAAAATAAAACCTAACCTAAGTTACAATTACACCTAACACTACACTATAATTAAATAAATTAACTAAATTAATTACAATTAAATAAATTACATACAATTACCTAAATTAAATTAAATTAGCTAAAGTACAAAAAAAACAAAACAATAAATTACAGAAAATAATAAACAAATTACAGAAATGTAAACTAATTACACCTAATCTAATAGCCCTATTAAAATAAAAAAGCCCCCCCCCAAAAAAAAAAAAAAATAAAGAAAAAACCTAGCCTAAACTAAACTACCAATAGCACTTAAAAGGGCATTTTAAGTAAAAAAAATACAAACAACCCCCCCAACAGTAAAACCCACCACCCACACAACCAACCCCCCAAATAAAATACTAGCTAAAAAAACCTAAGCTCCCCATTGCCCTGAAAAGGGCATTTGGATGGGCATTGCCTTTAAAAGGGCAGTTAGATCTTTTGCAAGCCCAAACCCCTAATCTAAAAAAATAAACCCACCCAATACACCCTTAAAAAAACCTAACACTAACCCCCTGAAGATCGACTTACCGGGAGACATCTTCATCCAAGCCGGGTGAAGTGGTCCTCCAGACGGGCAGAAGTCTTCATCCAAGCCGGGCAGAAGTGGTCCTCCAGACGGGCAGAAGTCTTCATCCAGACGGCATCTTCTATCTTCATCCATCCGGCGAGGAGCGGGTCCATCTTCAAAGCATCCGACGCGGAGGTACCTTCATTCTGTGTTAGTCGTCGGATGAAGAGGATGCTCCACGTCGGATGAGGATCCTCATTTTTTAAAATAAAGTGGCTTTTCCATCCTTAATAATCTATCTTAATATGTCGTTTCCTGTATAAGAATGGGTGAACCTTGTAGCCCGATACTTTAATACGGGTTTGAAACTAAATCTAACATCTATTGCTGCAATCACTCTGCAGTATAAGAGGTTCTATGTAACACAGTGCACTTTTAATATATCGTGCACTGTCCTTTCATGTGGTTAATTCTATTAGGCCATTATTTGGAAAACTTTGTATCTATATCAACTATATAACTAATGGCACAATGATAATTTAAGATAACAGCACAGCAGATCAAACATTAGAATATTAATGTGTATACTACCAAGTTGCCTCAAATATTTAGCATTTGAGATTGCTTTTTGTATAAGTATGATAATTTTTACAACGTTCAAACAAATCCTTTGGCACTAATATCATTAGGTGCTTAAGAACGTTTTCACAAGTGGATAAATTTACTGGCAGTTAATTCTTTAATAAGCAAATTATTGCAAAGTTAACCTTGATACGCGACAATATAACTAATAACAACTTACATGTGTAGGTCCACAATTCTTATAAGTGGAAAACTTAAATATACTACAAGGATAGTTGTTGATATTAATATTCTTGTAAATTCCAATAACTATTTCAACCGTGGTCCTACCAATTTCATTATTGCAATTTTTGCATAATATTAATGATTCAAGCATAACAATTACTCTAATGTTGTAACATAACGCCCTACTTGTGAAGGTACTTTACAAAAGGCAAAGTAACCAACTATACACACAGTGGATAACACAGGGTTACTATTTGTATTATTATAACATCCCCACTATTGCTCACATAATATGTAGTGAAAGTTATAAGATATAATTTTTATGGTGGATAATACTGTGTGATCTTTGATCGAATATTTTCATCAACTATTATCTAGAGCACACAAATATATATTATGTTAAACAGATACAACTAATATATAGCTTACTAAGCACTGCAATAGTCACTGCAACCCAGTTATCAAAAAAGACACTAGTTAGCTTTGTCTTTGACATAATTTTGGTCATTTATTAGTGGATACGGATTGGGGATGAGAATACCATTTAATCCCCATATTATCAGTGAATCGAAAGAGAACTGTAACAGTTAATCAGACAGATTTGTTTTCTAATAATTAGACCATAGTAACGGTTATCACAAGTCCAAATATTTATACATAATACATGACAACTGAAAACTAGATTGAATCTACTCCCTATATGATCATATTTCGTTATAACCAGATAACGGCAATAGTTTTCATTAACATAGTATAAATATTACATAAGGTCAGTACCAATAACCGTGGTATCAGCATTTATATATGAATAGTACTCATTTCTCCTGAACAGTACTAATTATTGTACTACATCTACATAATTTTTATGTACAGTATCTATGACCATAATATACATATAAATTGCCCTGGTGTTATCTCATTACACCTATACTTGTGGTATATTTTGGCTCTATTTTTGTATTTCATTGTTCATCTCAGCATCAACCTGCATGTTGTTAGCCTGGCTAATTCTTATAATATAATATAATAATAATAACATTATAATATATTGAATTAGTTCCTCTTGGTCACAATATCCTTAACCTTGCATTAGGGTGACAGTATTTTTTGATACGTCAGTATACGACAGTACTTTTTGATCAATCCAGGACATATTATTTAGATTTGGCTAGCATAGAGAAGTAGAGTGCTTGTTTAGTTACACAAACTTTTGTTTTTTCGACCTTCTTGGCATTATCTTCTTTAGTGTACAGCACCTACCCCACAGATAATACTATATAACATTTGTATATTTTCTTATAGTGGAACTTCTCTATCCAAGTGGTGCCATTCTCCTTTCCCCCATTTTCTTCCCCGTTCCCTTTTTATTAAGTTTATTATAGTGTTTGCGATGCGGGAGGGCCTCGGTTTAGGGGTTAATAGGTAGTTTATGGGTGTTTAGTGTACTTTGTAACACTTTAGTTATGAGTTTTTTGTAACAGTTTTGTAGTGTAAAACTCATAACTACTGCTCTCAGATGGCAGTACGGAACTTGTCGTTATAGGGTGTAACGCAAGCTTTTTAGCCTCACCGCAAAACTCGTAATGGCTGTGCTATGGAAATCCCATGAAAAAACGTAATTTTTATGTGTGTGGGAGTTACATTGCGTTACAGGCTAAAAGGCTACAACTATACCGACAAGACTTGTAATGGCTGCGGTGCTGTTTTAACGCTGAAATTACCATTTTTTCAGTATTAAAAGACGAACGCACAACTCATAATCTACCTGAGAGTTAGGCTTATATGTCTTCAGTGTGCACTCCAATTCTCAAATTTGGAGACCTCACAATTTTCATAAATTACAAGGAATGGGGGCAAATTAAATAATGTATACTGCAGATTTGTATGTATAAGTAAACCTTTATTGTATATTACAATCTCAAAGTGTTTAATTCATTTCATTAGGTAGATGTTTATTTCACTTAAAGGGACATAATACTCATATGCTAAATCACAGGAAACTGGTGCAGTATAACTGTAAAAAGCTGACAGGAAAATATCACCTACGAATCTCTATGTAAAAAAGGAAGATATTTTACCTCACAATTTCCTCAGCTCACCAGAGTAAGTGCTGTGTAAAACATATACTTCAGTTACTGCCCAGCTGCAGGTAAAAAAAAATAAAAAATGAAGAAATGAACTGCAGCCAATCAGCATCAACAGTGCTGAGGTCATGAACTCTTTTACTGTGATCTCATGAGATTTCACTTAACTCTCATGAGATTTCATAGTAAACTTTCTTACTCCCTTGCCTGTCCTGGGACATGCATACTGATTTGCTGCTTAAAGTCCTTTACAATGGGGTGTGAATATTTATGACATTTTGAGGTAAAATATCTTTCTTTTTTACATAGAAATGTTCAGATGATATTTTCTAGTCAGCTTTTTACAGCTATGCTGCATCACTTTCAAGTGTTTTTAAACATTTGAGTATCATGGCCCTTTAAAGCAACAAGATTTCACTGGAGAGGAGCCCAGCAAAAATGTAAATACTGAGATGCAAACAAACATTACAAAGTAAACAGAGAATACATGCAGCAGCAATGTACAAATGTAACAGTCGAATAACTTGTTAGCAAGAGCTGATCACTTGATTGAAAATTCAAAGCACATGAAACGCTTTGGGATTGTAATATAGAATGTTTAATTATGTGTGTACTGTAAAACAGTTTTCCCTTAATGTGTTTCAAATGATTTGGTATACCAGCTGCAGAGTATAAAATGTATGAACATTTTCTCCTTTAGGTCTATTTTTGGATATCAAATAGTCAGTTTTATCCTTTGAAACCACAATCCTTTAAAATGGGATGAGCTTGCAGTTAAATCAGATCTCTTTATCTTATTACTTTCTGTACACACACATGCTTCTTTATATTATCTCTCCCTGTGTACCAAAAGCCAAATACTTAGGCCCTGATTTTCCAGCTTTAAGAGAAATTGCAGTTCAAACATTATTTGTATTTATTATTATTATACTTTTTTTATAAAGCGCCAACAAATTCTGCAGCGCTGTCCATGTGTACAAAAGATACAAGTACAACGATACAATATTTTTAAGACACAGGACAAAATGTATCAAACAAATACAAAAGGAATTCTCGTGGGAACTTACAATTTTAGAAGGATTGGAGGGAGATGGGGACTTTAAGGGTAAGAATGATGTTAGTACCGAGATAGATGAGGGCAATTATAAGTTAAGTGGAATTAATGTGTTACTGAGTCGGGTGGTAGGTTTCCCTGAACAAAAATGTCTTCATGGATTGTTTAAAGAAGAACAGATTAGGGGAAGTTGGACAGCGCAAGAAAGTTCATTTCAGTGGATTGGTGCTGCACAAGAGAAGTCCTGCAGTCTAGCATGGGAGGAGGTGATTGTAGAAGATGCAAGGATCAGGTCACTGTAAGACCTTAGGGTGGCGGGCTGGACTATATTTGTTGATTAGTGGAACAGGTGTGGGCAGCAATGGTAATGGTTTTGTAGGTCAGGGTGAGAATTTTGAATTTAATTCTGCTGTGAATGGCGAGCCAGTGAAGGAACTCACAGAGAGGGGCAGCAGATACAGAGCAATGAGAAAAATGGATAAGCCTAGCAGAGGCATTTAGGATGGATTGAAGTGGGGAGAGGCAGGAGAGAGGAAGGCCAGTTAGTAGGTTATTACAGTAGTCAAACCGAGAAATTACCAGGGAGGGGATTAGTTGCTTAGTGGTGTCAGTGCTCAGAAATAGACAGATTTTGTAGATATTGTGTAGGTGGTTGTGTCAGGACTAAGAGAGCAATTGGCTGTGAGATATGAAGGACAGGTTGGAGTCAAGTGTAACCTCAAGACAGCAGACTTTGGGTGATGGGGAGATAGTGGTGCTGCCAACAGTGATAGAAAAGTAAGAAATTGGGGTAAAGCTAGAGGGGGGATTAGAAGGCGCTCAGCTTTGGATATGTTAATCTTTATGTGATGAGAGGTGATCGAAGAAGAAATGCCAAATAAACAGTCACTGACATAAGAATAGACAGAAGGAGGTGGAGAAGTAGATCTGAGTATCATCAGCATAAAGCTGATATTTGAAGCCATAGCTGTTGAAAAGTTTAACCAGTTAAGAAGTATAAATGGAGATGGGTAGAGAACCAGGGCCAGCAAATAACACAAAAAATACCTTTTAGAGAGATAGGAATGAATTCAAGAGAGGGCATTGTGACAGAGACTAAGATAGTTGAGAGTCTGTAGGAGGAGGGAGTGGTAAACAGTGCCAAAGGCAGCTGAGAGGTCAAGTAAGATAAGTATAAAGTAGTCGTCATTATTTTTAGCAGAAAGAAGATCATTAGTAACTTTGGTCAATGGGTATTCTCAGTTGAGTGTTGGTAACGGCAGCCATAATGTAGAGGGTAAAGCAAGGAGTTGGAGGACAGGGCGGTAGGCAGGCAAAAACTATTTTTTTCCAGGAGTTTTGAAGCTAGTGGAAGCAGTGCTATGATGTGGTAGTTATCAGGAGAATTAGAGTCGAGGGAGGGTTTTTTGAGGATGGGGATGACCTTTGCATGTTTGAAAGAAGATGGTTATGAACCGTTAGAAAGGAGTAGGCTGAACATGTGAGTTGGCATGAGGGTGGGAGACAGAGAAGGTATTAGATGTGAAGGGATAGGGTCAAGCAGGCAGGTAGTGAGGCATCAGGAAGACAATAAGGAACCCACTTCATTCTCAGTGGCTGTGGGTAAGATGCAGAGAGGGTGACTGGGGGTGGAAATGGAAGATTGTAGGCTTGTGTCGGGATGTTGCTTCAGATGGTATGCATTTTGTTGAAAAGTACTCTGCCAGGTCTTGAACACTAAAGGCAGATGAAAGGGGTGGTGCAGGTGGGTAGAGGAGCAAGTTGAAAGTAGAGAAGAGTCATTTAGGGTTTGAAGAGTGAGTAGATATAAAAGAAGAGTGGTTTGCTTGGCTAAGTGAAGGGCAGATGTGTAATAATGAAGAATTATTTCCTCTATGCACACTCAGAAGTGCGGGAACATTTTTGCAGGTAGCGCCTTTGCTTAGAGTGCCAGGGATAGGGCTGTAACTGATGTTGTGGGGTTTTGCGTAGCTGGGGAGGAGCGAGAGTGTCTAGTACACAGGAAAGAATATTGCTATAGTGGGTTGTAGCAAGGTAAGGGCAGAATATCGTTTAAGTGTGGGGG
Source organism: Bombina bombina (assembly GCF_027579735.1). Classification (NCBI taxonomy): domain Eukaryota; kingdom Metazoa; phylum Chordata; class Amphibia; order Anura; family Bombinatoridae; genus Bombina; species Bombina bombina. Next base: position 91,226,487 of record NC_069501.1, read on the forward strand.
ATGAGATGATAAATAAGGTTTGAACATTGGACAGTATCCACAGTGTGAAGATTTCTACAGGTGCAGAGACGAGGGGAAGATGTAAGTTTAGTACAATATAGCGAAAAAGCGAGGCACTGGACCAGAGATAAAAACGAAAAAGGAAGATTTTATTATATACATCTGAAAAGTCCTTAATCCAGTAAAGACCAAGGTTCTGTAACGGTATTACATGTTTTGTCTGTCTGTCTTACTCATAGACCGTTCAGCACCTGGTCTAACATTCATATGATATGCACATGAAGCCATTAGATACAGCCACTATTAACCTTTGACCCTTCTTATGGCTACAGAAGAACACACAGTTTAGACATGATGCCTGTCAATTCTGTAAAGTAATTACAGACAATTCAATACAATTCTGTAAAGTAATTACAGACAATTTGATACATCTTAATTAATTCACAAGATATTTGCAACAAATATATCAGCTGGATAAAAACCTTAGTATCTACTATGTAGGTTGTTAAAGTGAAGGTAAAATTTGATGAATGAAAGCCCGTTTTCTAAAAATACTATTAAAAACAGGGGCACTTTCATTCATCAAAGTTTAGAAAGCAGCCGTTTTGATTTAAAAACTTACCTTTGTTTTTTTCACAGCCAGAGCAGCTTCCCCCACCCGGAGATCCTCTCTTCACATGTCATCAATGACTAATCCGGCTTCCTCCAATCACGACTTTCCCCCAGGGGAGTCATTGCCTGAGGCCATGCCGTGATTGGAGGAAGCCGGATTACTCATTGATGACGTGTGAAGAGAACATCTCCGGGTGAGGGAGGCTGTTCTGGCTGTGAAAAAAAACAAAGGTAAGTTTTCAATCAAAAAGTCTGCTTTCTAAACTTTGATAAATGAAAAAGCCCCTGTTTTTAATAGTATTTTTAAAAAACGGGCTTTCATTCATCAAAGTTTACCTTCACTTTAAGTGCAAAGAGGTATTAAAAAAGAGAAATTGTATATCTTCTTCATAATAATACGAACCTAGACAGAATGCATGCATTTGGTTAACTATAATTCAATGACAATATCATGAGCAACACAAATTACAATAATTGCCATTTCATATCTCTGCATTTCATTGCCAGTAATTGATAATATCTGTATTACTATTTAAACCATCTGGTACTCTAGCTCTTAGTTTAAATATCCAAACTGCTTCTGTTTGTGTAATAGGGAATCCTCTCCGAGGTGTCCTTATCAATTCGTACCTGCCATTCAAACCCTCCACACTTATACTGTGAAACAGTTTGAAATGCAGGGCAACCTGTGAATCTGGCGAAGAACAGGAAACATCACTCAAATATTTCCTAACTCTGACTCTAACCTCCCTTGTAGTGAGCCCCACATACTGTTTTTTACATAAAACACAGGTAATCAAGTAGATAACTTATGAAGATTGACAGTTGGTAAAACTATACATCATAAAGACCCTCTGTGAAATAGTTGATTAGAAGCAGTTTCTAGCTACTGTATATTGGTATGCATTGAATTTGCTAGCACCACATTTAAAATGACACTTACAACATAACCAAGAACTTCCTGTCTTACTTGTTCTCGCTTCACTGGGAGCTGACATATTGTCCAGGGGTTTGTTTCTTCTTGAAATACATTTGCACCCATTTGACACCCTGGGATAAATGTTCTTATCCCCCTACAATATGGGTAAACAATATTTAATGATTCTTGAAATCTCCTCAAATTGGTTGCTATAATTTGTTACAAATATGGGAATATGTTTATCAATTGCCTTTCTTTTCCATGCCAACACCACTAACTTCCTTATATGTCCTGTCTATCATATAGGAGAAGTAGGTTTAGCCTGTACATTACAATTATAGGTGACCAGGTGGTGGACTGAAATGGGATACGAGCGTCAGGTGCTGTCAGATATAGAGCAGAGGTAGGAAAATACCAGATCAATAGAGTGTCCATTGTGGTGAGTACAGACTAGGGGGGATTGTAAGAGACTGAAGAAGTTTGTGAGTGAGAGAAGTTTAGATGCATCAGGGGCAGATGGTTTATCAATGGGGATATTGAAGTCTCCAAGAATTAGAGTCGGTATATTTGGAGATAGAAAGTGAGGAAGCCAGGTGGCAAAGTTGTCAAGGAAATAGGAGGTTGGTCCAGGAGGGCGATAGATGAATGCCACTCTGGGGAAGAACAGGCGAATGCAGTGAACTTCAAAGGAGGAAAAGGAGACAGATGGAAGCAGAGCCAAGTACTGATAGGAGCTGGAAGGGGAGAACAAGATCCCAACACCACTACCGTGCAGGGATAGGCAAGGTGTCCGTACACGGACACTGGTGTCCGTGACTAGCCCTGGCAGTGTCCGCCACAACCTTAGTATATATTTTCTTTCTGATTAAATAATAGGAATAAAAACAAATACGTAGTGTGAATAAATTTAGTGGCTTGTCAAGAGACTGCTAGTGATATTGGGTGTATGGAATAAATAAAGCCTGAGTGAAATACTGGATGTGTATCTGCATCTGTATAATAACACCCAGCGCTATATAATGACACAGTAGTGACACTGGCACATGGGTATAGCCAGACAAGGGCTGGTTATAGAATCAGTGGTATCTGCATCAGTATAATAACACCCAGCTCTATACAAAGACACAGTAGTGACACTGGCACATGGGTATAGCCAGAGGAGGGCTGGTTATAGGATCAGTGGTATCTGCATCAGTATAATAATACCCAGCTCTATACAAAGACACAGTAGTGACACTGGCTTATGGGTATAGCCAGAGGAGGGCTGGTTATAGGATCAATGGTATCTGCATCAGAATAATAACACCAAGCACTATAAAATAATGTTTTTAATTTCAAATGTACCTTGGTGTCCTTCACTAAGGTCTGTACTTTGGAAAATGTCCGCCACAGCCTTTATCTGTGCCTATCCCTGCTACCGTGCCTCTCACTTGGCCTAGGGATATAGCTAAAGTGGTGACCACCATGTGTGAGAGCAGCAATGGAAGCAGTGTCATAAGAAGATAGCCATGTTTCAGTAATTGCTAGAAGGTTGAAAGAGTTGGAAACAAACAGGTCGTGAATGGTTGTAAGTTTGTTGCAGACAGAGCGAGCATTCCAGAGAGCCTAAGAAAAGAAAGGAAATAAGCGCTGTAGGTTAATGGAGATGAGATTGCTATGATTGAATGACCTAAAGTTGTTACTGTGGGAGATTAAGCGAGAGTGTGAAAGTGTGGTGATTGCTGCAGGGCCAAGGTTAGGAGAGATTTCACCAGCAGCAAGTAGTAGTAGGAGTGAGAGTGAGACTTGTAGGAGCGGGTATGGTTGGAAACAGAAGAGTTAGATGGGGAAGTATTTCTAGGGAGACATAGTAGATCATGAGAGGACACCATAGAGGATGAAATAAGGGAGGGTGCAATATGGAGGGTGTGGGGATTATTGTTATAGGCACGTGTAGGGAGTTTTAGGAGAAGGGCAGACAGAGAGAACAGAAAAGACATGGAGAACATTGTGCAGGTGTATAGTTAGTAAGGATTACCTGTTAGTGGGGATTGCAGTTTCTAACTCCAGTATGTAACTCTGCCACTTGTAACACAGGGCCCACAAAGCCAGGGCTCATAGAGCCTTTGTTCTGCTGTTTATAGCAGTGAGATCCAACTACTAATGATTTGATTCCAGACATCTGGTTTCAGGCAGCCTAGCTACACCGGAGTTACACACTTGCAAATTAGATTGTAGGTGGGAGAACAAATGGCAGGGAATGTACACTGAAGATATACAGGAAAGCAGATACCAGATCACAAAATAGTCAGAAATTCAAACATAATCCATACCAAAATATTACAGTTTAATAAAACATGGACACGCAGCAAGGCTATAAATGGAAGCAAAAGAAATGCATACCAAAATATTACAGTTTAAAGGGATGTGGACATGCAGCCAGGGTAGAGATGGAAGCAGAAGAAATGCATACAACAATATTACAGTTTAAAGGGGCATAAAATTGCAGCCATGGTTGAAAAGGAAGCAGAATAAATGCATACCAAAATATTACAGTTTAAATGGACATGGACATGTAGCCAGGATAGAGATGGAAGCAGAAGAAATGCATTCCTGTAGAGAGATTGGGTTAGAACAATGGCTTTGTTCATGGTTCATGTTGTTAGTAGGGCATTCTGGATGAAAACATTCTGGATATAATGCCAGAGGCTGAACTCACTGAACATTCAAAAGAAAAAGGGCGGAACTCTCCAGCATGGCAAATTCTCTCTCATTTTTGTATGTGAAGGAGAGAGAAGCCCAGTGCAATACAGCACTGCATGATATGAGAGTTTTGTTACACTCACACTTTGTGCTTTGTATTTTAGATTCCTTTACTCTTTGGATTGGGTCCTTTCAGTATTATTTAATTTAACCTTTTGCACTTTCTACTTTATATTTTAATACATAGATTTAGCTCTAGCTAGGATTTTGCAAATTTTGATTATGTTTTGAAAGTTTCTATGTTACTTTAACTAATTAGGATCACACTTTGTATATTGCTGTGTATCTTTTACAAATTACATTGCTCATTGAATTTGCTAAAACTGACAGCTTCAGAAAGTGGGAGGAACAGGGCAGTTCCCTTGGCTGAACAGGGTAGTTTCCAGGGTATGTCTGAAGCTCTTTAACAAGTCTTGGGAAATTTTGTAAGCATTTTAAACAAGCTGATTTGTCACCCTAGCTATAGAGGATCACGTCCGCCTACACATTGTTAAATCGGCCCCAATATGTGAGGAAATGTGATCTAGCCAGCACCCCCGAGGGGTTGTAAAATATCCAAAGTGCTATTCAAAAAACAAAATCTTAATTACTTAACGTAAACAAGTCTGCAAAAGGTACCAAGTACATTGTTTCAACTTTTTATACTTATACAAAGGGGTAAATTCAACTGCACTGTAACCCTAAGAGGAGTGAAAGGGCCAGTTTCCGGAACTTTTCTTTTCAAAACATGTTCATTGCTGTGGGCTTTTAGTTTCCAAATCCATTCTGGATTATGATCACTCAAAAAATGCACTGACGATTTTGTCCAAAAACTAATAATCGTTATCGAGAGCAGATTGCTGACAAATAAAAATATAATACCATAAGTAAATTAATGCAGGTGACAAAGTTCACAGAAAATTATCCCTTGGCAGCTCTTCTTAAGAAAGAATACAGTATTGCAGGCATTTCAAGTTCTCGGTAAAATATTAAACAAAAATGGCTCCTCATATCATTGCATAAAACTGTTTGCCACTAAAATAGAGGATATAAAGATTATCACTCACAAGAAAGAGGAATCTCCAGGTGCTACAGGCAGTGTGAGAGAATTGACATCTCCTCAGCTTGCTGAGCACAGTTACTGGAGTAGGAATCTCACTCCACCAATGGAAGAAACTATAACCACCATTTTAGCATATTACTGTATACAGGATTGGTATAAAAGGCATTCCAAAATGCACTATGCACTAAACAGTGCTTGAAACACAGGGTGATTTTGACAGTAGTCAGCTACGCGAAGCCAATGTGAAACAATATGAAACTTGTATGCAACGTGTTTCTCAGTCCAGCATATGACAAGAGGCAGGACTGAGAAGGGGTCAAAGGTGAATCTATATATTTGTGTGTGTATATATATATATATATATATAAATGTGTGTGCGTGTGTGTATATGTTTATGTATATATATATATATATATATATGTATATATGTGAGTGTGTGTGTATGTATGTACTGTATGTATATGTAAAGCATTTTATGCTTAAGTTTCATTGAAATAGTATAGCTCAGAACTAAAGGAAGAACACCACTACTTTAGTATTTTTTTGTGCTCCATCAGCTTAGTGCTCAAGCATTATATGACATGAATTTTACTGTGCACCCCCACAGAAGCCTGTGAAGGAATTAATGTACACGCACTGTATGACATGCAGATGTTAGAGTGCACTAAATTATCACTCAAGCTCTGAAAAAAATCTTTGGATTTGTAAAAGTAGGAGCAATATTGATTTCAAGGAAAAGAGCTAATTTTCAACAAAGGAAACAAAGAAAAAGAGGCACATTTGATAACAAGCCAAGTAGATTTTTTTTAAAAAAAAACTGTACTCTCTGTCTAAATCATAAAACCTTAAAGGCACAGTCTAGTCAAAAATAAACTTTCATTAATCAGATAGGGCATTCAATTTTTAAACAACTTTCCAATTTACTTTAATGTTCCCTTGGTATTCTTAGTTTAAAGCTAAACCTAGGTAGACTCATATGCTAATTTCTTAGCCCTTGAAGGCTGCCTCTTATCTGAATGCATTTTGACAGTTTTTCACAACTAGAGGGTTTTAGTCCATGTGTGCCATATAGATAACATTGTGCTCATGCCCGTGGAGTTACCTAGTACTCAACACTTATTGGCTAAAATGTAAGTCTGTCAAAAGAACTGAAATAAGGGGGCAGTCTGCAGAGGCTTAGATACAAGGTAATCACAGAGGTAAAAAGTATATAAAGATAAGCATGTTGATTATGCAAAACCGGGGAATGGGTAATAAAGGGATTATCTATCTTTTTAAACAATACAAATTCTGCAGTAGACTGTCCCTTTAACTGTATATTGTTATGCCTGATCATTCTGAAGTTTCTTTTGGAACCCTCTACAAAGCTAAGATAAATACCTTAGACTGACATAAACTTACTTTATTTGACTTTCTGACACAAAATATATATAAGTTAAAAAAAAACTTTTATTAAGTTAAACATTAAACTTGTAAAAGATCCATTAAATCTGTTGAGTGGTCAGAATGTGCCCTTGACTGAGTTATTCATTTACATTTCAATGGAAAAAAACACAAAAACCTTTTGTTTACAATAAACAAAGGCTTGTTCTGCAGTTTCCTTATGTTAAATGGTTTTATCTACATTCAGGAACTATGTATATTTGAATTTCTTGTCATAAGATTACTATTTGTAAAAATGAAGGGACATTAAGCTAAAAATATTTTTTTTTTGAACATATTAAAAAACACCATTGTACTCAAAATGTTTTGTTCCTTAAAGGGACAGTATACACCAATTTTCATATAACTGCATGTAATAGACTCTACTTTAAAGAATAATATGCACAGATACTGATATAAAAATCCAGTATAAAACCGTTTAAAACTTACTTAGAAGCTTCCAGTTTAGCTTTGTTAAAAAGGTTACACCCACTGAAAGTGGGAAATAGCAGACACTCCGCCCCCTTCCTCTGCATATGTAACAGACACAAACAGGAACAAGCTGGAGTAGGTATACGTCGGTATTCTCCTAAAACTTAGAGGCTTGGTTAGGAGTCTGAAAATCAGCGCAATGTTATTTAAAAATAAGCAAAACTATACATTTTATTAGAAAAAACTGTATGGGCTATATAAATAGATCATCTACAAAACATTTATGCAAAGAAAAATCTAGTGTATAACGTCCCTTTAAGGGGACATGAAACCCACATTTTATCTTTTATAATTCATATAGAACATGCAATTTTAAACAACTTTCCTATTTCCTTCTATTATAACATTTTCATTGTTCTCTTGGTATCTTTTTATTTTATTTTTTTTTAAAACAGGGATGTAAGCTCAGGAGCATGCACATTTCTGGAGCACTAGATGGCAACAGTTTTGCAAGAATGTTATCCATTTGCAAGAGCACTATCTGGCAGCACTATATCCTGTCATGTACTGCTCCAGACACTTATCTAGGTATCTCTTCAACAAAGAATATCATGGGCACAAAGCAGATTTGATAATAGAAGTCAATTTAAAAAGGAATTTTTTTTTTCAAAAATGGAAATGTTGGATTTTGAATTTAGATAATGAGGATCAAATAATATTGGTAAAGAAGTTTGACTCAACTCAGTATATGATAGAATGTAATTTAAAGGGACACTGAACCCAAAATGTTTCTTTCGTGATTCAGATAGAGCATGACATTTTAAGCAACTTTCTAATTGACTCCTATTATCAAATTTTCGTCATTCTCTTGGTATCTTTATTTGAAATGCAAGAATGTAAGTTTAGATGTCGGCCCATTTTTGGTGAACAACCTGGGTTGTTCTTCCTGATTGGTGGATAAATTAATCCACCAATAAAAAAAGTGCTGTCCAGAGTCCTGACCCAAAAAAAAGCTTAGATGCCTTCTTTTTCAAATAAAGATAACAAGAGAACAAAGAAAAATTGATAATAGGAGTAAATTAGAAAGTTGCTTAAAATTGTATGCTCTATCTGAATCACAAAAGAAAAAAATTTGGGTTCAGTGTCCCCTTAAGGGGTGAATGGATATTTGGTGATACTTAAATTCCCATATTAACGACCAATTTTTTAAATATTTTTTTCCCTCTTATTCTTCTTTCTCTTCTTTTTTTTCTCTTCCTCCCTCCCTTCTTTCTATTTCCTCTAACCCCCCTCTCCCGCCTTGCCAGATGTAAAATTAATGATTGTTGTAACGTGAATCCGTGGTTCGGTAGAATTTTCCAACAAAGTGCGGGCTATAGATTTTTTGTTTGTTTTTTCTACAGAGAAATGTAGGTTGGATTTTGGTTTATTTATTTATTTTTTCCAAAAAGGTTGGTGTACAGTATATGAGGGGGAATGATCTGAATACGCTGATGTTTTGCATAATTGTTGATGTATATGCCCTGGTAGTGCCCCTTTCTAGAGACTGTAATTTAGGAAATGATTATTGTTTAGAAAATGGAAGACATAATGACTTTCGAAGAACAAAATATATTGATGTCTAAATCCATAGTACAATTTTTTTTTTTCTTTTTTGTTGTATTGAAGTAATCAGTGGTTGACGGAATTGTATTCTATTTTGAGATTATTCACCAACAGTGTAGTGTGCTGATATAAAGACGGCATACATTTTGATAATGGAAGTAACATACGGCTAGATTACGAGTTTTGCGTTATAGAGAGTGTGAAACGAACGCAACAAAAGTTGCGTTATTTCACCCTACATAGCTCTGCTATTACAAGTTTCTGAAAAGTCTCCGTGTGTGCGATATGGTGGCGATGAGGTCCCTATCGCACAAAATCCAAGGGCTGCTTTGACGTGCTTGTGCAGGCTTTCCCCTATAGACATCAATGGGGAGAAGTTGTTAGAAAAAAAACTTAACACCTGAAGTGCGAAATGGCGATCGCCGTAACGCAACCCCATTGATGTCTATAAGGAAAAAAAAGTTACATTTAAACCTAACACCTTAACATAAACCCCAAGTCTAAACACCCCTAATCTGCTGCCCTGACATCGCCGACACCTACATAATGTTATTAACCCCTAATTTCCCGCTCCAGACATCGCTGACACTAATAAAAGCTATTAACCCCTATTCTGCCACTCCCCAACATTGCCACCACTAATAAAAGTTATTAACCCCTAAACCTCTGGCCTCCCACATCACCGCCACTAAATAAACCTATTAACCCTTAAACCGCCAGTCCCCCACATCGCAAAGAAACTATTTACCCCTAAACCTAACAACCCCCTAACTTTATGTTAAAATTACAATATCCCTATCTTAAAATAAATAAAAAATTACCTGCAAAAATTAAAAAAAACTAAGTTTAAACTAACAATTAACCTAACATAACTATTATACAAAAATTAAAATAACTACAAATTAAAAAAACTAACACTTCTAAAACAATTTAAGTCTAAAATTACAAAATATAAAAAATATTAAATTACAAAAATTAACAAACACTAAATTACGAAAAATAACAAATGAAATTATCAAAAATAAAAACAATTACACTGAGATTCTATTGGCTGATTTGAATAGCAATAGAATTTTATTAACTCTCATCCTATTGACCGTTTTAAACAGCCTATAGGAATTCAGTAGCTCTCATCCTATTGGCTGATTTGAATTTCAAGAATCAAATCAGCCAATAGGAAAGCAAGAGATGCCATTTTGAAAAGGCTCCCTTGCATTGAAGATCCAGTGTACGGTGGTGACCATATGAAGAGGACGCTCCACGCTAGTATGTCTTTAAGGATGGATCTGCTCCGCGCCGCCGGGATGAAGATAGAACATGCCGCCTGGATGAAGATAGAAGATGCTGTCTGGATGAAGACTTCTCGCCGAATGGATGAGGATGGATGTCTGGACTTCAGAAACTGTGAGTGAATATTCGGGGGTTAGTGTTAGTTTTTTTTAATTTTTTTTTGGTGTTTTTTTTTTTTAGATTAGGGTTTGGGCTTTCTTAAAAGAGCTAAATGCCCTTTTCAGGGAAATTAAAAAGAGCTAAATGCCCTTTTAAGGGCAATGCCCATACAAATGCCCTTTTCATGGCAACGGGTAGCTTAGGTTTTTGTTAGAGTTAGGTTTTTTAGTTTGGGGGGTTGGTTGCTGGTGGCTTTTACTGTTGGGGGGTATTTGTATTTATTTCAGGGTAAAATAACTGATTTCTTTAGGGCAATGCCCTACAAAAGGCCCTTTTAAGGTCTATTGGTAGTTTATTGTAGACTAGGGGGGGGTTATTTTGGGGGGGCTTTTTTATTTTTATAGGGCTATTAGATTAGGTGTAATTGTTTTTATTTTTGATAATTTGTTTGTTATTTTTTGTAATTTTGTATTTTTTATTTGTAATTTTAGCCATAAAGGGACACTGAACCCAAATTTTTTCTTTCGTGATTCAGATAGAGTATGCAATTTTAAGCAACTTTCTAATTTACTCCGATTATCATTTTTTCTTCGTTCTCTTGCTATCTTTATTTTAAAAAGAAGGCATCTAAGCTTTTTTTTTTCAGTTCTCTGGACAGCACTTTTTTATTGGTGGATGAATTTATCCACCAATCAGCAAGGACAACCCAGGTTGTTCACCAAAAATGGGCCAGCATCTAAACTTACATTCTTGCATTTCAAATAAAGATACCAAGAGAATGAAGAAAATTTAATAATAGGAGTCAATTAGAAAGTTGCTTAAAATTGCATGCTCTCTCTGAACCACGAAAGAAAAAATTTGGGTTCAGTGTAGCTTTAAATTGTTTTAGTAGTGTTAGGTTTTTATAATGTGTAATTTAGTTTTTTTTAATTAGTAGTTATTTTAATTTTAGTATAATAGTTATGTTAGGTTAATTGTTAGTTTAAACTTAGGTTTTTTTAATTTGACAGGTAAGTTTTTATTTATTTTAAATGGACAGTCAAGTCCAAAAAAAAAACCTTTCATGATTTAAATAGGGAATGTAATTTTAAACAACTTTACAATTTACGTTTATCACCAATTTTGCTTTGTTCTCTTGGTATTCTTAGTTGAAAGCTAAACCTAGGTGGTTCATATGTTAATTTATTAGACCTTGAAGATCGCCTCTAATCTGAATGCATTTTGACCACTAGAGGGCATTAGTTCATGTGTTTCATATAGATAACATTGAGCTCATGCACGTGAAGTTACCCTGGAGTGAGCACTGATTGGCTAAAATGCAAGTCTGTCAAAAGAACTGAAATAAGGGGGCAGTTTGCAGAAGCTTAGATACAAGGCAATCATAGAGGTAAAAAGTATATTTCTATAACAGTGTTAGTTGGGGGGGTTATTTTGGGGGGGCTTTTTTATTTTTATAGGGCTATTAGATTAGGTGTAATTGTTTTTATTTGGGGGGGGGGCTTTTTTATTTTTATAGGGCTATTAGATTAGGTGTAATTGTTTTTATTTTTGATAATTTGTTTGTTATTTTTTGTAATTTAGTATTTTTTATTTTTTGTAATTTTAGCCTTAAAGGGACACTGAACCCAAATTTTTTCTTTCGTGATTTAGATAGAGCATGCAATTTTAAGCAACTTTCTAATTTACTCCGATTATCATGTTTTCTTCGTTCTCTTGCTATCTTTATTTAAAAAAGAAGGCATCTAAGCTTTTTTTTTTCAGTTCTCTGGACAGCACTTTTTTATTGGTGGATGAATTTATCCACCAATCAGCAAGGACAACCCAGGTTGTTCACCAAAAATGGGCCAGCATCTAAACTTACATTCTTGCATTTCAAATAAAGATACCAAGAGAATGAAGAAAATGTAATAATAGGAGTCAATTAGAAAGTTGCTTAAAATTGCATGCTCTCTCTGAATCACGAAAGAAAAAATTTGGGTTCAGTGTAGCTTTAAATTGTTTTAGTAGTGTTAGGTTTTTATAATGTGTAATTTAGTTATTTTTAATTGGTAGTTATTTTAATTTTAGTATAATAGTTATGTTAGGTTAATTGTTAGTTTAAACTTAGGTTTTTTTAATTTCACAGGTAAGTTTTTATTTATTTTAAATGGACAGTCAAGTCCAAAAAAAAAAAAACTTTCATGATTTAAATAGGGAATGTAATTTTAAACAACTTTACAATTTACGTTTATCACCAATTTTGCTTTGTTCTCTTGGTATTCTTAGTTGAAAGCTAAACCTAGGAGGTTCATATGTTAATTTATTAGACCTTGAAGATCGCCTCTAATCTGAATGCATTTTGACCACTAGAGGGCATTAGTTCATATGTTTCATATAGATAACATTGAGCTCATGCACGTGAAGTTACCCTGGAGTGAGCACTGATTGGCTAAAATGCAAGTCTGTCAAAAGAACTGAAATAAGGGGGCAGTTTGCAGAAGCTTAGATACAAGGTAATCACAGAGGTAAAAAGTATATTTCTATAACAGTGTTGGTTATGCAAAACTGGGGAATGGGTAATAAAGGGATTATCTATCTTTTTAAACAACAACAATTCTGGTGTTGACTGTCCCTTTAAGATAGGGATATTGTCATTTTAAGTTAAAGTTAGGGGGTGATAGGTTTAGGGGTTAATAGTTTAATTTATTAGTGGCGATTTGGGGGGAGGCTGGCAGTTTAGGGGTTAATAGCTTTATTTAGTTGTGGCGATGTAGGGGGCTGGTGGTTTAGAGGTTAATAGGTTTAGTTAGTGGCGGCGGAGTTGGGGAGCGTCGGAATAGGGGTTAATAACTTTATTATAGTGGCGGGGATGTGGGCGGGCGGCAGATTAGAGGTTAATAAGTTTTAAATAGTGTTTGCAAAGAGGGAGGGCAGCAGTTTAAGGGGTTAATAGGTAGTTTAAAGGTGTAAGTGTACTTTGTAACACTTTGGCGTTATGGCTCGTGTCGGTATAGGCTGCAACAAAAGCATTTTAGCCTCACCGCACAACCTGTAATACCGGCCCTATGGAAACCCCATGCAGGCTGCGTTACTGTTTTTACGCTGAAATGGTTATTTGTTGAGCGCTAAAACCGTAACGCAAAACTCGTAATCTAGCCAGTAGTTTGTCCGTTTACAGGAGATGCAGAGCATGGTAGCATCTCATAGAAGTGGGTATTTTTTTGTGGATGATCTCTTGTATATCTGAGTGATTGTCTGTTTTCACTTTAATAAATGTTTTTAAAGGGACAGTACACTCTAAAGTTGTTTTCCCTTTAATTTATTTTCAGTTACTTGTTATACCAGCTCCAGAGTATAAAATGTATGAGAAATTGCATTTTCAGGTTTATTTGTGCACTGTAAATAAATTATCTGGTTTTGTGCTTTTAAACCACAACCTATTACAATGGGTTAAGCTTGCAGGTAATATCAGATACCATTATGTTATTACTTTTATGTACACACAAATGCTTCCTTATCTTATATTTGTCAATAAACTATCCTGCACCCCACTGAGAGTGTAATTTTTTCTGCTGGTGTTTACTTAGGCTTGTCAATAGCATAGGGGCCTATTTATCAAAGGTCTTGCGGACCTGATCCGACAGTGCAGATCAGGTCCGCAAGACCTCGCTAAATGCGGAGAGCAATACGCTCCCCGCATTTAACATTGCACCAGCAGCTCACAAGAGCTGCTGGTGCAACGCTGCCCCCTGCTGACTTGCGGCCAATCGGCCCCCAGCAGGGAGGTGTCAATCAACCCAATCGTACTCGATCGGTTTGATTTCCGGCGATGCCTGTCCGCCTAATCAGAGCAGGCGGACAGGGTTATGGAGCAGCGGTCTTTAGACCGCTGCTTCATAACTGCTGTTTCTGGTGAGTCTGAAGACTCGCCAGAAACACAGCCCTTCAAGCTCCATTCGGAACTTGATAAATGGGCCCCATAGACTCTAGTATAGAAACTTTCAGTATAGGTGGGGATATCACAGGCTAAATCAGTTATGCCAAATGCCAAAATAGGGGTAAAGTAGCAATTTGCAAACGATTTAATACACTCCAGCAGGTAAAATGGATCATTGAGAACAATTTAAAGGGGAGAACATTTTGGGGTAAACTGTCCCTTTAATTATATTAAGATTTACCTAATTATTTTTCACCAGTTGGAAGATTTTACCTAGGGCTATAATACTGAGGGTACAAGAGTATGGGCCTGTCCTGTTTTATACAGGCAGGGCCTTACCATTGCTTTTTTCTCTCTTCCTTTGGAGGTGTATACGAGTACCATTAAGAAGAGTACATTTCTGGACCTCCCTTTATATATATATATATATATTTTTTTTTTGTGCACAAATCTGTTGTATTTATTGTATTTACTTTTCTTGTGTAGTTACAAGGTTACCATTGTTTTGTGTATTTAGAAAACTTGAACTGATCCCCAACAACAGTAAGTGGTCCGACAACCTAATGGACCACTAGAGAATAAAGTCTGCATAAAAAATTAGATATATTTAGTGTTTATGGGGTATGGGCATATAAAAGCCGTTCATTGCCAGGTGATGAAATATTCCCCTTCCTATTTCTCTCTTTAAGTTTTCCATTTTTAAAACCTTCTGATAAATGAAGTACAATATCTAGTTAAATTACGTCTGGTTGATTCATTCAATAAACTGTAAAAACATTAATAACCAAAAAAGTTAAGAAAGAAATTAAAATATATACGGTCAGATTACGAGTTTTGCGTTATGAGGGGTGCGGTGCTAACTTAGACGTTATTCTCACCGCTCACTTTCCTACAGCGCTGGTATTACAGGTTTTTCTAAACCCGGCGTTATAAGGCAAGAAGTGAGTGTAGAGCAAAATTGAGCTCCATAACGCACTCCAATACCAGCGCTGCTTAAGTCAGCGGTGAGTTGGTTGTACGTGCTTGTGCACGATTTCCCCATAGACATCAATGGGGAGAGCCGGCTGAGAAAAAGCCTAACACCTGCAAAAAAGAAGCGTAAAGCTCAGTAACGCAGCCCCATTGATTCCTATGGGGAAACACATTTTATGTTTACACCTAACACCCTAACATGAACCCCGAGTCTAAACACCCCAAATCTTACACTTATTAACCCCTAATGTGCCGCCCCCAACATAGCCGACATCGACATTATTCTTATTAGCCTCTAATCTGCCGCTCCGGCATTGCCGCCACCTAGATTATACTTATGAACTCCTAATCTGCTGCCCCCAACATCGCTGACATCTACATTAAATTTATTAATCCCTAATCTGCTGCCCACAACATCGCAGACACCTACATAATGTTATTAACCCCTAATCTGCCATCCCCCAACGTCGCTGCCACTTTAATAAACATATTAACCCCTAAACCGCCATACTCCCGTCTTGCAAACACTAGTTAAATATTATTAACCCCTAATCTTCCGCCCCTAACATCGCCGCCACCTACCTACATTTATTAACCCCTAATCTGCCGCCCCCAAAGTCGCCGCCACTATATTATATTTATTAACCCCTAAACCTAAGTTTAACCCTCACCCTAACACCACCTAACTTAAATATAATTAAAATAAATATAAATAAAACCTACAATTATTACCTAAATAATTACTATTTAAAACTAAATACTTACCTGTAAAATAAACCCTAAGCTTGCTACAATATAACTAATAGTTACATTGTAGCTAGTTTAGGGTTTATTTTTATTTTACAGGCAAGTTTGTATTTATTTTAACTAGGTAGAATAGTTACTAAATAGTTATTAACTATTTACTAGCTACCTAGCTAAAATAAATACAAACTTACCTGTAAAATAATACCTAACCAAAGTTACACTAACACCTAACACTACACTACAATTAAATAAATTATCTAAATTAAATACAATTAACTAAATTAAATACAATTAGCTAAATTACAAAAAAAACACTAAATTACAGAAAATAAAAAACAAATTACAAGATCTTTAAACTAATTACACCTAATCTAATAGCCCTATCAAAATAAAAAGCCCCCCCAAAATAAAAGAAACTCTAGCCTAAACTAAACTACCAATAGCCCTTAAAAGGGCCTTTTGCGGGGCATTGCCCCAAAGAAATCAGCGCTTTTACCTGAAAAAAATACAAACAACCCCCCCAACAGTAAAACCCACCACCCACACAACCAACCCCCCAAATAAAACCCTAACTAAAAAAACCTAAGCTCCCCATTGCCCTGAAAAGGGCATTTGGATGAGCATTGCCCTTAAAAGTGCATTTAGCTCTATTGCTGCCCAAAGCCCTAAACTAAAAATAAAACCCACCCAATAAACCCTTAAAAAAACCTAACACTAACCCCCTGAAGATCCACTTACAGTTTTGAAGATCCGACATCCATCCTCAACGAAGCCGGGAGAAGTCCTCATCGAATCGGCAAGAAGTCCTCAACGAAGCCGGGAGAAGTCTTCATCCAAGCCGGGAGAAGTGGTCCTCCAGACGGCAAGAACTCTTCATCCAGACGGCATCTTCTATCTTCATCCATCCAGCGCGGAGCGGGTCCATCTTCAAGACATCCGGCGCAGAGCATTCTCTTCCAACGACGACTACCCGACGAATGAAGGTACCTTTAAGTGATGTCATCCAAGATGGCATCCCTTAGATTCCAATTGGCTGATAGAATTCTATCAGACAATCGGAATTAAGGTTGAAAAAATCCTATTGGCTGATGCAATCAACCAGTAGCATTGAACTTCAATCCTATTGGCTGATCCAATCAGCCAATAGGATTGAGCTTGCTTTCTATTGGCTGATTGGGTTTTATTTTTAGGTTAGGGTTTTGGGCAGCAATAGAGCTAAAAGCCCTTTTAAGGGCAATTCCCATCCAAATGCCCTTTTGGCAATGGGGAGCTTAGGTTTTTTTAGTTAGGGTTTTATTTGGGGGGTTGGTTGTGTGGGTTATTTAAGGGCTATCGGTAGTTTAGTTTAGGCTAGGGTTTTTTTTTATTTTGGGGGGTATTTTGATAGGGCTATTAGATTAGGTGTAATTAGTTTAAAGATCTTGTAATTTGTTTTTTATTTTCTGTAATTTAGTGTTTTTGTTTTTTTAAATTTAGCTAATTGTATTTAATTTAGTTAATTGTATTTAATTTAGGTAATTTATTTAATTGTAATGTAGTGTTAGGTGTTAGTGTAACTTAGGTTAGGTTTTATTTTACAGTAAATTTGTATTTATTTTAGCTAGGTAGTTAGTAAATAGTTAATAACTATTTAATCTATCTAGTTAAAATAAATACAAACTTGCCTGTGAAATAAAAATAAAACCTAAGCTAGCTACAATGTAACTATTAGTTATATTGTAGCTAGCTTAGGGTTTGTTTTACAGATAAGTACTTAGTTTTTAATAGGAATAATTTAGGTAATAATTGTAGGTTTTATTTATATTTATTTTTATTATTTTTAAGTTAGGGGGTGTTAGGGTTAGGGTTAGACTTAGGTTTAGGGGTTAATAAATATAATATAGTGGTGGCGACGTTGGGGCAGCAGATTAGGGGTTAATAAATGAAGGTAGGTGGCGGCGATGTTACGGACAGCAGATTAGGGGTTAATAATATTAAACTAGTGTTTGCGAGGCAGGAGTACCGCGGTTTAGGGGTTAATATGTTTATTCTAGTAGCGGCGATGTCGGGAGTGGCAGATTAGGAGTTAATAATTTTATTTTAGTGTTTGCGATACGGGAGGACCTCGGTTTAGGGGTTAATAGGTAGTTTATGGGTGTTAGTGTACTTTTTAGCACTTTAGTTTTGAGTTTTATGCTACAGCTTTGTAGTGTAAAACTCATAACTACTGACTTTAGAATGCGTTACTTATCTTGCGGGATAGGCTGTACCGCTCACTTTTTGGCCTAAAAAAAAGCTTGTAATACCGGCGCAATGGAAGTCCCATTGAAAATAGACTATACGCAAATTGCGTAAGTTGATTTGCGGTAAGGCCAAAAAAGTGTGCGGTGCCCCTAAATCTGCAAGACTCGTAATAGCAGCTGTAGTAAAAAAGCAGCATTATGAGCCTTAACGCTGCTTTTTTACTCATAACGCAAGACTCGTAATCTAGCCGATATATTTTTAAAAGTCTAAGATTCTGTCCAATGATGCTCAACTTTAATGACAAAAATAGAGTTGCTTACTACTATTTAAAAGGGGAATGCCAATAGAAAGCAACACAATGTTTTATATTGAATTGTACTATTAAAATTGGTGGTGAAAAAACATCACCAAAAGTAAAAGGCAGCATTACCCCCCTAAACACTGGATAAGAATCCTTAAGCCATATTAAAAGGACATGAAACCCAAATTAGTTTTTCATGATTCAAATAGAGAATATAATTTTAAACAACTTTCCAATGTACTTATATTATCAGAATTGCTTCATTCTCTTGGTATCCTTTATGGAAGAAGCAGCAATGCGCTACTGGGGAATAGCTGAATGCATTGGGTGAGCCAATAACATAAGGCAGATATGTGCATCCACCAGTCAGTATCTTTTGAGACTATTTAGATATCCTTTTCAACAATGAATACCAAAAGAACAAAACACATTAGATAATAGAAGTACATTGGAAAGTTGTTTAAAATCACATGCTCTATCTGGATCATGAAAGAAAAAAAATGTGTTTCTTGTCCCTTTAACAAGTTTTGTATATATATATTTTCTTTCATAAGGTGGTGAGAGTCCACGATTCATTACGCCTGGGATTCACCACCCTGCCACTAGGTGGAGGCAAAGTTTCCCCAAACTGTCAAGAGTAATTCATCATTGCAATCCCTCCCACTTCACTGTTTTGTCAGTTTAAACTTTGCCTCATAGGAGGTTGGTGAAGAATTGAGGTGCTCTTCAGATTTCATGTGAGGGGGGTTCTCAGACTAAGCTGAGGCCCAAACTTCCCCTTCAGAGAGCTGCTACTGAGAGACGGAGGGGAGATTGGAGTATGATTTAATGTCACAATTACTCTCAGTGAGGGAGTTAGTCACTGGCCTGCCACGGTTGTCACAGGGACAGGTCCCTACCCTCCTCCTATTGGTTCATCAGTGTACTCCTCACTTAAATCCTCTGCTGTAATGTTCTAAATACTGGATGGGCTATCTACTGCAAGTAGTCATTTCTAAGGCTGGTATGTTTAGGTCAGGTAAGATTATTACAACATTTGCACTCACATAGCTCACTGGCTATTAGAAGGTACATTTGTTTTGTCACATCATAGCTAGTGCACATTTTATGTTACAGAGATTGCCACTTCTCACTAGACTTTAGTATTCATGTTGTCTAGAAGTATTATGGGGATATAGGGACTTTCTTCTGTGAGTATACACGTGGCCGGACTTTTAGCCGACAGGCATTTGGCAGATGGACATTTGGCTGACACACAAGTGGCTGTCAGATAACAGTCCGGCCATGAAATAGATAGATTTGATAGATAGATAGATAGATAGATAGATAGATAGATAGATAGATAGATAGATAGATACATAGATTAGATATATAGATAAAGAGATGTGATAGATACATTTTATAAATTTGATAGATTTGATAGATTTGATGATAGATAGATAGATAGATAGATAGATAGATAGATAGATAGATAGATACATAGATAAGATATATAGATAAAGAGATGTGATAGATACAATTTTATAAATTTGATAGATTTGATAGATTTGATGATAGATAGATAGATAGATAGATAGATAGATAGATAGATAGATAGATTCGATAGATAGATAATTTCCCAGACAGAGAATTCCAAGACGTGCAGGCTGGGACCCATGTTAAGGTTCCCAGAGGCAGTTGTGGCGCCCGAGGCTCTGATTAGAACAGAGCACTCTGGAGCGTATCTGCCCTCGGCCGAAATCAGACCATGCTTTGGCATTCTGTCCGTTGGCCAAATGTCCGTCTAACAGAATGCTGTCTGCCAAATGTCCGTCTAACAGAATGCTGTCTGCCAAATGTCTGTCTAACAGAATGCTGTCTGCCAAATGTCTGTCTGCATTCTGTCAGAGCACCGAGTATACACACCCCTTTTTTTATTTGTTATTCCTATGAGCTAATTCCTCTGAAACTTTCACCTCAATGCAACCTTAAACCCTCTGTTATATACACAGTAAAAAGGATTGAGCTGTTTAACAATGTGAGGAGTTTGTGTACTTTATGTTTGTGTGCACTGAATTAGCACAACAGTTATAGATAGTAGCTGCTCTATTTCTTCTTTTCAATTCCACAACTGCCATTTCTCAAATGTCTTATTACTGAAGGGCAAGATGTTTTAAGTCTAATGCTGGGTTACATTTTTATGCAGTGCATTATTATTATTTACTATTTCTACACAATGAGGTTTTCCCTTTAAATTAAACACAAAGAAAAAAACACTGCTGCCACTTCTTGTTGCAGCTCTGATCTTTTCTTACAGATTTGAAAGAGGTAACATTATCTCCTCTTTCATGCACAGGTTTATATTATATACATTTTATTTAGTGTGTATTTCAACTACAATTACCTCTTTTTTATCTGTCTGTCTTTCCCCAAGGTCTCGGACTTCATTGTTTAAAAGTCGCTGTTTGCTTATTATATTATGTCTCCCATAATAAAATGTGGTATTGTTTTGTCTGTAATCTGCTTTATTACAGGAAGCATGTTGGAATTGTGCTTATATCTTTAAATGTACATTATTTAGAGGGAGATCCACTATTCCCTTATTTATGTGAATATTTTCAATGTTATGCCTGTTTCTTAGTCCTTATCCATTCCAACCAGTATAATGCTATCCTTGCCTCTAAAGGAGTATATCCTCTCTCTGTTTGTACAGTTAAAGGGACACTGAACCCAATTTTTTTCTTTCATGATTCAGATAGAGCATGCAATTTTAAGCAACTTTCTAATTTACTCCTATTATCAATTTTTCTTCGTTCTCTTGCCAATTTTATTTGAAAAAGAAGGCATCTAAGCTATTTGTTTGGTTCCGAACCATGGAAAGCAGTTGTTCATTGGTGTATGAATTTATCCACCAATCAGCAAGAACAACCCAAAAATGGGCCGGCATCTAAACTTACATTCTTGCATTTCAAATAAAGATACCAAGAGAATGAAGAAAATTTGATAATAGGAGTAAATTAGAAATTTGCTTAAAATTTCATGCTCAATCTGAATCACAAAAGAAAAATTTTGGGTACAGTGTCCCTTTAAGGGAGTCCTTCAGATTTTGCTCCTGGATTTAGACATAATGGGGCTGATTTATCAAAGTGTCAATCGGCCCCAATGCATCTGTTTCCGCGTCAGCCTTCAGGCTCGCTGGAAACAGGAGATAAGAAGCAGCAGTCTTAAGGCCGCTGTTTCTAAACTCATACACCTCCTCTGAGGCTGTTGTCTGCAATATGCAAATCTGCGGTCTGCCGCGAATCTGCAGGGGGCGGCATTGCACAAGCAGTTCAGCAGAACTGCTTGTGCAATGTTAAATTCAGCAATTTCTATAGCGGATCATGTCCGCCAGACATTGATAAATCAGCCCCTTCGTGCGTTCTACTGTGTCTGGCTTGTTGGTGGCCATACCTCTTCCATGTAAGCGCAAAAAAGTTTCCAACAAGCAGTTCTTATATGATGTTTCAGGCACTTCTGAAATTCAGAAGATCAGACCTACTAAACCGTTTCTTTTAGACTCAGATTCAAATTTCTCCAAATCGTTTTTTTGAAGGTGAAATTGTATCTGATGAAAAGGGCTTGGTTTCTGATGGAGATACTTAATTTTCCTCCTTTGTGTCTAATATTGAACATCTTAGATCTCTTTTGTAGGAGGTATTGTTAACCTTAGGAGTGCAGGATTCAAAACCTATTAAAGAAATAGGAAACTCACAACATTTCTCTGTTGCATGATATAGAACTCAGCATCCAAATTTATATTGCAATATGATGTTATTAGCAAATATTTATCATTTTGAAGTATTTTACCTTTGATTGTAATAACCTAGCCCAAGCCCCCCAGAAGCAAACGGTAAACTGCCAATAAGTGCGATCGTACGCACATATCAGTATCCTCCATCATGGCTGCTAGCACATGTGCACAATAATCTGTATGCCTCTGCAATGTCACAGTAATGCTCATGTAGTTCCATACAGGGTATTACTGTGAACAAGTAAGTTGGAGTATGGGCTGTACGAAGGGGTGTGAACAGTGTTAGACACTCCAACATACACCTTAAGAAGAAAAACACCCGATCATCATGATCCTAGAAATGCAGTGAATCTGCCAATAAAGGTTTTTATAAAATACTGGGCGATAAGCAGTCTATTTAAAAAAAAAAAACTACAATCCCCAAAGCTAAAATTACAAAAAATAAAAAATGTAAAATTACAGAAAAAAAATAAACAAAGCTATCCAAGATAAAAAATGTAAACCTAAACTAACTTGAAAATAAAAAATCCCCCCAAAATAAAAACACCCCCTAATCTAATACTAAACTACCAATAGCCCTTAAAATGGCTTTTGTAGGGCATTGCCCTAAATTAAACATCTCTTTTACCTAAACAAATTACTAATTCCCCCCTAACAGTAAAAAAAACCCTCACCCACCTAACCCCCCAAAATAAAAAAAACTAACACTAAAAAAACCCAAACTACCCATTGCCGCTAAAGGGGCATTTGTGTGGGCATTGCTCTTAAAAGGGCATTCAGCTCTTTTACTGCCTTTAGAAGGTCAATCAGCTCTTTTCCAGCCCATTAAATCACTAATCTTAAAAATACCCCCCCCAAAAAAAAATTATCCTAACACTAAGCCCCAAATAGGTACTTACCGTTCCTGAAGTCCGGCGAAGAAGGTCTTCTTCCAGACGGCTCCATCATCTTCTATCTTCTTCTGAAACTAAGGCAGAGCTGTGGATCCTCAGCGGCGGTCCTCATCGGCAGTCCTCACCGGCGGAGCAGAGCGGAGGTGCCGAACTGTCTTTCCCAATGCGTGGATCCTCAGCGGCGGTCCTCGGCGGCAGGGGTCCTCCGTGGCATAGCGGCTCCTCATTATCCAATATCCGTCGTACACTAAAGATTGAATGCAAGGTACCGCAATCAATTTGGGGTATTTTGCATTCCTATTGGCTGACATTTTGAAATCAGCCAATAGGATTAAAGCTACTGAAATCCTATTGGCTGTTCAAATCAGCCAATAAGATTTCAGTAGCTCTCATTCTATTGGCTGATTTCAAAATATCAGCCAATAGGAATGCAATTGAATATGGGGTAACTTGCATTCGATCTTCAGTGTGCGACGGACGACCGCTGAGGACCGCCGCCGCTGAGAATCCACGCATCGTGGAAGCCAGCTCCCACCTCCGCTCCACACCGCCTTCGCTCTGTATGAAGATAGAAGATAATGGAGCCGCCTTAAAGAAGACCTCTGCTGGACTTCAGGAACGGTGAGTACCTAATTGGGGCTTACTGTTAGGATTTTTTTTATTTTTTCTATTTTTAAGATAAAGGGGCCTTTTTATGAAAGGCCTGTACGACATGATCCGATCAGCGGATCATGTCCGACAGACCTTGCTGAATGCAGAGAGCAATACGCTCTCCGCATTCAGCATTGCACCAGCAGTTCTTGTGAACTGCTGGTGCAACGCCTCCCCTGCAGATTTGCGGCAGCTAGCAGGTGGGTGTCAATCAACCCGATCGTTTTCGATCGGGTTAATTTGTGGCGATGTCTGTCCGCCTCCTCAGAGCAGGTCGGACAGGTTATGGAGCATGGCCCTTCAAGCTCCGTACGGAGCTTGATAAATGGGCCCCTAGGGATTTAATGGTCTGAAAAGAGCTGATTGCCCTTTTACGGATAGTAAAAGAGCTAAATGCCCTTTTAAGGGCAATGCACATACAAATGCCCCTTTAGGGGCATTGGGTACTTTAGGTTTTTTTAGTGTTAGGTTTTTTTTGGGGGGGTTGGTGGGTGGGGGTTTTACTGTTAGGGGGATTTAGTAATTTTTAAAAGTAAAAGAGCTGTTTAACTTAGGGCAATGGCGTACAAAAGGCCCTTTTAAGAGCTATTGGTAGTTTAGTTTAGGGGGTGTTTTTATTTTGGGGGAACTTTTTTATTTTTATAGGGATTAGGTTAAATTTTTTTATTTTCTTTCTAAAGACACGGTGAGTCCACGGATCATCATCAATTACTGTTGGGAATATCACTCCTGGCCAGCAGGAGGAGGCAAAGAGCACCACAGTAAAGCTGTTAAATATCACACCCCCTACCCACAATCCCACAGTCATTCTCTTTGCCTGAAGTGCAAGGAGGAGGTGACGTTTAGGTGTCTGATGAGAAGTTTTCTTCAATCAAGATTTTATTATTTTTTTAGCAGAGTAAGCTTTCTGGGGTCTAGCCAAGTCCACATCAGTCTCTTCAGTAGGGCAGTGGTGTTTTTTTTGAGCACTTGAGAACTTGTGAGGTACAATCCTCACTGCATTTTCTCAAGAATCTGCTGCCCTAACTAGAAAACCTGAGTAGGTTTACTCAGTTTTTCTCTCTTCACAGGTCCATGTGAGGTGCTGCACCCTCTCAAACCAGGTGAGATGTCCTGCTGCTGGACAGCACGTTCAGGTAAGTGCCATTTTAATTTTCTTTTGCAAGGAGATTGCTGGAACTTGTTACAGCTAAAAGCTGTCTTATTTAATATGGGACTTTATTAAACCTTCATGTTTTGGGGTTTCTTTTAGGCAGTGTGGGCATTGAGACTGTGAGGTGATTTATGGTGGCTTAGTGTGTTATAGTAGTTTTTATACTTTAACTTTTGGTCATGGAGATTACTGTTCTAAGCCGTTTTTTTTTTGGCAGTTAGGGCTCTGTAACCGCTCTGTATTTGAAAATGAGCTGCAGGACAGGTAGGCACCTCAGTAAAGCTACTAAGGTGTATAGGTAGCCTGAGGTCTATTTGGTTTGTTGCGCTAACACACATTTCTATTTAAAGACACAGTACACATTTATTTTTTATTTTCAAATAAATAATTTTTACAGTTTATCCTTATTTATTACATAAGATGGATCAAGAGGCTTTTCAAACCATTATCCCAGGCGAAGTTGCTGCTTGTCAGTTATGTTTTGATGCTCAGGTGGAACCCCCAGTTCCTTTTTGTTCCTCATGCATTGAGAGAACTTTAAGTTATAGAGATAAAATATTTGACAATCCCAGGCAAATGCTGTTCAGGTGTCTCCTGTTGCAGATATGCTGCAGCTTTCTCCTCAAGCGTTGCAACTTTTTTAGTCTCCAGATACAGTGCCCTGTGTTTCCTCTTGCAATCCTGTAGGATTTTCACTACAAGACATTGCTTCCCAGGTATCCCTTGTGGTATCTGAGGCCTTGTCAGCTTTTCCCATGTTGCAGAGAAGGCGTAAAAAGAAATTTAAAGAAACAGTAAGGTTTCTGATCAAGTTCTGGCTATCCAGAGTGTCCCTTCCCATAAGCCTGAGGAAGAAGACATGTCGGTAGCATCTGAGGGGGATATCTCAGACTCATACAGTGTAATTCCTTCTTCTGATGCTGAAGTGGTATCCTTCAGATTTATGCTAGAACACCTTCGCTTATTATTTAAGGAGGTTTTGGCTACTTTGGATGACTCCGACACATCTATCGTAGTCAATCCTAAGTCTAGTAAATTGAACAAATACTTTGATGTTCCCTCCACGGTCGAGGTTTTTCCGGTTCCTGACTGTGCTGCGGAGATTATTGCTCGAGAATAGGAAAGACCTGGTATTCCCTTTTCTCCATCTCCTATTTTTAAGAAGATGTTTACTATAGCGGATTTTATTAAGGAGTCTTGGCAGACGGTTCCTAAGGTAGAAGGAGCTATCTCCACTTTGGCCAAGAGGACTACTATTCCCATAGAGAATGTGTATATATAGCCTTACAGCAAAGTAAGGGGGCGCTAGTGATAATATAGATAGTGGTATTAATCTATATACTCTTTAAAAAATGCAAATTGGTAATTGTGTATAAAATACAGATAAAAAAATAATAAAACAAAATAAAAGAAAAATGAAATAAAATCCTCTCAAATGAGGGAAGTCCAAATATAATTACAAAATCAAGGCAAAAATGAGTCCTTTTCAAAACCAAGTGGAAAAGCCCTGTTGTGGCTGCCTCCTCCTCGCCGACTGGTCCGGGTATAACTATGAGGAATAGAAGAAAATAGAGGGGCGCCTCATGTGTAGGATCAACAGATATAAAAATCAGTAATAACAGTAGTAGAGCCAAATGGGTACTCACACACTTCACAAGCACACCAATGTGCTGGTAGTAGCAGGCTGCAGATTCAAATAGGTGTGGCAGCTTACCTCTCAGGTAGTACTGTGATGCTGGAGATGGAAAAGGAGACACAGCAAAAAAGCACTACATGTGCAGACTGTTAAAAATATAGAACAATTTTATGCCTGATGAAACGGTGCAAAACCGAGAAACGCGTTGCATTATTGGGGTCACTGTTAACCCCTTTTTTATCCACCTAACACAGCAATTGTTCTGTTGTGTTTTTTAACTTTTGTTTTTAATAAATATTTGTATTTTACTGGAAATACTCCTTTGAGTGGATATCTTTACCTACCTACTGCCCTGCTGATACATAAGAGTCTCTCTACCTTTTTGGGACTTTGTGTTACCTATTGGAGCCATTTGATTACAGCATTAAGAAATCTGATCTGGGGTGAGCTGCTACACCTGCCTAAAATTTGCAGCTTGTTTCTACCAGCACATAAGTGTGCTCATGGAGTATGTGACTAACCATCTGTACCACTGAAAATATTGTTTGTTATATTTTTAACAGTCTGCACATGTAGTGCTTTTTTGCTGTGTCTCCTTTTCCATCCCCAGCATCACAGTACTACCTGAGAGGTGAGCTGCCACACCTATTTGAATCTGAAGCCTGCTACTACCAGCACATTGGTGTGCTTGTGAAGTGTGTGAGTACCCATTTGGCTCTACTACTGTTATTACTGATTTTTATATCTGTTGATCCTACACATGAGGCGCCCCTCTATTTTCTTCTATTCCTCATATTCCCATAGAGAATAGTTGTTCTTTTAAAGATCCAATGGATAAAAAATTGGAGGCTTTACTAAAAAAGATATATGTCTACCATGGTCTACAATGGCAACCTGCGGTGTGTATCACCACTGTTACCAGTGCTGTGGCTTACTGGTTTGATGTGTTGTCTGAATCTCTTCTTGATGAGATCCAGGACAGGATTAAGGCTCTCAAGTTAGCCAATTCCTTCATTACAGATGTTTCCTTACAGGTTATTAAACTGGGAGCCAAAATTTCTGGTTTTTCGGTCCTATCCCGCATGGCCTTGTGGTTGAAGTCCTGGTTTGCGGATGTTTCATCGAAATCTAAGCTCATGGCTATTCCTTACAAGGGTAAGACCTTGTTTGGACCTGGTTTGGCGGAAATTATCTCAGATATTACTGGACGGAAGGGTTCTTTTCTTCCTCAAGATAAAAAGAATAAGCAGAAGGGACGTCAGAGTAATTTTCGTTCCTTTCATAACTTTAAAGGCAAGTCTTCCTCCCCTTCCTCCAAGCAAGATCAAGCCAAGCCTTCTTGGAAGCCCAACTAGTCCTGGAATAAGGGGAGGAAGACTTCCAATCATTTCCTCCCAGAGGCAGGTTTCTCCGCTCCAGATTATCTGTAGACCAGAGAGGCGTACTTACATTGTGTCAAGGACCTTGCTGCCCTGGGGGTAATAGTTCCAGTTCCCTTTCAGGAAAGGGGTTTGGGATTTTACTCAAATCTGTTTGTAGTTCCCAAGAAGGAGGGAACTTTTTGACCAATCCTAGATTTAAAATGTTTAAACAAGTTTCTCAGAGTGCCATCCTTCAAGATGGAGACTATACGCTCCATTCTTCCCTTGGTACAAGAGGGTCAGTTCATGACAACCATAGACCTAAAGGATGCATACTTTCATGTTCTCATTCACAGGGACCATCACAAGTTTCTGAGATTCACCTTTTTGGACAATCATTTCCAGTTCGTGGCCCTTCCATTCGGCCTTGCCACAGCTCCCAGAATTATTTCAAAGGTTCTGGGGGCTCGTTTAGCTGTGCTTTGATCTCAGAGCATTGAAGTGGCACCTTATCTGGATGACATTCTGGTTCAGGCGCCATCTTTTCAACAAGCAGAATCTCATATGGAGATCTTGTTGTCTTGTCTTCGATCCCACGGATGGAATGTGAATCGGAAAAAAAGTTATCTGGTTCCAGCTACAAGGGTCATATTTTTGGGGACCATAATAGACTCCCTGTTAATGAAGATTTTTCTGACGGAGGTCAGAAAAAGAAAGATTTTCAACTCTTGTCTTGCCCTTCAGTCCTCTCTACTGTCATCAGTGGCTCAAT
Organism: Bombina bombina; assembly: GCF_027579735.1. Lineage (NCBI taxonomy): Eukaryota > Metazoa > Chordata > Amphibia > Anura > Bombinatoridae > Bombina > Bombina bombina. The sequence goes on from NC_069501.1 coordinate 91,255,047, forward strand.
ATATGGAGGTAATCGGTCTGATGGTGGCTTCCATGGATATTATTCAGTTTGCTTGGTTCCATCTCAGACCTCTGCAGTTATGCATGCTCAGACAATGGAACAGGAAATATACGGACCTGTCTCTGCATGTAGATTTAGATCAGGCATCAATAGACTCTCTTCTGTGGTGGCTTTCTTAGGATCATCTCTCCCAGGGTACTTGCTTCCGCAGACCCTCCTTGGTGATTGTGACCACGGATGCCAGCCTTCTAGGTTGGGGAGCAGTATGGGGCTTGTTGAAGGCTCAGGGCATATGGACCCAGGAGGAGTCTGTCCTGCCCATAAACATCTTGGAGCTGAGAGCAATCTTCAATGCTCTTCTGGCCTGGCCTCATATAGCCTTAGCCCGGTTTCTCAGATTCCAGACGGACAACATAACTTCGGTGGTCTACATCAACCACCAGGGGGGAACTCGGAGTTCATTGGCCATGACAGAGGTGGCCCAGATTATTCAGTGGGTGGAGACCCACAACTGCTGTCTTTCTGCGATCCACATCCCAGGAGTGGACAATTAAGAAGCAGATTTTCTGAGCAGACAGAATTTTCATCCTGGGGAGTGGGAACTTCATTTAGATGTGTTTTCCAGCTTGACCCTCAAGTGGGGGCAGCTGCAGTTGGATCTCATGGCTTCTCGTCAGAATGCCAAACTTCCAAAATACGGCTCGAGGTCATGGGATCCTCAGGCATTTCTGATCGATGCTCTGGCAGTTCCTTGGAACTTCAGTCTAGCATACCTGTTTCCTCCCAAGAGTCATTGCTCAAATCAAGCAGGAGAGGGCATCTGTAGTTCTTATAGCCCTGGCATGGTTTCGCAGGATTTGGTATGCAGACCTAGTGGAAATGTCATCCTTTCCACCTGCTTCTGAGGAAGGACCTTCTACTTCAGGGTCCCTTCTTTCATCCAAATCTCGTTTCTCTGAAGCTGACTGCTTGGATATTTAATGCTTAGTTTTATCTAAGCGTGGATTTTCAGAGTCGGTCATTGAGACCTTGATTCAGGGTCGTAAGCCTGTGACTCGCAGGATTTACCATAAGATCTGGCATAAATACTTGTATTGGTGTGAATCCAAAGGATACTCTTGGAGTAGAGTAAGGATTCCTAGGATTTTGTCCTTTCTCTAGGATGGTCTGGAGAAGGGTTTGTTGGCAAGTACTCTAAAGGGTCAGAATTTGGCATTGTCTATTTTGTTACATAAGCGCTTGGCGGATGTGCCAGATGTGCAATCGTTTTGTCAGGCCTTGGTTAGAATTTGGCCTGTGTTTAAACCTGTTACTCCTCCATGGAGTCTTAACCTTGTTCTTAAAGTTTTACAACAGGCTCCGTTTGAGTCTATGCATTCTTTAGATATTAAGATGTTATCTTGGAAAGTTTTGTTTCTTGTTGCTATTTCCTCTGCTCGGAGAGTTTCTGAACTCTCTGCTTTACAGTGTGATTCCCCTTATCTTATATTTCACTCTGATAAGGTGGTTCTGTGTACTAAGTTTGGTTTCCTGCCCAAGGTTGTTTCGGTCAAGAATATTAATCAGGAAATCATTGTACCTTCTTTGTGTCCTAATCCTTCTTTTCACAAAGAACGCTTGTTGCATAATCTGGATGTTGGACGAGCGCTAAAATTTTATTTGCAGGCAACTAAGGACTCATCAGTCTTCTGCATTGTTTGTTTGCTTTACTGGGAAACGCAAGGGTAAGAAAGCTACGGCTACTTCACTTTCCCTTTGGTTGAAGAGCGTTATTTGTTTGGCATATGAGACTGCTGGACAGTAACCTCTTGAGGAAATCACAGCTCATTCCACAAGGGCTATTTCTTCTTCCTGGGCCTTCACAAATGAAGCTTCTGTGGAACAGATTTGCAAGGCTGCAACTTGGTCATCTTTGCACACTTTTTTCCAAATTCTATAAATTCAATACTTTTGCCTCGGCTGAGGCTTCTTTTAGGAGAAAGGTTCTTCAAGCAGTGGTGCCTTCTGTTTAGGTTCCTGTCTTGTCCCTCCCTTATCATCTGTGTCCTCTGGCTTGGGTATTGGTTCCCAACAGAAATTGATGATGATATGTGGACTCACCGTGTCATTAGAAAGAAAACAAAATTTATGCTTACCTGATAAATGTATTTATTTCTTCACACGGTGAGTCCACGGCCTGCCCTGTATTCAGAGAGTTTCTTTTTATATAAACCTCAGGCACTTCTGCACCTTGTGTTACTTCCTTTCTCTCCTTTCCCTTTGGTCGAATGACTGGGGGATTGTGGGTAGGGGAGTGATATTTAACAGCTTTGCTATGGTGCTCTTTGCCTCCTCCTGCTGGCCAGGAGTGATATTCCCAACAGTAATTGATGATGATCCGTGGACTCACCGTGTCAAAAAAGAAATACATTTATCAGGTAAGCATAAATGTAGTATTTTGTAATTTTAGATTATTTTTTTTTGTAATTTAATGCTAGGTTTTATTTAAGTGTAACTTTCTATTGGGGATACTTTAGGGGTGTTAATTATTAGTTGTTTACTTGTGGGGGGTTGGCTGTTTAGGAGTTAATATGTTAATTAGGTTTATTGCAATGTGGGGGTTTGGTGGTTTAGGGTTTAATAGGTTAATTAGGTTTATTGCGATGTTGGGGGTTGTCGGTTTAGGGGTTAATGGGTTAATTAGGTTTATTGCAATTTGGGGGTTTGTCGGTTTAGGGGTTAATTAGGTTTATTGCGATGTGAGTGGTTGGCGGTCAAGGGGTTAATATTTTAATTATAGAAAAAATAGATGTGGCGCTAAAGAGCTAGGTATATTGGATGGGAGCTGTCAATAAAAAATCAATTTAACACTTCCTTCTATTTGATAAGATCTAAATAACAATTGTCAATATTGAAAGTAATTCATAAGTGTCTATTAAAATATTATTTAATAAATAAATAAAGTTGATATATACATACACAATTAATAACAATTACAAAACCACCGGTGGTTAAAAAACACTCAAATCAATAAAATAAGTAGATATAACACTAATGCAAATAACAGACGTTAAAAGACCAACTCGGCTATAGCTAAAATAATCCTGTCAGTGCAACTTTGTCCATTAATCGTGGTAAGACGGATTTAGGGCCACAGAAATGTTTGTGATCTAAGGCAGTAAGTTATTCAATATAGTTCAAGGTTATATATATCCAGTTCAACACGGTTTATATACCGTTACCAAGTCCCAATCGATTTCACTCTTATGTCTTATTTACCTTAGGGCTGCAGACCTTGCATCCGGACAGACTTTCTTTCAAAGTCTCGACCGGGAACGAGAATAAACTGCTTAGGCGTCTGGGTCCTGCTTGCAGCGGTCTTTCCTCTTTGTCGGTAAGGGACCTTTGACGTGTGACGTAATTGGAGCCGTCACGTGGTCTCGATCCACCAATCAGCTGAGGGGTTTCCTCACTGTCAATCCCAGTGCGGGAGATTCGAAACTAGTAAACACAGAGAATTTGGAGTACTGACGAGTGTCCTTAAGTTGAAAAAGATCCAAGTTCATAGATACATCTACGCGTTTCAGCCGTAAAAAGGCCTTTATCAAGATGTTAAATCCGGATCCTCTACTGCCTATTTATAGCCCTATCCGTTTCCTGTTAGCCTGTTATTCATTGTTATGTGATTGGTTAATTTCAATGTCCATTCAAAACATCGATAATTTCCTAAACATTTGTTCTTTTTAATAATCATTGTATCATCATAGATTTGCCTAAATAAATATATATTAAATATGTTACAATCTTAACAAAACTTATCAATTTTATAACATAAATAGACACTAAAATTATCACTAAAATACTTATATACTAAAGATTCTTTTTAAAAATCTTATTCTAAAAGGACTCATATAGTAATGTGTTCTATTTATAAACAATAAATATGCTACTTTTAATAACAATAGATCCATAAAAATATAAACTTACATAATGGATATATTTAATGTATTCTAAAATTAATGTGAAGACATATATTAAAAGTACACTAAAAACCAATTCCATTTAAACTCCCTAAAAGTGATGAAGTTCCAAAAATGTTTATATATAAATACCAATAAAAAATAACATCTTATTCTAAAAAGAAATAATTGTACATACAAGCGCAAATATGATTTTCATTCTATCACTATCTTTTAATGTAAAAATGGGTTTAAATCTAGTTCCACATTTAACCCTTCAGGTACTAATGAACCAAAACTAAAAACTAATTCTGCCTCCTTGTATAAAATCAGTTTTTCATAATCATCACCTCTACCATCCTTTTTAACTCTTTTTACACCCCACCAGCGAAGGTCATCAATATTACTCCCATGGCATTCCTTGAAATGTTTAGAAACATAATGGCCTTCGAAGCCATTTTTAATATTATTAACATGGTCTCTAATTCTGTCTCTTAATTTTCTCTGGGTTTGGCCTAAATATTGTTTGTTACAAGAACATTGAAGAAGATAAATGACCCCCTTATCACTACATCTAATTAAATCCTTGATCATATGTATGTGGTCCCTGGTAGTGGAATTTATTTTCTTTAGTTTAGTGCTGTATTTACAGGCTACACAACTATAACATGGAAAGAATCCTGTTAATTTGGACCCGGTTAGATCCACATCAGACATATTAGTACTTTTCCTATACATGCTTGGGGCTAAATTATTTTTCAATTTTTTTGCCTTGGTATAAATTATATCAGGATGTCTTCTCACATGATCCCCTAATATGTGATCCTTTTTTATAAGATGCCAATGTCTATTTAAAATAGATTTTATGTGGCCATGTTGAGCATTGAATCTAGTAATAAAAGGGATATTTAGTTTTTCTACCTGGTCATTATGTTCAGAATGACTCATTTCTTTACCTCTTAATATCTCTTCCCTATTTTTCAATCTAGCTTTCTCCATTGCCTTGCTTACATTGTTTTCATCGTAACCTTTATCAAGGAACCTCTCTTTTAGAACTAATGACTGAGTTTCAAAATCTTCAATATTACTACAATTCTTCTTAATTCTAGTAAACTGGCTAGTGGGTATATTCTCGATCCATTTTGACAAATGGCAACTTTCCATGTGGACGTAATTATTAGCGTCAACTTTTTTAAAAAACGTTTTAGTGTGAATCTTCTGTTCTTTAATATTTATTTCTAAGTCAAGGAAATACAGGGTTTTACTATTAATTTCACTCATGAATTTTAAGCCTAGATTATTTTGATTAAGATCTTCCAAGAATAAATTAAGAAGTTCATGATCTTCATTCCAAATTATAAAAATATCATCTATAAATCTTTTATAGGATACCAAGTTAGCACCCCAAGCTCCATTGAAGATAAAAGACTCTTCCAGATAACCCAAAAAATTATTGGCATAACTGGATGCGAACTTGGTACCCATGGCTGTTCCCTTTTGCTGTAAATAATACTTCCCATCAAAGATGAAATAATTATTATTCAAAATAAATTCAATACATTTTAAAATAAACTCACATTGTTCTATTTTTAGATTCCCATCTTTTTTTTAAAAATGGATGACCGCCATTAGCCCTAAATTGTGTTCAATATTCGTATAAAGGCTAGTCACATCACAAGTAATCATTAAATATTTTTCATTCCAACTGATCTGATTTAGTATGTTTAACAGATGTGTAGAATCTTTGAGATAGGCTGGTAGATTCACTACATATTTTTGGAGGAATTGATCAATAGAATAACTTAGGTTAGGATTTATTTTACAGGTAATTTTGTAATTATTTTAACTAGGTAGCTATTAAATCATTATTAACTATTTAATAGCTATTGTACCTGGTTAAAATAAATACAAAGTTACCTGTAAAATAAATATTAATCCTAAAATAGCTACAATATAATTATAATTTATATTGCAGCTATATTAGGGTTTATTTTACAGGTAAGTATTTAGCTTTAAATAGGAATAATGTATTTAATAATATTTAATTTATTTCGTTTGATAAAAATTATATTTAACTTAGGGGGGTGTTAGTGTTAGGGTTAGACTTAGCTTTAGGGGTAGCGGTGAGGTCCGGTCGGCAGATTAGGGGTTAATAATTGTAGGTAAGGTGGCGGCGACGTTGGGGGCGGCAGATTAGGGGTTAATAAATATAATATAGGGGTCGGTGGTGATAGGGGCAGCAGATTAGGGGTACATAGGGATAACGTAGATGGCAGCGGTGTACGGAGCTGCAGATTAGGGGTTAAAAAAATATGCAGGGGTCAGCGATAGCGTGGGCAGCAGATTAGGGGTTAATAAGTGTAAGGTTAGGGGTGTGTAGACTCGGGGTACATGTTAGAGTGTTAGGTGCAGACATAGAAAGTGTTTCCTCATAGGAAACAATGGGGCTGCGTTAGGAGCTGAACGCTGCTTTTTTGCAGGTGTTAGGTTTTTTTTCAGCTCAAACGGCCCCATTGTTTCCTATGGGGAAATCGTGCACGAGCACGTTTTTTAAGCTGGCCGCGTCCGTAAGCACCGCTGGTATTGAGAGTTGCAGTGGGGGTAAATATGCTTTACGCTCCCTTTTTGGAGCCTAGCGCAGCCCTTCTGTGAACTCTAAATACCAGCGGTATTTAAAAGGTGCGGGGGGAAAAAAACCAGCGTTAGCTACGCGGGTCGTTACCGACAAAACTCTAAATCTAGCCGAATGTATCTACCCTCCTTTTTTTTTACTGCTCTCACTAGCCAGCTATATGCATCAGCAGTTAAAAAAAAACAAAAAAAACAACCTACAGATCTTTTTCATAAATACAGCTGATTGGGGACTGTATTTACTCCTGGTATATGCCTAGTAGAAGAATTAATTGTCAGCCTATTGTGGACGCATGCAAGGAAAACATATTTGTTTTCACTCATTTAGAAATAATAATTTCATCCCAATATCTCCTTAGTGCAGCTCACTGAGATTTATATCCACTTCTGGTAAATGTATAATATAAAATTTGAATGTTGACTTATTGTGTATCTATGCATGGCAAACATATTTGTCTTCACTCATTTAGAAATAACGATTCTACCTCAGAAATTAATTATTTAATTTCTTCCAGCTTTCCTTATGGGAGGCTCTATCATTGTTTCCAACTATGGTGCTTTGTGCTCTTGCTGTATGCGGCCGATGTGACGATACAATGTCCACATGGTGGAATACGAAAGTGTCTTTATTTATGCGCCCTAGAATGTGATAGCTGCCAAACCAATAATTTTAATATTGATACTTCGCTCCTAGAACAGACAGTGAAGTCTAAATCTAGGGCCTCCCTATCTCATTTTAGCTGGACATGCCCCTTTAGTAATTATAGCCCTTACTATACAACACACAAACCGTAGTAAGTATGTTGACCCTTATTTTGGTCTGCGCGTCTAATAAATGAATACTCGCCAGGGATTAACCTATGCTTGTTGCTGAATGCTTACATATATTTACTGGTCCCTATAGTAATTGTAGAATCAGACTACTACCCACAGACAAATATAAAGATATGCTCCAAATAGTTGGATCCATCCAGTGTAATAACACGATTTAATGGATAATTCTCTTCTCCCCTCCATTCTAATTCTAACTATGCAGCTAACTAATAAAATAACATCTGAGGTCCCATCTACGAGATCCATGAGTGGTCTCCTCTACACCAGATAGCCCTCTGTAAATGTCATTATCCTATAAGGTGTGGGGTCCAAGAGAGGCCTCCTAAATGAAATTGAGGGCTTAGTTTTCTTATTGGCATGTTTTATTTTTCTTCTTAAAGTGTTCTCTCTTTTACAGCAAACCTATAACTTACTCATTTTATACCATATAATCAGAAGATATTGCTCCCTGCATAGGCACTTATAATATGCAACCTGGGTTTTGCAATTTTGTTATAAGTTATTGTTCATGACATATGCTTTATTGAACATGTGATTTATAGGATGTACCTTGTTACAAGCATTCTTGTAGTGCAATCATATAATGCTGTAAAACCTGTTTTGTATGCCAAAAAAATTAACTCAATAAAAAAAAAATAATAAAAAAAAATATATATTTATATATAAAGGACACAGAACTTCTCCTAGAACAGGTTAAACTTTTAACAGAATGATTCCAAGAAAATATACAAAATGGGTACTCACATTCCAGTTTGCACAATGAAATTGTGCAAACAAGGCAGGCTGGATGTTACAGACACCAGCTGTCTGAATCAGGTCTCCCTGATTATTCTCTCAAATGGTTTGAATAAGTGGTGTAAAGTGCTCTAAAGTGAAAAGTAGTTAAAAGGCTGACTTCTTAAAATCACAGTTTAATTTTAAAACAAATAAAACATGCAACGCGTTTCTCAGCTGACTAGCTTTTTCATCAGGCATGTAACAAGTGTAAATAAGGAGCACAATATATACACACACATATGTTCTGATTAGTTACCATGGGGCCAATAGCACTAAAGTGGGCGTGTTTATAAATATATTTCCAACATGCAATTTCAAGAGGATTTATATATAGAAAAAACTTATAAAAGCAATTAAAACATGAATATAAACAATATACAATATTTAAAAGTATATGGAAAAATAAAATACAATACATACAATCCAGAATTTATATCTAATGCAAGTTTTCATCTTGGCAGGTGATTGCCATTTTTAATAGAATTCTATTGGCTCATAATGGATCACATGTTTCTTGTTTGCTAAGATATCCAAACAAGTCTTATTGTCCTTTGGTTAATTTTGTTAATATATATTGATAGTATGTACCCTGAGATCTAAGATTCTAATCAATGATGACTGTATCCTCATTCAGGGATGTTTGTGCTAAAATCAGCACCAGGGGCGAGATTACATATACAACGCAGGCTTCAGCGCAAGCACTTGCAACCCACGCAGCCAGTAATTTCACCTCGCACATTGGGGTATTACATATAGGGTGCCTGCAGTTCATAAAGTGTTGTAAGTTGGATAAACTAGCGATGTTCAGAAATGAGCGTAAATACAAATTTCTGTAGTCGCCAGTGACTTACGGCACTTTAGAAACTGCCGGCGCCTAAGAAATATAAAAAAATTATCAAATCTCCCGTAAACGTCTAACCCGTCTCCCAAAAATATACCTGACATGTAAAACCCATATATTCCCCATCAAACCCACATTGGAACTAATAAAAGTATCAACCCTGAAACTGACAAACCCCCCACAACACAATATGCCTAATTAAATTATTAACCCCTATATCTGCCATCAAACCCACATCGCAAGTAATAACTAAATTATTTAAACCTATACCTGCCATCAAAACCACACTGCAAGTAATAACTAAATTATTAACCCCTATATACGCCAACCCCAACATCGCAAACTACTTAATGTATTAACCCCTAATCCGCGATTAACCCACATCACAAAGTCCTAATTAAAACTATTAACCCCTAAACCACCATCCCCCACAACGCAAATAAATAATTAAATTACTAAGCCCCCTAACCTAACACCCCCTAAATTAACCCAAATTACCTAAATTAAAAAATACTAAAGTTACTAACTATTAAAATTAAAAACCTAAGATTCAGTGTACAACTGAGATCGTACAAAGAGGAACCTCTACGCTCCATGGCTCCGCGGTCGGCGGCCTTCAGTTCCAGGGTCGCCGGTCTTCAGTTCCAGGGTCGCCGGTCTTCAGTTCCAGGGTTGCCGGTCTTCAGTTCCAGGGTCACCAGTTTTCAGTTCCAGGGTTGCCAGTTTTCAGTTCCAGGGTTGCCAGTCTTCAGTTCCAGGGTCGCCGTTCTTCAGCGGCGCGGTCATCAGTCTTCAGCTCTGCCCTTTGCTCTGTGCTGGCTTGTTCCTGGAAGAAGAAAGAAGAGGTCGCCGCTTGGAAGAAGACTCCACCACCTGGAACAAGACCTTCCCCACCAGACTTTAGGAACCGTGAGTACCAACCTGGGGGTTAGACTTAGGTTTTTTTGTTTTTGTTTTTTTGGAGGGGGGGGTTATTTAGATTAGGGATGGGCAATTCTTAAAAGAGCTAAATTACCTTTTAAGGACAGCAAAAGAGCTAAATGCCCTTTTAAGGGCACTGCCCATACAAATGCTCTTTTCAGGGCAATGGGTAGATTAAATTATTAGTGTTTTGGGGGTTTTAGGTGGGTGGGGGGTTTTACTATTAGAGGGGACTTTATTTTTAATGTAAAAGAGCTGTTTAGCTTAGGGCAATGCCCTACAAAAAGCCCTTTTAATGGCTATTGGTAGTTTAGCATTAGATTAGGGGGTGTTTTTATTTTGGGGGGCTTTTTTATTTTCATAGGGATTAGGTTTACATTTGTAATTTTTGATAATTTGTATATTATTTTCTGTAATATTAGATTTTTTTATTTTCCGTAATGTTAAATTTATTTTTAAAGTAATGTTAAGTTTTTTTATTTTAATAGTTAGTAACTTTAGTATTTTTAAATTTCGGTAATTTGGGTTAATTTAGGGGGTGTTAGGTTAGGGAGCTTAGTAACTTAATTATTTATTTGCGTTGTGGGGGATGGCGAATTAGGGGTTAATAGTTTTAATAGGGACTTTGCAATGTGGATTAATGGCTGTTTAGAGGTTATTAGTTTAAATAGGGACTTTACAATGCGGGTTGATGGCGGATTAGGGGTTAATACATAAGGTAATTTGTGATGTTAGGGTTGGTGGATATGGGGTTAATAATGTAATTATTACTTGCGGTGTGGGTTTGATGGCGGATATAGGGGTTAATATACTTTCAGATAGATTACGAGTTGTGTGTTATGAGTGAAAAAGCATCGTTATGGCTCTATTTCACTACCACTGCTATTACGAGTCTTGTAGGTACAGCTGTAGTGTACACTTTTTTGGCCGTCACGCAACGTAACTACCGCACTTTTTAAAAAGTCCTTTTTCAATGGGACTTCCACAGCGCCGGTATTACTAGTTTGCCTGTCCGGCCAAAAAGTGAGCGGTACAGCCTATAACTACAAGATCTGTACCGCCACCTGAAAGTCAGTAGTTATGAGTTTTACGTTACAAAGCTGTAGCATAAAACTCATAACTAAAGTGTTACAAAGTACACTAACACCCATAAACTACCTATTAACCCCTAAACCGAGGCCCTCCTGCATCACAAACACTAAAATAAAAATATTAACCCCTAATCTGCCGCTCCGGACATCACCGCCACTATAATAAACATATTAACCCCTAAACCGCCACACTCCCACATCGCAAACACTAGTTAAATATTATTAACCCCTAATTTGCTACCCCAATGTCGTTACCACCTATATACACTTATTAACCCCTAATCTGCTGTCCCTAACATCGCCGCAACCTACATTACTGTTATTAACCTCTAATCTGCTGCCCCCAAAATTGCCGTCAGCTAACTACACTTATTAACCCCTAAGCTGCTGCCCCCAATGTCGCCGCCACTATACTTAAGTTATTAACCCCTAAACCTAACCCTAAGTCTAACCCTAACCCTAACGTAACATTAACCCTAACACCCACTAACTTTAACGTAATTAAAATAATTCTAAATAAAAATTACAATTAATACGTAAATTATTCCTATTTAAAACTAAATAAATACTTACCTGTAAAATAAAACCTAAGCTAGCTACAATATAACTAATAGTTATATTGTATCTTGCTTATGTTTTATTTTTATTTCACAGGTAAGTTTGTATTTATTTTAACTAGGTAGATTAGTTATTAAATAGTTATTAAATATTTACTAACTACCTAGCTAAAAGCAGATTAGGGGTTAATAAATGTAGGTAGGTGGCGGTGACGTTGGGGGCGGCATATTAGGGGTTAATAAGTGTAATGTATGTGTCAGCGATGTCGGGGCCGGCAGATTAGGGGTGTTTAGACTCGGGTTTATGTTAGGGTTTTAGGTTTAAACATAAATTTTCTTTCCCCATAGGAATCAATAGGGCTGTGTTACGAAGCTTTACGCTCCGTTATTGCAGGTGTTAGGCTTTTTTTAGCCGGCTCTTCCCATTGATGTCTATGGGAAAATTGTGTACAAGCACATAAAAGCAGCTCAAAGCAGCGCTGATATTTGTGTGCGGTATGGAGCTCAACGCTGCCAAATTGCCCACAAACGCCTTTTTTGGCAAACCAGTAATAGCAGCGCTATTAAAGGTGAGCAGTGGAAATAACTTGCAAGTTATTACCGAGCCACTCTTGACGTAAAACTCGTAATCTGGCCATTTATTAGTTATTGCGGTGGGGGATTGCGGTTGACAGGTAGATAGAAATTGCGCATGCGTTAGGTGTTAGTTTATATTTTCAGGCAGTTACGGGGGTTACGTTGCTCCCATACTCAGTGCAAGGCTTGCTGCGGCTGCCTTTGTGTGGCGAAGTAAAAATGGAGTAAAATGTCTCAATTTTGGCCATGTAAGTCTTGCGCTGAATATTGGATACCGATTTGCGACGCGGTCCCATGTTAGCTTATGGGAGTAAAAAATGCGTCCGATGGGTGAAATATACGTGCTGCATTTATTTAAGGTGCTGTATATTGGATACCAAAACCACATAAAAACCAACAGCAGTAGCGGCTTTTGCGGGCAACGCCGCATATGTAATGGAGCCCCAGGTTGTGATAAAGATTTATGGGAGGATTGCTAAAGTACAAAGTGTGGTCTTAGTGCAGCACTAACGTGAAACTTTTTCAGCTTGGGAATTTAGTCAGAAAGTAAAGCTATTGCTAGTTTAAAGTACAAATGTTGCCTAAGCTGAAATATCTGAATACGGTGCTATAGTTTTTGATAATAAGTAACTAAAGCAAATTCCTATAGTAGGAGGTTTGCAGAGAGCGCAAATATAAATGGTTGTTTTATAAAAAGAGATGCTAAAAATTAAATAGATGTGTATGAAACTTAGGTTTCAATTTGTGTGTTCTCCTTTAAATAATTGTGGTTTTCAAAATAGCTTTAAACCCACCAATTTGGGTGTTTCTATGTGTGAATTAGAAAGATAGTAATAATGGGAAAATGTGTAATCATGTATATACAATTAATTTGTCAAAAGAGTAACTAATATACAACAAGCGATTATGCTGTGATATTGGCATACAGATTTGCTCTGACAAAAGGATCAATTCTAAAATTAAAATGGTGATTTTTGTTTGTGTGTTGTATTGATATCTGTAAGATCTTATGTTATTTTGCATACAAAGAGAGAAGCGCTCTACCAGGAATGAACAACAGCTCATCAGCTTGGCGATTTACCACACGAAGGCAGCCTCTTTTAGACCAGTGTGCTTTCCACAGAGGAAAACTTTCCTGAAGTATATCAGTCTGATCCCGCCAAGTAAGGTCAGTCTAGCCCCGAAATACCAGGCAATTCTCCTCTGAGCAAGGAACATGACAACCCCAGACGATCGTTTCGGCCTCCTATGGGCCTTGTCAGTGAGGTGCAGCCACATTCCTCTAAGCACACTGGGCAAGGAGTCCACGTCTGGTTTCCCCCCATCAACCATAGGGAGACTTCCCCAGGGTCATATTAATTTGCATACGAAGAGAGAAGCGCTCTACCAGGAATGAACAACAGCTCATCAGCTAGTTCTTTGGCGATTTACCACACGGAAGCAGCCTCTTTTAGACCAGTGTGCTTTTCACAGAGGAGAACTTTCCTGAAGTATATCAGTCTGATCCCGCCAAGTAAGGTCAGTCTAGCCCCGAAATACCAGGCAATTCTCCTCTGAGCAAGGAACATGACAACCCCAGACGATCGTTTCGGCCTCCTATGGGCCTTGTCAGTGAGGTGCAGCCACATTCCTCTAAGCACACTGGGCAAGGAGTCCACGTCTGGTTTCCCCCCATCAACCATAGGGAGACTTCCCCAGGGTCATATTAATTTGCATACGAAGAGAGAAGCGCTCTACCAGGAATGAACAACAGCTCATCAGCTAGTTCTTTGGCGATTTACCACACGGAAGCAGCCTCTTTTAGACCAGTGTGCTTTTCACAGAGGAGAACTTTCCTGAAGTATATCAGTCTTATCCCGCCAAGTAAGGTCAGTCCAGCCTCGAAATGCCAGGCAATTCTCCTCTGAACAAGGAACATGACAACCCCAGACGATCGTTTCGGCCTCCTATGGGCCTCGTCAGTGAGGTGCAGCCACATTCCTCTAAGCACACTGGTCAAGGAGTCCACGTCTGGTTTCCCCCATCACCCATAGGGAGACTTCCCCAGGGTCATATTAATTTGCATACGAAGAGAGAAGCGCTCTACCAGGAACAAAAAGCTCATCAGCTAGTTCTTTGGCGATTTGCCACCCGGAAGCAGCCTCTTTTAGACCAGTGTGCTTTTCACAGAGGAAAACTTTCCTAAAGTATATCAGTCTGATCCCGCCAAGTAAGGTCAGTCTAGCCCCGAAATACCAGGCAATTCTCCTCTGAACAAGGAACATGACAACCCCAGAGAATTGTTTCTAGGCCCTCTGTGAAAAGACACAACATAAGACATTAAACTAACTTAAAACTTAAAAATTATAGTTTACAAAACAGAAATGAATCTGCAAACACACCTACACCCCCCTCTCCTTTCATTATCAGATTTGATAGATTATAAATATAACATAACATCTTACAAATATCAATACAACACACAAACAAAAATCACCATTTTCATTTTAGAATTGATGAGAATCCTTTTGTCAGAGCCAGGGTCGGCTCTAAGGGGGGGCATTGGGGGGCAATGCCCACCCAAATGGAATGCTGTGCCCCCCAGGGCAAAAGAAGTGATTTTAATTTTTTTTTTTTTTACATTTTAAAAGTGACTGAACGTCCAGGGTCCCAAATGTTGCATAAACCATTTGCAGCCACTGGACACTGGAGATCCACCACTTAGGAGGGCCCAGCTAATGTCTTTACTCTCCTCTATTTACAACCAGATAACAAATAAAGTTGCATTTCCCTGCTGGTGCTCTCACAGTTAACCTAGGACTTGCACTGCCCCTCCTCCTGCTAGCCCAAGTAGCTGAAGTGAGATGATGACATGATCAGACCTCTGCAGGAAGTGCTGGGAGAAGCTCAAGCTAACAGTCAGTGAGAGGGAAGGCAGAAGAAATTTTGTGAAAACACAGCCGTATAACCAATGTGTGTGTGAGAGTAGTATCCCTTCCCTATTGTGCTTTATATCCTGGCAGCCACAGATAAAGAAGCAAATTGGGAATTCCTTGGTTTCCCCAATGCAGGTCACACAAAACAAGTGTGCATTGTGCCTGCTTTATCTGCAGTGATCAGTGTAAAATGTGTGTCAGATTATAGGTGCTCAAATACACACACTTCAAATGTAGCTGTGGGACAATGAGTGAAATAGCCTTATGTTTATTATTTACATGTTTCAAAAAATCTCCTATTTGTCCCCAAGGTTGTTTTATTTTATATATATATATATATATATATATATATATATATATATATATATATATATATATATATATATATATATATATTATATACACATATACATATACACACACAATACACACACTGTGTGTATATTTATATATTATTTGTGTGTGTATATATATATATATAAATATATATATATATATACTGTGTGTATGTGTGTGTGTATGTGTGTGTGTGTATATATATATATATATATACACACACGCACAGTGTGTGTACAGTATGTATATATATATATATATATAATTTGTGTGTATATACATACTGTATATACTGTGTGTGTGCTGGTAAATATCATTAATAATATCTGTACAAGTAATGTACTGCTTGGCACTCAAACATATTGTCACATAAAAGCTTATTTGATCATTAGTAGGGTCATTGGTAGAGATACACATGCAAACAGTATCCACTGGCTGTGTCATATGTGGGAGACATTTCTGAGATATGACAAATGTAACCCCTGCACTGCCATAAATCTGGTAAATGTAACTGCTGTGGCACTGCCAGACATCTTATAAATGTAACCCCTATACTCCTTGAGATATGACACATGTAACCGCTGCACTTCCAGAAATATAAACAAATCTAACTCCTGCACAGCCAGAGATCTGATAAATGTAACCCCTGGACTGCCACAGTAGGTCTGCTCTTATTTTGACTCTCATACATGCTTTTTAAATGCGTGCACCCTCGTGAAAAAAAAATGCCCCCCCCATTTTATTCGTTCTGGAGCCGACCCTAGTCAGAGCAAATCTGTATGCCAATATCTCACCATAATCGCTTGTTGTATATTAGTTACTCTTTTGACAAATTAATTGTATATACATGATTACACATTTTCCCATTATTACTTTCTTTCCGATTCACACATAGAAGCACCCGAATAGGTGGGTTTAAAGCTAGTATGAAAACACAATTATTTAAAGGAGAACACACAAATTGAAACCTAAGTTTCATACACATCTATTTAATTTTTAGCATCTCTTTTTATAATACAACTATTTACATTTGCGCTCTCTGCAAACCTCCTACTATAGGAATCTGCATTAGATACTTATTATCAAAAACGATAGCACAATATTCAGAAGTGTTAACTTAGATAACATTTGTACTTTAAACTAGCAATAGCTTTACTTTCTGACTAAATTCCCAAGCTGAAAAAGTTTCACGTTAGTGCTGCACTAAGACCACACTTTGTACTTTAGCAATTCTCCCATAAATCTTTATCACAACCTAGTGCTGATTTTAGCACAAACATCCCTGGATAAGGATACAGTCATCATTGATTAGAATCTCAGGGTACATACTATCAATATATAGTAACAAAATATCTTAGCAAACAAGAAACATGTGATCCATTATGAGCCAATAGAATTCTATTAAAAACGGCAATCAGCTGCCAAGATAAAAAAACTTGCATTAGATATACATTTTGGATTGTATGTATTTTATTTTATTTTCCCATATACTTTTTAACATTGTTTATATTCATGTTTTAATTGTTTTAAATCCTCTTGAAATTGCATGTTGGAAATATATTTGTAAACAAGCCTACTTTAGTCCTATTGGCCCCATGGTAACTAATCAGAAGATATGTGTGTGTATATATTGTGCTCCTTATTTACACTTGTTACATGCCTGATGTCAGCTGAGAAACGCGTTGTATGTTTTATATGTTTTAAAATTAAACTGTGATTTTAAGTAGTCTGCCTTTTAACTACTTTTTCACTTTAGAGCACTTTACACCACTTATTTAAACCATTTGAAAGAACAATCAGGGAGACCTAATTCAGACAGCTGGTGTCTGTAACATCCAGCCTACCTTTTTTGCACGATTTGATTGTGCAAACTGGAATGGGATTACCGAGTTTGTATATTTTCTTGGAATCATTCTGTTAAACGTTTAACCTGCACTAGGAGAGGTTCTGTGTCCTTTATATTTTTAAAGGCTACAATATCCAGTATCCAGTCTACTGAAATCTGAGGGAGACCTTTCCCCAATCAGTCAGCTGGAGACTGCAAAGCCCAGCCTGCACATATTGCACTATATTAGTGCTCACACCCTAGTGACAGCCTGCAGCCTGCACATATTGCACTTTATTAGTGCTCACACCCTTGTGACAGCCTGCACATATTGCACTTTATTAGTGCTCACACCCTTGTGACAGTCTGCACATATTGCACTATATTAGTGCACGCACCCTTGTGACAGCCTGCACATATTACACTATATTAGTGCTCACACCCTAGTGACAGCCTGCACATATTGCACTTTATTAGTGCTCACACCCTAGTGACAGCCTGCACATATTGCACTTTATTAGTGCTCACACCCTTGTGACAGCCTGCGCATATTGCACTTTATTAGTGCTCACACCCTTGTGACAGCCTGCACATATTGCACTTTATTAGTGCTCACACCCTTGTGACAGCCTGCACATATTGCACTTTATTAGTGCTCACACCCTAGTGACAGCCTGCACATATTGCACTTTATTAGTGCTCACACCCTTGTGACAGCCTGCGCATATTGCACTTTATTAGTGCACACACCCTTGTGACAGCCTGCACATATTGCACTTTATTAGTGCACACACCCTAGTGACAGCCTGCACATATTGCACTTTATTAGTGCTCACACCCTTGTGACAGCCTGCACATATTGCACTTTACTAGTGCACACACCCTAGTGACAGCCTGCACATATTGCACTTTATTAGTGCTCACACCCTTGTGACAGCCTGCACATATTGCACTTTATTAGTGCTCACAACCTTGTGACAGCCTGCACATATTGCACTTTACTAGTGCACACACCCTAGTGACAGCCTGCACATATTGCACTTTATTAGTGCTCACAACCTTGTGACAGCCTACACATATTGTACTTTATTAGTGCTCACACCCTTGTGACAGCCTGCACATATTGCACTTTATTAGTGCTCACACCCTTGTGACAGCCTGCACATATTGCACTTTATTAGTGCACGCACCCTTGTGACAGCCTGCACATATTGCACTTAGTGGGGCCTAGTTATCAAGCCGTCAACCTCAAATACGCTGGAATTCCGCAGCGTATTTGTGGCGAGGCTGATTCGCCTTAGTTATCAAAAGCTCGAGACCGGCAAAAGTAGAATTTTGTGACGTAAACTTCGATCCGCCGGACTCAGTCCGACACAGATCGATTCTTACGTCACTCCAGATGTTCCGCACACAAGTGCGGCACAATCTCACTACTTTTGCTAGTTATCAAAAAACTAGCAGGTACGCTCGGCACTTTTACGGCCCAGCGTACCTGGTTTTCAAAGCGCCAGCCTGGAGGCGGCGGATCCCATAGGAATCAATGGGAGTCTGACCATAGCGAAAGTACAAGTTCGCTGCTGACAGACATCCCATTGATTCCTATGGGATCTGTCTGCACCTAACACCCTAACATGTACCCCGAGTCTAAACACCACTAATCTGTCCCCCCTACACCGCCGCAACTAAATAAAGTTATAACCCCCTAAACCGCCGCTCCCGGAGCCCACCGCAAGCTACTCTATACATATTAACCCCTAAACCGCCGCTCCCGGAGCCCACCGCCAACTACATTATACCTATTAACCCCTATCCTGCCCCCCTATACCGCCGCCCTCTATAATAATGTTATTAACCCCTAAACCTAAGTCTAACACTAACCCTAACGCCCCCCTAACTTAAATATTAATTAAATAAATCTAAATAATATTTATATTATGAACTAAATTAATCCTATTTAAAACTAAATGCTTAACTGTAAAATAAACCCTAATATAGCTACAATATAAATAATAATTATATTGTAGCTATCTTAGGATTTATTTTTATTTTACAGGCAACTTTCAATTTATTTTAACTAGGTACAATAGCTATTAAATAGTTATTAACTATTTAATAGCTTACCTAGCTAAAATAAAGAGAAATTTACCTGTAAAATAAATCCTAACCTAAGTTACAATTACACCTAACACTACACTATACTTTAATAAATTATTTCTATTTAAAACTAAATACTTACCTGTAAAATAAACCCTAAGATAGCTACAATATAAATAATAATTATATTGTAGCTATCTTAGGATTTATATTTATTTTACAGGTAACTTTGTATTTATTTTAGCTAGTTAGAATAGTTATTAAATAGTTATTAACTATTTAATAACTACCTAGCTAAAAGAAATACAAAATTACCTGTAAAATAAATGCTAACCTAAGTTACAATTAAACCTAATACTACACTATCATTAAATTAATTAAATAAACTACCTACAAATAACTACAATTAAATACAATTACATAAACTAACTAAAGTACAAAAAATAAAAAAAGCTAAGTTACAGAAAATAAAAAAATAAGTTACAAACATTTTACAAATATTACAACAATTTTAAGCTACTTACACCTAATCTAAGCCCCCTAATAAAATAACAAACCCCCCCAAAATAAAAAAATGCCCTACCCTATTCTAAATTAAATAAAGTTCAACGCTCTTTTACCTTACCAGCCCTTAAAAGGGCCATTTGTTGGGGCATGCCCCCAAAAGTTCAGCTCTTTTGCCTGTAAATGAAAAATACAACCCCCCCCCAACATTAAAACCCACCACCCACATACCTCTAATCTAACCCAAACCCCCCTTACAAAAACCTAACACTAATCCCCTGAAGATCATCCTACCTTGAGTCGTCTTCACTCAGCCGAGCAGCGATGGAACCCAAGTGGACATCCGGACCGGCAGAAGTGATCATCCAAGGGGCGCTGAAGAAATCTTCCATCCGATGAAGTCACCGACGGACTACGACGAATGAAGGCTACTTTAAGGGACGTCATCCAAGATGGCGTCCCCTCAATTCCAATTGGCTGATAGGATTCTATCAGCCAATCGGAATTAAGGTAGGAAAAATCTGATTGGCTGATGGAATCAGCCAATCAGATTCAAGTTCAATCCGATTGGCTGATCCAATCAGCCAATCAGATTGAGCTCGCATTCTATTGGCTGTTCCAATCAGATTTTTCCTACCTTAATTCCGATTGGCTGATAGAATCCTATCAGCCAATCGGAATTGAGGGGACGCCATCTTGGATGACGTCCCTTAAAGGAGCCTTCATTCGTCGTAGTCCGTCGGTGAAGAAGGAGGTTCCGCGGCGGCGGAAGGAAGATTCAAGACCCGGCTTGGAAGATGACATCGCCCGGATCGAAGACTTCTTCAGCGCCGCCTGGATGATGACTTCATCGGATGGAAGATTTCTTCAGCGCCCCTTGGATGATCACTTCTGCCGGTCCGGATGTCCACTTGGGTTCCATCGCTGCTCGGCTGAGTGAAGACGACTCAAGGTAGGATGATCTTCAGGGGATTAGTGTTAGGTTTTTGTAAGGGGGGTTTGGGTTAGATTAGGGGTATGTGGGTGGTGGGTTTTAATGTTGGGGGGGGCTTGTATTTTTCATTTACAGGCAAAAGAGCTGAACTTTTGGGGGCATGCCCCCACAAATGGCCCTTTTAAGGGCTGGTAAGGTAAAAGAGCGTTGAACTTTATTTAATTTAGAATAGGGTAGGGCATTTTTTTTATTTTGGGGGGGTTTGTTATTTTATTAGGGGGCTTAGATTAGGTGTAAGTAGCTTAAAATTGTTGTAATATTTGTAAAATGTTTGTAACTTTTTTTTTTTTTTTCTGTAACTTAGCTTTTTTTATTTGTTGTACTTTCGTTAGTTTATGTAATTGTATTTAATTGTAGTTATTTGTAGGTAGTTTATTTAATTAATTTAATGATAGTGTAGTATTAGGTTTAATTGTAACTTAGGTTAGCATTTATTTTACAGGTAATTTTGTATTTCTTTTAGCTAGGTAGTTATTAAATAGTTAATAACTATTTAATAACTATTCTAACTAGCTAAAATAAATACAAAGTTAACTGTAAAATAAATATAAATTCTAAGATAGCTACAATGTAACTTTTAGATATATTGTAGCTATCTTAGGGTTTATTTTACAGGTAAGTATTTAGTTTTAAATAGGATTAATTTATTAAAGTATAGTGTAGTGTTAGGTGTAATTGTAACTTAGGTTGGGATTTATTTTACAGGTCAATTTCTCTTTATTTTAGCTAGGTAAGCTATTAAATAGTTAATAACTATTTAATAGCTATTGTACCTAGTTAAAATAAATTGAAAGATGCCTGTAAAATAAAAATAAATCCTAAAATAGCTACAATATAATTATTATTTATATTGTAGCTATATTAGGGTTTATTTTAAAGGTAAGTATTTAGTTTTAAATAGGATTAATTTAGTTCATAATATAAATATTATTTAGATTTATTTAATTAATATTTAAGTTAGGGGGGCGTTAGGGTTAGTGTTAGACTTAGGTTTAGGGGTTAATAAATTTATTACAGTGGCGGCGTCGTAGTGGGGGGCAGGATAGGGGTTAATAAATTTATTATAGGTGGCGACGGTGTAGGGGGGGCAGGATAGGGGTTAATAAATTTATTATAGGTTGCGGCGGGTTCAGGGAGCGGCGGTTTAGGGGTTAAACTATTTATTTAGTTTCGGCGAGGTGCGGGATCAGCAGGATAGGGGTTAATAATTTTATTATAGAGGGCGACGGTATAGGGGGGGCAGGATAGGGGTTACTAGGTATAATGTAGGTGGCGGTGGGCTCCGGGAGCGGCGGTTTAGGGGTTAATACATTTATAAGAGTTGCGGCAGGGTCTAGGAGCGGCGGTTTAGGGGTTAATACATTTATCAGAGTTGCGGCAGGGTCTAGTAGCGGCGGTTTAGGGGTTAGTAACTTTATTGAGTTGCGGGAGGCTCCGGGGGCGCCGGTATAGGGGGTAGAACAGTGCAGTTTAGTGTGAGTGCTTAGTGACAGGCTAGCAATAAAGCTGGGAAAAAGCCGAAGAGCAGCGAGATCGGATGAGTGATAACTGTCACAGTCCGCTGCTCATCGCCCCGTGGCTTTTTGACAGCTTTATTTGATAACTTAGGCGTATTTTTTAAGGTCCGCGGCGGCGAAGGTAGGCGAGCTTAGGCGGGCGTATTGGGCCGGCGAAGCCAGAAAAGTAGACGGCTTGATAACTACCCCCCTATTAGTGCACACACCCTTGTGACAGCCTGCACATATTACACTTTATTAGTGCACACACCCTTGTGACAGCCTGCACATATTGCACTTTATTAGTGGACACATCCTTGTTACAGCCTGCACATATTGCACTTTATTAGTGCACACACCCTTGTGACAGCCTGCACATATTGCACTTTATTAGTGCACACACCCTTGTGACAGCCTGCACATATTGCACTTTATTAGTGCACACGCCCTTGTGACAGCCTGCACATATTGCACTTTATTAGTGCACACACCCTAGTGACAGCCTGCACATATTGCACTTTATTAGTGCACACACCCTAGTGACAGCCTGCACATATTGCACTTCATTAGTGCTCACACCCTTGTGAAAGCCTGCACATATTGCACTTTATTAGTGCACGCACCCTTGTGACAGCCTGCACATATTGCACTTTATTAGTGCACTCACCCTTGTGACAGCCTGCACATATTGCACTTTATTAGTGCACACACCCTTGTCACAGCCTGCACATATTGCACTTTATTAGTGCACATATTGCACTTTATCAGTGCACACACCCTTGTTACAGCCTGCACATATTGCACTTTATTAGTGCACACACCCTAGTGACAGCCTGCACATATTGCACTTTATTAGTGCACACACCCTAGTGACAGCCTGCACATATTGCACTTTATTAGAGCACACACCCTTGTGACAGCCTGCACATATTGCACTTTATTAGTGCACACACCCTAGTGACAGCCTGCACATATTGCACTTTATTAGTGCACACACCCTTGTGACAGCCTGAACATATTGCACTTTATTAGTGCACACACCCTTGTGAGTAGTCAACTTTGTATTCACTGAAAATTTATTTTGGATAAACTGCACTATAAGACGCTCTTCTTTACATCTTTTTTTGATTCTTCTTGCAAATCCAATCCTGCCAGAAGAAGAGCAGACTCAGGAACTATTAAAACACGACTTTATTGTTTCTTTATTATAATTTTCATTTTTTATTCTTATTCAATTTTGTATTTTTATTTTTTATTTTTCACAATTATTGATGTTATAACAATTGTATTGTATATACATGACTGCACATAACTGCACCTTTTCCCATTATTATTATCTTTTCGATTCACACATAGAAATACCCAAATTATTTAAAGAAGAACACATCCATTTAATTTTCAACACCTTTTTTTATAACACAGCCATTTATATTTGCGCCCTCTGCAAACCTCCTACTACAGGAATTTGCATTTGATACTAGGAGCTTAGAAATAGCAACGGAGGGCGAGAGCTCCCGGAACACTGCTTAACAAAAAATTATTTTCGGCACCTCCAAAGCTCCCGCAAGATACCCTTGAGAAGCTGTGACCTAAAGAGGGGAGCAGGTGCAGATCTTCGAGGGTCCGAGATTGCGAAGGGAGATTAATACAGCCCTTGCCATGGAAGAACGCGAAAAAGCCAGAAGCGCTGAAAAGGCGGCGCTATCGTGAAACACGCCACAACTTAGTCCAGCGCTCAGCAACTGAGACCCAGAAATACAGCGAACCACAAGAAGCCACAGTAAGACAAGCCCGATAGCCCTGGAAAGGGGTAAGCATTGTGTACTGTTACTACACATTAATAGAAGGAACTATTAGCAGTGCCCAAGGTCCTAACGGTCTATACTTGAGGTATCCTACACCCAGCACAGTACTAACCGGTGCTCTTGAGCACAGAGAAACAGAGGGTCTTTCTGTAAGATCTTGGGTGCTAAATTAGACAGCAAGACACATCAGTGCATAGGATATATCAACGCAGCTCATGGAACACATCAATATTAGCGGTATAACGCAACCACTACACACTACCTCAGAAGATGTACAGTAACAGGGAAACTGAGATGCCTACTTCTAAAGAAGGTTAAGATTATGGCTTCCTATTAACCAGAATCACCACCACTCCTCATACCCTATGGCCTAGAGAGGCCACTACAATCCATATCTGATACCCTCTCAGTCCCAGGAAATAAAGAAATAAAGACACTTGCACATCTGAAACCTCTAAGGATCTGACTATCATTGTATGCAGAAATATTATTCTAGATACACAAAAAAAGCCAGGACCATGGCAAATAATCAGAAGCACTCAGACAAAAAGTTGAAGCATCCGGCAGAAGTGCATACTGCAGAAATAAAAGTCCCTTTTACTACAGGAAAACCTCTCCTAGACACACACCCGATAGTAACCCAGCTCTCTGCCCTATTCTTGCCCAAGATAGAGCAGCTACAAACAGGGTTGACTCTCTCTCTCTACAAACTTTAAAAGTTTCTCAACTAGAATGCAACAGGCAGAACAATGCATTGCTGACAATAAAGACAGGTAAAGGGAAACATTGGCTAAAATCACAGTACTACAACAACAGAACAAAATGCTCACTGACAAGATTGACAACCTAGAAAATAGGTTGAAGAGGAATAACCTGCCAATTATAGGCCATCCTGAGTCTGTACCCAGCACGGAGCTAATAGACTTTGCTGAAAAGATCCTGCCAACCTTCCTAAAACTTAATCTAGATAACATCCCATGTGTAGTGGAGAGGGCCCATGGAGTGGGGAATT
Source organism: Bombina bombina (assembly GCF_027579735.1). Classification (NCBI taxonomy): domain Eukaryota; kingdom Metazoa; phylum Chordata; class Amphibia; order Anura; family Bombinatoridae; genus Bombina; species Bombina bombina. Next base: position 91,280,194 of record NC_069501.1, read on the forward strand.
CATCCCAAGATCCTGAAATCAAGAGAGGGCCGTGTCATACTATGATCCATTACTTGAACTTCAAAGACAAGAACATGCTTCTAAGAGCTTATCAACAAAATTCACCATTACTGTATGAGGGTCATGAGATCCTCATGTTCCAGGACTATTCGGCAGAAATTTTGAAAAGACACAAAGGATTTTCTCCTTACTGTAAAAATCTGGACCGCTCCGTTGCCCTACTTTACCCTGGAAGATTAAGGCTACAAACGGTACAAGGTCCAAAGTTTTTTGAAGATCCTAGACAGCTGCAAAAATTCCTGAGGCAAGAAGAACCGACTGAGCAGAGAGATCCTTTAGTGATTCCTTCACTTTGATACAACTACACTGAGAGACACTTATGGAGACATAATTTGAGCAATTCTGGGGTTCCAGAATGTATACATATCTGTTAAATGTTTTATGTATATTCAAATTAGGGTTGGGGAGATGGGAAGAATAGGTAAAGAACCTATTTGGTGAGATAATTAGTGTTAAGACTGCACTAAGTTTCTAGATTCACCTAGCTGGAAAAATATGTTAGTTAAATGTTGGAAATGTAAGTTTTATTTTATCTCCTTTGTATTTCTCATAACCCTTACTCACTGTGATATTTTTCTTTTTATTACTTCAAGAACTGTCTGGACTTCTCTCCCTGGAGTGCCAAGGACATACCGCACCAAAAAAACCAAGCCACCCATGGCACTTCTCTACAAAGCAGCCAAGGCAAGCAGGTATTTAAGATAACAGCCAAACATGCTCACATACCACAGCAAAACACACTATGGCACACACTGATTTAAACATCATCAGTTGGAACGTGGGAGGCATAATATCCCCTCAAAAGCGTAGAGCCATTTTAAAGTATTTACAGACACAAAAAACAGACATAGCAATACTAGAAGAGACGCATCTCAATACAATAGAACACAGCAAACTAAAACAGGGATGGGTGGGGGAAGTGATATACACACCTTATGCAGAGAAAAGAGCTAGAGGGGTAGCAATACTGTTCAGGAAAAACTTAGCACACTCTATAACCAAAACTGAAATAGACTCGTCGGATAGGTACGTAATGCTTTAAATAGAGATACAAGACTTGACTTTTGCACTACTGTGAGTTTACAGCCCTTAGATCTGAAAATGTGAATTTTGGCAAACAGATCCCGCATCCTTACCTTTAAGACCCTTCCAATAATTATTGGAGGAGACTTAAATATCGCCCCGCAGACTCCTGCAGATAGGTACAGAAACCCAGTGACTACAACCACACAAAATCAATCATACACACATTCCAAAAGAGAATCTCTAATACTTCACTTTTTTTAGTAAAGCGCTAAGGACACAAGACATTTGGAGGGCGACACACCCGGAAACCAAAGATTACACACACATTTCACTGTCTAAATACACTCTGTCTAGAATAGACTATTTTCTTGTATCGTCTTAAGGTGTTAGACACTAAAATAGATGCTGTAACAATTTCAGACCATGCTCCGGTTTCCCTAAAACTACAGCTTGGTCAACCCTGAAAACACGACAACAAATGGATCTTCCACACATACCTATACAAAGACCCACATTTTTACACATAGTGGAACTCTTACCAAACTCTTAACGCAGAACATATTAGCGACCACCTACTTTACTGGGAGACAACGAAGGCAGTTCTTAAGGGGAACTATTTCATCTTATGTAGGAGTAATTAAGAGAAAACACAAAGAAAAGAGCAATCTCTTACTAAGACAAATACTCAATGCTAGGAATAAATATTTGAGAAATCCCACGGCCATTAACAAAGGGAAATATAAAGACGTTAAATCCCATAGAGAGAATTACATACAACAACAAGCTACTTACACACATTCCAAAACTCTTGCCAAATTCTACAGATTTGGCAACAAAACAGGGAAATTGTTGGCTAACATCACAAAATTGACAAAAAAAGAAGCACAATTTTAGCTATTAAAAAAGGGGCAAGGGTACTAGACAAACAGGCTGATATCCAACAGGCATTTATATACTTTTACCAGGAGCTCTATAAGGGACAAGAAGTAGACCCTAAGTCCAAAGAAAACTGTTGGCAGGGCCTTAACCTACCCAGATTAGAGGAGAGACACCTCGATTCCCTTAACCATAAAGTGACACCCCGGGAAGTTCAAGAAGTTATTAAGACCATGCCACTAGAAAATTTTCCAGGCCCAGATGGGCTACTTTGCTACTAATAGACGCAGAGAAGACTTTTGATAAAGTGCTTTGGAATCACCTGTTCACAACCTTGCAGAGGGTGGGAGTTTCTGGCTCATTCATACAAGCACTCACCACTTTATACAGTTCACCTCAAGCATCCCTTTTAATTAATGGCTATCATTTTAAATCTTTCCCACTTTACAGGGGCACAAGGCAGGAGTGTCCCGTCTCGCCACTATTGTTCAACATAGCGTTAGAGCCATTGGCATGGAAAATTAGAAATTTTATGGAGGGTCTGAGGCTGGGAGGGTCCACTCTACACCTCTCACTATTTGCAGATGATATGATCCTTTTCCTACAGAACCCCCAGTAAAACATACCTAAAATAATGCAGCTGATAGAGCCATTTAGTGCCATATCTGGATATCAAATGAACACAGATAAAACAGAACTAGTTTGGCTCACACAACACTCAAGTGCAAATATACCAGGCTATGAATTCAAAATTGTATCAGATAGTTGTAAATACTTGGGTATATCATTACATACGGACCCCAGAGATGGTATGGTCTTAATTATAAGCCCCTAATTAAAAAAATACAGATTATGATAAAAGGATGGCAACATCTACCGCTCTCCCTCTCTAGAAGGGTGGCCTTATCAAAATGATAATCTAAGCTGCTATACCCTTATCAAATGCTCCCTATGATCCTTAGAATAGTAGATTTAAAAACACTCAATCAAGCAATACTTAACTTTGTCTGGGCCAACAAGAAACATGGAATAAGCCACTCGAAACTAACGATACCCAGGGAAAAGGGAGGTCTCTCATTTCCTAATATTGAACTTTAGAACTGGACAGCTCAGTGTAAGATTGTAACTGACTGGTTGACAAACAGTTAAAGATTTACAAACTTTAGATTAGAAGAGGAATTAATCAAGCCATGGTCAATAGAATTTCTACCTCATATGACAGTAACACAAACCCATAAATGGCTCCATAATATTAGTATTCTGGAAAAAACAGAAATTTGTTTTCTAAAAAATGCTGTTGCCTCCTATTATATACCAGGGATATCAGGACCATATGAGCAGATAAGTATATGAATTAAGTTCTTATAGCTACCCTCTATTATCCAGTTCCATGCCAGCTGTTATTTACTCACAGTATCTAGTGGCTCAGTTAGTCATTGATTTTGGGCACAGCTACACAGCACTTAGGGTGACCATATCACTGTGTAGTACCCCTCCAAAATAAACTTACTAATACCTAGAAATCCTACTATCTCACATTAAGAAGCAATACAAGTCTCTTCCTTACCGCATTAGCCAGTGGAAGGTATAAATATCCTCCTCCATATTTTTTTATAGTATCTGATCCAGATTTGCAGACTTTAGTTAAATAACACAATTTTTTTATTATTTCATTGATTAAACCATTTTAAATTTTAATTACATTTATAAATGTTGTTCTGTTCTGAAAATATTTACTTTAAGAATTTTCACTTTTGGTAGTTATATATTTGTTTCTAGAGATCCATGAGTGGTCTCCCTTTTTCTTAGTGTACACTCTGCTGAGATAATTTAAAGAGGATCATAAGGTTCAAAAGAAGCCCTAAATGAGTTTCAGAGGACCGCCTAAAGTACATCTATTTTTTTAAAAAAATTAGTTTTTTGCTTTATATGTTGCCAATGCCTAATTTGTATTATGTATGTCAAGTCAAGGTGGAACATAAACGTCTTGATGTACGTATTTGGTATTCAGTATAATTATGTATTATGTCTGTTCATCTACCTTTAAACCTCAATAGAAAATATATTTAAAAGAAACAAAGAAAACGTCACCTGCATGTGTTCAAATGCTATCAATGGAGACAGCACCCATCCACCTGGGGCACGGATTAATCAAGGACTGCCAATCCCAGTATACACAATGAAAAACAATGGAACACAGCCTCTTGTCAAAAATAATACAACTTCTTTATTGCTTCCACATTATGGGAAAAAGGACAAAGTTTCAAGCCCTATGTTGGGCTCTTAGTCATGTCTAAGAGCCCAACATAGGACTTGAAACATTGTCCTTTTTCCCATGATGTGGAAGTAATAAAGAAGTTTAAAAAAAAATTGACAAGAGACTGGATTCCATTGTTTTTTACCTTATTGTGTTGTCATTTCCTAAACTAAATAAGTAAGTGGTTAATTCTGACAGCTGGATTTAAGTCACAGAAGTTTACTTTTCTTTCCTAAGATATGGAGAGTCCACAACGTTATTCAATTATTAGTGGGAATATCACTCCTGGCCAGCAGGGGGAGGCAAAGAGCACCACAGTAAAGCTGTTAAGTATCACTCCCCTACACATAATCCCCAGTCATTCTCTTTGCCTCTGTCAAAGGAGGAGGTGAAGTTTGGTGTCTGAAGAAATTAATTCATTTTTTCGGGTACTTTTCCCTGCAAGCAAGGATTTGGGTTTAGCTATGTCTACGTCAATCTCTTCAGTAGAGTAGTAGTGTCTTTTAAGCAGTTAAGAAGTTGTGAGGTAGTCCTTGCTTTGTTTCCTAACGCATTGCTGCCCATGCAAATAAGTGCTTTTGTTTTCTAGGTCTTGGAGACTTGCACTCCAGAAGAATATTTCATATGCAGTAGATGGAGACATTTTTAAAATCCTTTATACAGGATTCTCTTTGGCAGTGGGCAGGCACATTATGTATGCTGAGGCTAGGGGTTATTCTTCCCTTTATTTGGCCTTTTTTCCTCTTTGGGCTAATTTTGTTGAAATACTTTATTAGTATGTATGTGGCTTATGTTTTATACAGGGATTTATGTATAAACTGAAAAATTGGCAGTTGGTTTTCTTTGCTTGCTTAGCTAGAACAGGCTAACTGACAGACTGTTGAACGTTTGTGTAAATTAAGCTCCGGTGTTGTAGGCAGAGGGAAACACGCACCTTTTACTTGCTGCATAGTTTCCTCTCTCTGCTGGTCATGTGACTTCACTCTGCTGCCGGATATTTATGGAGCGGAGCAGTGTCATTGAATTTCAGTCTCTTCAGTGTCTATCTACTATACAATCTTTTTAGAGACTTCTGACAGGCAAATTGTGTTATGGTAAGACACCTCAGCCTTTCTGAGGTGTAGGGGGCCTGATTGGTTTATTATTTTAAAGAATGTTTGCATAACGTTAAGCAACTGTAGTATTAAAAATTCTTAAAGTGACAGTGTATTTAAAAAAATTCTACAATTTGGGGATTTTTTTATTTAGTGTTATGGACATGGAAGACTCTGTGGCCTCCAGTTATTAAGGTCTGGCGGACCTGATCCATCACTGCAAATCAGGTCCGCCAGACCTCGCTGAATACGGCGAGCAATACGCTTGCCGTATTCAGCATTGCACCAGCAGCTCACAAGAGCTGCTGGTGCAACGCCGCCCCCTGCAGACTCGCGGCCAATAGGCCACCATCAGGGGGGTGTCAATCAACTCGATCGTACTGTCCGCATGCTCAGAGCAGACGGACAGGTTATGGAGCAGCGGTCTTTGTGACCGCTGCTTCATAACTACTGTTTCTGGCGAGTCTTCGGATTCAGAGGCCATTAAGGAAACAGAGGCCATTAAGCTCCTTATGGAGCTTGATAACTAGAGGCCTGTGTCTTTTGACAAATGCTTGTTATGCCTAGAGGCACAAATTGTTTAGCCTATGCAATTCTGTGCTGCATGTCTAGCTAGAGCACTTCAATTTAAAGAAAAATTGTTACCCGCTGAACCCAATGTCTCTCAGGATGATGCTGTTCAGGCAATGCCACAGCTTTCTCCTCAAACATCCCAAGCCTCTATGGCGTCACATACAGTGCCCTGCAGTTCCTCTGAGCCTCCTGGAGGAGTTTATTTGCCTGCAGATTTTGCTGCACAGGTATCTTCTGCGTTATCTGTGGCATTATTTGCTTTTCCTATGCTGGGAAAATGAAAGAGTAAAATTAGACATTCAGATAGTAAGGTTTCTGTTCCACCTACTGCTACGCAGGTTGCCTCCCTCATAAGTCTAATGAGGTGTATACATCAGTAGCCTCTGAGGGTGACATCTCAGATTCAGACAGTATTATTCCTTCATCTGATACTGAAGAAGTAATCTTCAGATTTAAGCTTGAACACCTTCGTGTACTGTTAAAGGAGGTATTGGCTGCTTTGGATGACTCCGATACTTCTGTCTTTGTCAACCCTAAGAAGTCTAGTAAACTTAATAAATACTATGATGTTCCTTTCTCTGTGGAGGTTTTTCCTGTCCCAGACCGTGTGATGGAGATGATTTCACAGGAATGGGAGAAGCCAGGGATTCCTTTCTCCCCATCTCTCATATTTAAAAAGATGTTTCCTGTTGCTGACTCCATTAAAGATTCTAGGCGCAAGGTACCTAAAGTAGAAGGGGCTATTTCTACTCTGGCTAAGAGAACTACAATCCCTATAGAGGATAGCTTCTCCTTTAAGGATCCCATGGAAAAAAAGCTGGAAGCTTATTTGAAGAAGATGTATGTTCATCAAGGTCTTCAATGCCACAGTAGCAAGTGCGGCTTCTTATTGGTGCGACTTATCTGAATCAATTTTAGTAGAGACTCCATTGGAGGAGTTACAAGATAGGATTAAGGCTCGCAAAATAGCCAATTCCTTTATTTCTGATGCTAACATGCAAGTTATTAGACTGTCTGGCTTCACTGTCCTAGCCTGCAGGGCATTGTGGCTAAAATCTTGGTCAGCTGATGTTACCTCTAAGTCCAAGCTTCTGGGACTTCTTTACAAGGGAAGACCATGTTCGGACCTGGTCTGGCAGAAATAATGTCTGATATTATGGGTGGAAAAGGGTCTTTTCTACCGCAAGACAAGAAGAACAGACTCAAAAGACGTCAAAGTAATTTTTGTTCCTTTCGTAACTTCAAAGGTCAAAAGTCTTCCTCTCCATCTTCCAAGCAGGAGCAGTCCAAGACTTTTTGGAAGCCCAATCAGTCTTGAAATAAGGGGAAGCAATAAAAGAAACCTTCAGCTCAGTCTGCATGAAGGGTCGGCCCCCGGTCCGGGATCGGATCAAGTGGGGGGCAGGCTTTTCCTGTTTTTTCAAGTGTGGAGATGAGATGTCCCAGATCCTTGGGCTGTGGACATTGTATCTCTGGGTTACAAAATATAATTAAAAACTTTCCCTCCCAGGGGAAGATTTCACCTATCAAGATTATCTGCAGACCAGGTAAAAAGAGAGGCATTTTTGAACTGTGTTGATTACCTTTCCTCCCTGGGAGTGATTGTTCCAGTTCCAGCAAGAGAACAGGGTCAAGGATTCTATTCAAATCTGTTCATGGTGCCCAAAAAGAGGGAACTTTTCGACCCATTTTCGACCTAAAGTGCATTTAACAAGTTTATCAGGGTACCATCCATTCTTCCTTTGGTCCAAGATGGTCAGTTCAGTCAATTTTTGACCTAAAATGCCTCAACAAGTTTCTCAGGGTACCGTCCCATCCATTCTTCCTTTGCTCCAAGATGGTCCGTGCATGATGACCATAGACCTGAAAAAGGCGTATGTTCATGTTCCCATCCACAGGGATCATCACAAATTCCTGAGATTCGCCTTTCTAGACAAACACTTTCAGTTTGTGGTTCTTCAGTTGCCACAGCCTCCAGAATTTTCTTAAAGGTTCTTGGGGCTCTCTAGGCAGTGATCAGGTCTCAGGGAATTGCAGTGGCACCCTACCTAGACGACATATTAGTTTAGGCGCCATCTTTTCAACAAGCAAACTCTCATACAGAGATCTTGTTGTCTTTTCTATGTTCCCACGGTTGGAAAGTGAATCTGGAAAAGAGTTCCCTTGTTCCAGCTACAAGGGTGGTTTTCTTAGGGACCATAATAGATTCCCTATCTATGAAAATTTTTCTGACGGAGGTCAGAAAATACAGAATTATCTCCTCTTGCCTCTGTTTGACCATCAGTGGCTTAATATATGGAGGTAATTGTTTTGATGGTCGTTTCAATGGACATCATTCCCTTTGCTCGATTCCATTTGAGAGCTCTGCAATTATGCATGTTCAGACAATGGAATGGAGACCAGGATAGATCTAGACCAGCCGTAGTGGCTTTCTCAGGACCATCTGTCTCAGGGCACATGTTTCCGGAGACCTTCCTGGGTGATTGTGACCATGGACTCCAGCCTGATAAGCTGGGGAGCAGTCTGGGACTCGTTAAAGGTGCAGGGACTATGGACTCAGGAGGAGTCTGCTCTCCCCATAAACATCTTGGAATTGAGAGCGATTTACAATTCTCTGATGGCTTAGCCTCATTCGCCCTTAGCCTGGTTTATCAGGTTTCAGTCAGACAACATCACCTCAGTGGCACAGATTATTCAGTGGGCAGAAACTCACAAATGTTGTCTATCTGCCATTCACATTCCTGGAGTGGACAACTGGGAAGCGGATTTCCTGAGCAGACAGACATTTCATCCCAGGAACTGGGCTCTCTATCCGGAGGTGTTCTCCAGGTTGACCCTCAAATGGGGGGTGCCAGAGTTGGATCTGATGGCGTTGCAGCAGAACACCAAGCTTCCAAGGTACGGTTCAAGGTCAAGAGATCCACAGGCTGCTCTGATAGATGCTCTGACAGTTCTTTGGGATTTTGGTCTAGCATACCTGTATCCTCCATTTGCGCTCTTTCCACAAGTTATTGCTCGTATCAAACAGAGGAGAGCATTGGTAATTCTAATAGCTCCTGCATTGCCTCACAAGATCTGGTATGCAGACCTAGTGAAGATGTCATGTTGGCCACCTTGGAGATTTCCTCTGAGGAAGAACCTTCTAACTCAGGGTCCATTCCTCCATCCAAATCTCATTTCTCTGAAGCTGACTGCTTGGAGATTGAACGCTTAGTTCTGTCTAAGCATGGATTTTCTGAGTCGGTCATTGAGACCATGGTCCAGGCTCACAAGCCTGTTACTCGAAAAATTTACCATAAGGTATGACGTAAATACCTTTATTGGTGTGAATCTAAGGGCTACTCTTGGAGTAGGGTCAGGATACCTATAATGTGTCTTTTCTCCAGGAAGGACTGGAGAAAAGGTTGTCAGTTCTCTGAATGGTCAGATTTCTGCCTTATCTATTATGTTACACAAGCGTCTGGCAGATGTGCCAGATGTTCAATCTTTTTGTCAGGCCCTGGTCAGAATTAGCCCTGTGTTTAAAACTGTTTCTCCTCCTTGGATCCTTAATCTTGTTCTTAAAGTTTTGCAGCAGGCTCCGTTTGAGCCAATGCATTCCATAGATATTAAGTTGCTATTGTGGAAGATGTTGTTTCTTATTGCTATCTCTTCTGCTTGGAGAGTTTCAGCTTTGCAGTGTGATTCGCCTTACCTTATCTTTCATGCGGATAGGGCGGTTCTTTGCACTAAATTGGGGTTTCTTCCTAAAGTGGTTTTGGATAAAAATCTTAATCAGGAAATTGTTGTTCCTTCTCTCTGTCCCAATCCTTCTCATAAAGAACATCTGTTGCACAACTTGGATTTTGTGCGTGCTCTAAAATTCTACCTACAGGCGACTAAGGATTTTCGTCAGTCTTCTGCCCTGCTTGTTTTTTTCTCAGGAAAGCGTAATGGTCAAAAGGCTACTACTACTTCTCTTTCCCTCTGCTTGAGAAGTATAATTCATTTTGCTTATGAGACTGCTGGACAGCAGCCTCCTGAGAGAATTACAGCTCATTCCACTAGGGCTGTTTCCTCTTCTTGGGCGTTCAAAAATGAAGCTTCCGTGGAACAGATTTGCAAGGCTGCAACTTGGTCCTCTCTGCATACTTTTTCCAAATTTTCCAAATGTTATACTTTTGCCTCGGCTGAGGCCTCTTTTGGGAGAAAGGTTCTTCAAGCGGTGGTGCCTTCTATTTAGGTCTGCCTGTATTGTTCTCCCTCCCTGTTTATTCTGTGTCCTCTAGCTTGTGTATTGGTTCCCACTAGTAACTGAATTATGTGTGGACTCTCCATATCTTAGGAAAGAAAACCAAATTAATGCTTACCTGATAAATTTCTTTCTTTCCAGATGTGGAGAGTCCACGACCCCACCCTTTATTAAGACAGTTATTTTTGACTAAACCACAGGCACCTCTACACCTTTGTGTTATTTCTTTTCCATTTACCTTCGGTCAAATGACAGGGGATTTTGTGTAGGGAAGTGACACTAAACAGCTTTGCTGTGGTACTCTTTGCCTCCTCCTGCTGGCCAGGAGAGATATTTCCACTAGTAATTGAATGACGTAGTGGACTCTCCATATCCGGAAATAAATACATTTATCAGGTAAGCATAAATGTTGTTTTTGTATAGTGACGTCTTGGGTACTTATCTAATTATTGGTACATGGAACAAATCACCATTTTGAGTACTTGGGCGACACATAACCCTAATCACGAATCAAATGCAGTCATATATGTGGATGGTGGATAGTTATACCGCAATAAAAGCAAAGCAAGTTCCTTCAGGCTTGTAAAAATTCCTTTTTTTAGAAAAACATGGGGATCATAGACTTTAAAACACACACGCATAGATTTAGAGTTCTGCGGCCAAAGAGGTGCGTTAGCTATGCGTGCTTTTTTCCCCCCGCACCTTTTAAACAACACTGGTATTTAGAGTTCACAGAAGGGCTGCATTAGGCTCCAAAAAGGGAGCGTAACTCATATTTACCGCCAATGCAGCTCTCAATACCAGTGGTGCTTACGGATGTGGCCAGCTTCAAAAACGTGCTCGTGCACGATTCCCCTATAGGAAACAATGGGGCCGTTTGAGCTGAAAAAAAACCTAACACCTGCAAAAAAGCAGCGTTCAGCTCCTAACGCAGCCCCATTGTTTCCTATGGGGAAACACTTCCTAAGTCTGCACCAACACCCTAACATGTACCCCGAGTCTAAACACCCCTAACCTTACACTTATTAACCCCTAATCTGCTGTCCCCGCTATTGCTGACCCCTGCATTTTATTATTAACCCCTAATCTGCCGCTCCGTACACCGCCGCAACCTACGTTATTCCTATGTACCCCTAATCTGCTGCCCCTAACACCGCCGACCCCTATATTATATTTATTAACCCCTAATCTGCCGCCCCCAACGTCGCCGCCACCTACCTACAATTATTAACCCCTAATCTGCCGACCGGACCTCACCGCTACTATAATAAAGTTATTAACCCCTAATCACTCCCGCCTCAAAAACCCTATAATAAATAGTATTAACCCCTAATCTGCCCTCCCTAACATCACCGACACCTAACTTCAAGTATTAACCCCTAATCTGCCGACTGGACCTCACCGCTACTATAATAAATGTATTAACCCCTAAAGCTAAGTCTAACCCTAACACCCCCCTCAGTTAAATATAATTTTTATCTAACAAAATAAATTATTTCTTATTAAATAAATTATTCCTATTTAAAGCTAAATACTTACCTGTAAAATAAACCCTAATATAGCTACAATATAAATAATAATTATATTGTAGCTATTTTAGGATTAATATTTATTTAAAATGAGGAAAAAAGGAAGCTGAGTCCTGAAGTCAGTGATAAGAGTTTAATTTGGAGCAGGCTTCAAAATGTCAGGTAAGCTCCTATCTTACGCGTTTCGCGCATGAGCACATGCGCTTCATCAGAGATGTCAGTCTCTGACGACCAGGGTCCTTTTAAAGGTGTGGAAGACCAATCAAAAATGGGTGAGGTGGTTGGCTATTGTGATGTAAAACAATTACTTGTATAAGTCATTAAGTGGTCACCCACTAGTTAATCACTTAGATCCTGGTCGGCATGAGGCTGACAGAACAGATAATTGATAAACAATTGTCTAAGTATGTAATACTTGCTTATACATAATATTTTCAGACATATATATGTATACATTTAAGTCATTGCAATGTTAGCAAGGGTCATAATAAAAGAGAACATATTGAGTTTGCTAACTAAGTGTTAAACATAAGTTATAATGTCACTGTTTATGTGTCTACTAACAACATAATGTTATAGTGATACAACAGAGTTATTTTTGCAAACATCAAATAAAATAGGACCCCTTGATCTAGGATAGTACTATAACTATACTATGCTAGACAAAGCAATAGGTGGGCCTCAATGGGTCCACATAATGTGTATAAAATATCAATTAGTTAAAAGTATTAATAACATTCTATAACCCCTTATACAGAAATATATATAAATGTATATACACATGGATGCCACATTGTAGATCTACTAGAGAGGAATGTGTATTCTTCTCTATTTTAATGTGGCCCCTAAATAGTGTACAACTAGTGAATGTGATCCACTCTTTTTGGTGGATGGATGAATAAGCATCAATATAGTGATCCTCTCTAAGATGATTATATATACAATAGGGAGGGAACATGACTCTAAGTAATTCTTACTATTAGGGGGAGCTGGTGTATGTTAGCTACCTAACCAGCTATGAGATGACTACACTAAAGAAGAGGGGTTAATAACTAATGGATCAACATAATAAAACCAGATGTATCTAAAACTTAAGACAAAACTTGCTTCTTTTTTTGATTATTAGGAGAGGAACGAGTCAGACTTGGTTTGGATCACATTGGATGGGAGGAATCCTGTTTATTCTATATATAGATTCACATCATACCTTTTATTCATGCCCTGGGGTACCCTGGTTTGTAACATAAAAATCCAGTATACTTCTCTTTTGGAGAGTGTTTTGTTTCTATCTCCTCCTAGCGGATTGCTAATTATATGTTCTATTGCTTTAAATGTGAAATGGGTCAGTTTTTGTGCATGTGTATGAAAATGTTTGGCCACTGGTGTTCTAGGGAATTCTTCTTCTATTGACAAGAGATGTTCTCTTATGCGGTCTTTTAGAGGGCATGTCGTAATTCCTACATATTGTTGTTGGCATAATGAGCATGTGATTAGATAAATGATGTATGTTGATGTACAGTCCATTCTGGTGGTTATCGGATATGATTTGTGTGTCTGTGAAGAAGTGAAGGTGAAACTTTTGTCAGTATATTTGCAACTTTTACAAGGTACATGGCCACATCTATAATTACCTTTAGTTGGAGTCAACCAATTGGTAGTTGGTGGGATTTTATGATGGAACTTGTGAGTGACCTTGTCTCGTATTGTTGGTGCTCTTTTGGCTACAAATCTAATGTGTTTGTGTAGTTTGTCCCTCAAAGTGATGTCACTGTTAAGTACAGGTAAGTATTTCTTAATAATTCTAGTGATAGTATAAAATTGGTTGCTGTAGCCGGTGACAAAACATATGTCTTCTTTGAAGGTGGGTCTAGTTATGTCCTTATTATTACTGTTAGATGTACTATTAACTGCTTTACTGTTTAATAGTAGTGTCCTGTCCATTCTCATTACTTGGGATTTCACTTTAAGAAGGAGACTTCTTTTGTATCCTCTAGCTACTAATCGATTAGTAAGTTCGTTTGCTTGTTTGGTGTATAGCTGGAGGGAACTGCAGTTTCTCCGCAGCCTGAGATACTGGCCCTTGGGGATGCCTCTTTGTGTGTGGGGGGCATGGCAGGAATCTGCTCTTAGTATCGTATTTTACAGTCATCTTTGTATTTATTTTAACAAGGTACAATAGCTATTAAATAGTTAATAACTATTTAATAGCTACCTAGTTAAAATAATTACAAAATTACCTGTAAAATAAATCCTAACCTAAGTTACAATTAAACCTAACACTACACTATCAATAAATTAATTACATACAAATACCTACAAATAAATACAATTAAATAAACTAACTAAAGTACAAAAAATAAAAAAAGAACTAAGTTACAAAAAATAAAAAAATAATTTACAAACATTATAAAAATATTACAACAATTTTAAGCTAATTAAACCTACTCTAAGCCCCATAATAAAATAACAAAGCCCCCCAAAATAAAAAAATGCCCTACCCTATTCTAAAATAAAAATTTAAAAGCTCTTTTACCTTACCAGCCCTTAAAAGGGCCCCAAAGAATTCTGCTCTTTTGCCTGTTAAAAAAACATACAATACCCCCCCCCCAACATTACAACCCACCATCCACATACCCCTAATCTAACCCAAACCCCCCTTAAATAAACCTAACACTAAGCCCCTGAAGATCTCCCTACCTTGTCTTCACCATGCCGGGTATCACCGATCCGTCCAGAAGAGGGTCCGAAGTCTTGATCCAAGCCCAAGCGGGGTCTGAAGAGGTCCATCATCCGGCTGAAGTCTTGATCCAAGCGGGGGCTGAAGAGGTCCTTCATCCGGCTGAAGTCTTGATCCAAGCGGGGGCTGAAGAGGTCCATCATCCGGCTGAAGTCTTCTATCAAGCGGCATCTTCAATCTTCTTTCTTCCGGCTCCATCTTCATCCCGCCGAAGCGGAACATCCATCCTGGCCGACGACTTCGCGACGAATGACGGTTCCTTTAAGGGACATCATCCAAGATGGCGTCCCTTGAATTCCGATTGGCTGATAGGATTCTATCAGCCAATCGGAATTAAGGTAGGAAAATTCTGATTGGCTGATGGAATCAGCCAATCAGATTCAAGTTCAATCCGATTGGCTGATCCAATCAGCCAATCAGATTGAGCTCACAGTCTATTGGCTGATCTGAACAGCTCACTTTCAAGCTGCGACTATGTACCTGCCACAATTGATGTTCTTGGCATTCAGGTACTATTTTTCTCAGGTGAGGCCCACTATCGCGAAGGCCGCAAAAGCCCCTGCGTTTACTGGACCGGGCTGGCGGGTAGCCTATGCGCCTTGTGCAGGCACAACTTCAGTCAGTCTCTAGATGTAGCCGGAGTGTCCCTTATTAGGCCAAGTGCTCTTTTTAGGCAAGTGGAAGCAATAAAGCCTGGTTTAATGGCACAATAGTAGGATTTTCTTCAGGAGCTCTGCAAAAAGATGTCTGCTCTGTTCAGCTGCTGGCTCCGCCCCCCGGGCAAAAGTTTTATTTGTAAATTCTCCCAAAATACTTTATCTGGTTTATTCGGACCATATATATATTACATAAATTTAAAAGCATACCTTCCACCATGACTTGCAAAATCATATATCTTTCTTCTGGTTCTAGCTCTAACCCCAGAATTTTGTATTGTAAATTTTTTTAAAAAAAAGAAGTGCCACACCCTTTTTCTTTTTCTTACATGGGGTTTCCACTACTTCACCTATCCATCCCATTTTAAGTTTAATCAGTTTTGCTTCCCTCAGGTGGGTCTCCTAGAGGAAGACAATATCTGGTTTGTATCGATTTAAGTGGGATATAATATTTTTTCATTTTTGGGGTGATTATATGTCACTGTTTCAAGATGCTAAATTAATCTGGGGTTTCATCTTTTATTATTATGATTTAGGGTATAAATCATTCTCATTGTTTACAATCGACATACATTAGGCGAAGGGAAGCAGGGGGATGAGGGGGGAGGGAGAAAAACAAAAAAAAAAAAAAAGACATAACACCCCTCTAGGGGAAACCTCTAGGGCCTTCGGAAGTTTAAGAAAACAAGTAAAACCATAATCACGAAAAGTAGCCATAAACATAAATAACCTTTTAGGCCATTAACACCTTCAAACTTAAAGCCAACTTTTTAGTGTGATACCTTTTTTTGGCAAAATCCCTAGCCTCCTCAGGATTATTCAGAATCATGCGCTTATTTTCAGTAAGAATTTTAATTTTGGCTGGTTATATAACTGTGGCCTTAATACCATTGGCAATTAATTTTGTGCAAAGAGGTGTCATTTCTTTTCTTTTTTGTGAAGTCTCCACCAAAAAGTCTTGGAATAGCAATATTGTTTTATCACCTATTGAAAACAGGATTTTTTTTCTATAATGCTGCATGATATTGAGTTTATCCTGAAAATTCAGGAACTTTGTGATCACCGGCTTATTCTTAATTGAACGTCAGGTAAAATTTTAGGAGTTCCTATTTGATGGGCCCTTTCTACTGCGAAAGGGAGAGAGCTAGGGTCGATTCCTAAGGTCTGCTGTAATATCCTTGATATAAATTCAAGAAGATCTTGGAAGTCATTAGATTCAGGTATACCAATGAATCTGACGTTGTTACGTCTTGCACAATCTTAGATCTTATTCAGATTATATTGGATATTAGCCAATTGTGTTGTTTGTTCTCTAATAATTGTCTCTTGCTGGTTATTAGTGTCTTCTAGATCTGATATACGTTGTTCTGCCTCGCTCAATCAATTGTGGGATCATAAGATCTGAAATTTGCTTAACTATGTCCTTTGACTCAGTCGGGGGTATGTCTGTCATGTTGACTAAAGTAGGTAAATTTGCTGTGTTGTCGGAGCTGGTCCTAGTCTTCCTGTCCCTTATTTTAGGTGGCATATTCGGAGAATGTGTTTTAAAATTGGTGATAAATTTATCCATATGGTGTGTAAAAAAAAAAAGTGGAAGTGTATGTTAGTTGGGTCTGTGAATGAAAAAAATGTAAGTGTAATGTCTGGGAAAGCAGTGTATAAGTATATAAGTCGTAGGTTGGGTGTTAAATCCCTAGCCCCACTGGAGGGAAGCTAAAATGTAAGAGAGCGCCCAGCGGTTACCTGTAAGGACCCCTGGAGTTCAAGTATTCAAAAGTGATACAAAAAAACCCAATATCTTTTAGTGCGGTAATAAACAAAACCTTAAGTGGAAAAAAAAAATTCAACAGGAAAAAAAAACCTTAATGCCTAAATAAAAGGAGGCATTACATCCCTGAACCCATTAGGGGGAAACTAAAGTGTAAGAGAGCGCCCAGCGGTTACCTACAAGGACCCCTGGCGTTCAAGTATTCAATAGTGATACAAAAGAAACAATTAGCTAGATTACTGCGTTATGAGTGAAATAGCTTTTTCCCTAATGCCGCTATTACAAGTCTTGACAGAATAGCTGTACCGCACACTTTTTTGACCGTCACGCAAAGTCAGTACCGCACTTTAAGAAAAGTTATTTTTCAATGGGACTTCCATAGCGCCGGTATTACAAGTTTTGCTGTGAAGCCAAAAAGTGAGCGGTACAGCCTAAAATTACAAGATCCGTACTGCAATCTAAAGTCAGTAGTTATGAGTTTTATGCTACAAAGCTGTAACATAAAACTCATAACTAAACTGTCACAAAGTAGACTAACACCCATAAACTACCTATTATCCTGTAAACCGAGGCCCTCCCGTATCGCAAACACTATAATAAATTTATTAACCCCTAATCTGCTGCTCCGGACATCGCCGCCACTGAAAAAATGTATTAACCCCTATTCCACCACTTCCCGACATTGTCACCACTATAATAAAGCTATTAACTCCTAAACTGCCACACTCCTGTATCGCAAACACTTTTTAAAGATTATTAACCCCTAATCTGCCGTCTGCCCACACCGCCGCTATAATAAACCTATTAACTCCTAAACCTAACCCTAACGTTACCCTAACCCTAACACTCGCTAACTTAAATATAATTAAAATAAATCTTAATACAACTTACAATTATTACCTAAATAATTCATATTTAAAACTAAATACTTAAAACAGAATAAGATAGAAAAACAAAGCGCAAGGCTAAGCGCAGTAAGTCAAATCACACAAATGATTTATTGGCAATCACAAATCAACACTCACAAATTACAACCTCAAACACATATGAGGTATGGTATGGGCACTGGAAAACCGTATAGGTCTCTCAAAACAAAATCCCCCAAAAGTGCATCAGTGGCAGAGTCCCAGGTGTGTTAGATGAACTCACAGCCGTACAACCTATGTCGCAACAGCACCTCCTGTGCTCACTGGAAGGGATCAAGTCCTCAAAGGAGTCCACGGATCACCAAATGACCCAAATAATGTTAAAACTTTAAAATAAACCGCCACACACAAGCCCGCTGCACAGACACAAATGGGCCAGCTAAATGTAACAGCTGATTGCGGTAGCGTAAAGACAGTGGACGTGGCCTTACGCATTTCATAGGGGTTCTCCCTACTTCGTCAGAGGCTGCCTACTTCATACAGAAACCGTCATTTAAAGAGCCGATGGGACCTCCACTTAAACAAATTAATCTATTAAAACATGAGGAACAACCCATAGGACCTGGGATCTCTTGTTAAGGAGAATAAGCAGATATTTATGACATACTCAATTGAAATTGGCTCTTTTACCTGTAAAAAAAAAATACAAACAAGCCCCCAACAGTAAAACCCACTACCCACACAACCAAACCCCCCAAATAAAAACCTATCTTAATAAACCTAAGCTAAACATTGCCATGAAAAGGGCATTTGGATGGGCATTGCCCTTAAAAGGGCATTTAGCTCTTTTACTGACCAAACCCTAAGCTAAAAATAAAACCCACCCACTAAACCCTTTAAAAACCTAACACTAACCCCCAACGATTCACTTGCAGTTTTCGAAGACCGGACATCCATCCTCATCGAAGCCAGAAGAAGTCTTCATCCAAGCGGGCAGAAGTCTTCATCTAGATGGCATCTTCTATCTTCATCCAGACGGCATGTTCTATCTTCATCCAGATGGCATCTTCTATCTTCATCCAGACGGCATCTTCTATCTTCATCCATCCGGCGGAGCAGGTCCATCTTCAAGAAATCCGGCGCGGAGCATCCTCTTCTTCCGATGGTCAACAAAAAATGAAGTTTCCCTTTAAGGTATGTCATCCAAGATGGCTTTTACTGTGCACCCATCCATTTGTAGCTCCCAACCACTTGTAGCTCCTATCTTTTCTTAATACAGTACAAATGAAGACAAATTAAAGAAAAACTCACACACAAATACACTCATATACACACATTCATACACAAACACACACACACACACTCATAAACACACACAAACACATATACATACATATTAGGGCTGGGCGATATGAAGGGTGAAAAAATATTTTTTAAATAAAACGCGATTGCGATTTAATCGCAATTTTATTAAAAATTACTATAACACCTTTATTTTTAAATAAAACGTTTATTTAACACAACAGAATCTTACTGTACATGTTTCTCAATGTTCAATACACTCTTGGAGCATAAAAATTAACACTAATAATTAGAGGAAAAATATAAAAATAAAAAAAACTTGTGCACTGCACCACTGTGTACTACTACTGATGATTAATGATCTATCTTCTGGGAATCTACACTTGACTCAACTAAATTATATATTAAATAAATATAAAAAATAGATATAATATTACATTTATCATCTATCTATCTAGTAAGTAACTCTATATATTATTCATTCTCTATAATCTATCTACTAGATAGATGATAGAGATAGAGCAGTACATAGTAGATATTATTTATATATATTTTACACATATACATATACACACACACTCATACATACATACACATACACACACCCACACAAACTCATACATACACACACAAACTCATACACACACCCACACCAAGTCATACATACACTCACAAACTTATACACACACACACACACACACATAAACTTATACATACACACACAAACTCATACACACACTCATACATACACACACACACACACAAACTCATACACACACCCACACAAACTCATACATACACACACAAACTCATTCACACACCCACACCAACTCATACATACACACACAAACTCATACATACACACACACACACAAACTCATTCACACACCCACACCAACTCATACATACACACACAAACTCATACACACACACACAAACTCATACATACACACACAAACTCATACACACACACACACACAAACTCATACATATACACACAATCAAAGTCATACATACACACACACACACACACACACACAAACTCACATATACACACACACAACCTCATACATACACACTCAAAACCTCATACATACACACACGACCTCATACATACACACACATACACAAAACCTCATACATAAACACACAAAACCTCATACATACACACACAAAACCTCATACACACACACACAAAACCTCATACACACACACAACCTCATACATACATACACAAACTCATACATACACACACAAACTCATACATACAAACACACACACTCATATATGCACATGCACACTCATACGTACATGCACACACTCACTCTCATACATACACACTCATACATGCACACATACACACAATCATACATACACAAACTGATACATGCACACACACTCATACATGCACACATACACACACACTCATACATGCACATACACTCATACATGCCTACACACACTTACATGTGCACACACACATACATGCACACATACACACACTCATACATGCCCACAGACACACACTCATACATGTGCACACACACACACTCATACATGCACACACACACACTCATACATGCGCACATACACACTCATACATGCACAGACACAAACACACACTCATATATGCACATACACACACACTTATACATGCACACACAAACACACACACACTCATACATGCACACACCCCACACACACACTCATACATACACACACACTCATACATGCACACACACCACACACACAAACACACACACACACTCATACATGCACACACACCACACACACACCACACACACAAACACACACACACACACACATACATGCACAAACACATAAACACACACATACATACACACACACTCATACATACACAAGCACACACACACACTCATACATGCACACACACCACACACACAAACACACACACACACTCATACATGCACAAACACATACACACACACATACATACACACACACTCATACATGCACACACACTACACACACTCATACATGCACACACACCACACACCACACACACAAACACACACACACACTCATACATGCACAAACACATACACACACATACATACACACACACTCATACATACACAAGCACACACACACACTCATACATGCACACACACCACACACACAAACACACACACACTCATTCATGCACACACACCACACACACAAACACACACACACACTCATACATGCACAAACACGTAGAGGGTAGTGCTCTAAAGAAAAGGTGCAGTAAGCACAACATAAATACATTGAATTTAAAGTTACACTCGCTTAAACACTATCTGATAAAAATGATTCATAGAAATATTAAAAACAAAAAGTTATAAGGGTTAAAAGGCATATGGTATATGACAAGGAGTTTGACTACAAAGGGCTATAATGTTTATATACATGTCTGACTATGTGTATGTATGCGTATATATACAGCTCAGAAAAATTAGGAGCCCACTGAAAAATTATCATTTTCTGTGGGTTTACTATTTATAGGTATGTGTTTAAGTTAAATTCTATAAACTACTGACAACATTTCTCCCAAATTCCAAATAACAATATTGTCATTTAGAGCATTTATTTGCAGAAAATGACAACTGGTCAAAATAACAAAAAAGATGAAGGACCAGATTACAAGTGGAGCGCAAACATTTGTGCGCAAGCGATAAGGGATTTATCGCAGGGGTTTGCACTCATGGGGTCTATATGTATGTATGTGTATTTACAGACATATATACACATGTAAACACAAAAATACGTATGTGTGTGTGTGTATATATATATATATATATATATATATATATATATATATATATATATATATATATATATAGACATATATATATATATATAAGTGCTTACACAAAAATTGCAACAAACTGTGACTAGTTTGTAAAAAATATTAACACAGTACCTATCTGTGACTAATATTCCTATGTGCAGGGTGCCTGAAGATGATTATACAGTATTACATGAATGGGAATAAACTAAAGAGTTTTAGTTAAAAACATTCATTCATAATCCTCATACATACCAAACTCAACTATGGGCTAACAAACTCACAAACTCATACATACACACACAAACTCATACACACACACACACACACAAACTCATACATATACACACAATCAAAGTCATACATACACACACACACACACACACAAACTCACATATACACACACACAACCTCATACATACACACTCAAAACCTCATACATACACACACGACCTCATACATACACACACATACACAAAACCTCATACATAAACACACAAAACCTCATACATACACACACAAAACCTCATACACACACACACAAAACTTCATACACACACACACACACAACCTCATACATACATACACAAACTCATACATACACACACAAACTCATACATACAAACACACACACTCATATATGCACATGCACACTCATACGTACATGCACACACTCACTCTCATACATACACACTCATACATGCACACATACACACAATCATACATACACAAACTGATACATGCACACACACTCATACATGCACACATACACACACACTCATACATGCACATACACTCATACATGCCTACACACACTTACATGTGCACACACACATACATGCACACATACACACACTCATACATGCCCACAGACACACACTCATACATGCGCACACACACACACACACTCATACATGCACACACACTCATACATGCGCACACACACACTCATACATGCACAGACACAAACACACACTCATATATGCACATACACACACACTTATACATGCACACACAAACACACACACACTCATACATGCACACACCCCACACACACACTCATACATACACACACACTCATACATGCACACACACCACACACACAAACACACACACACACACACTCATACATGCACACACACCACACATACATACAAACACACACACACAATCATACATGCACACACACCACACACACAAACACACACACACACACATACATGCACAAACACATAAACACACACATACATACACACACACTCATACATACACAAGCACACACACACACTCATACATGCACACACACCACACACACAAACACACACACACACTCATACATGCACAAACACATACACACACACATACATACACACACACTCATACATGCACACACACCACACACACTCATACATGCACACACACCACACACACAAACACACACACACACTCTTACATGCACAAACACATACACACACACATACATACACACACACTCATACATACACAAGCACACACACACACTCATACATGCACACACACCACACACACAAACACACACACACACTCATACATGCACACACACCACACACACACAAACACACACACACTCATACATGCACACACACCACACACACAAACACGCACACACACTCATACATGCACAAACACGTAGAGGGTAGTGCTCTAAAGAAAAGGTGCAGTAAACACAACATAAATACATTGAATTTAAAGTTACACTCGCTTAAACACTATCTGATAAAAATGATTCATAGAAATATTAAAAACAAAAAGTTATAAGGGTTAAAAGGCATATGGTATATGACAAGGAGTTTGACTACAAAGGGCTATAATGTTTATATACATGTCTGACTATGTGTATGTATGCGTATATATACAGCTCAGAAAAATTAGGAGCCCACTGAAAAATTATCATTTTCTGTGGGTTTACTATTTATAGGTATGTGTTTGAGTTAAATTCTATAAACTACTGACAACATTTCTCCCAAATTCCAAATAACAATATTGTCATTTAGAGCATTTATTTGCAGAAAATGACAACTGGTCAAAATAACAAAAAAGATGAAGGACCAGATTACAAGTGGAGCGCAAACATTTGTGCGCAAGCGATAAGGGATTTATCGCAGGGGTTTGCACTCATGGGGTCTATATGTATGTATGTGTATTTACAGACATATATACACATGTAAACACAAAAATACATATGTGTGTGTGTGTGTGTATATATATATATATATATATATATATATATATATATATATATATATATATATATATGTATATATATATATATATATATATATGTATATATATATATAGACATATATATATATATAAGTGCTTACACAAAAATTGCAACAAACTGTGACTAGTTTGTAAAAAATATTAACACAGTACCTATCTGTGACTAATATTCCTATGTGCAGGGTGCCTGAAGATGATTATACAGTATTAAATGAATGGGAATAAACTAAAGAGTTTTAGTTAAAAACATTCATTCATAATCCCCATACATACCAAACTCAACTATGGGCTAACAAACTCACAAACTCATACATACACACACAAACTCATACACACACACACACAAACTCATACATATACACACAATCAAAGTCATACATACACACACACACACACAAACTCACATATACACACACACAACCTCATACATACACATTCAAAACCTCATACATACACACACGACCTCATACATACACACACATACACAAAACCTCATACATAAACACACAAAACCTCATACATACACACACAAAACCTCATACACACACACACAAAACCTCATACACACACACACACACACACACACACAACCTCATACATACATACACAAACTCATACATACACACACAAACTCATACATACAAACACACACACTCATATATGCACATGCACACTCATACGTACATGCACACACTCACTCTCATACATACACACTCATACATGCACACATACACACAATCATACATACACAAACTGATACAAAAATACGTATGTGTGTGTGTGTGTGTGTGTGTATATATATATATATATATATATATGTATATATATATATATATATATATAGACATATATATATATATATATAAGTGCTTACACAAAAATTGCAACAAACTGTGACTAGTTTGTAAAAAATATTAACACAGTACCTATCTGTGACTAATATTCCTATGTGCAGGGTGCCTGAAGATGATTATACAGTATTAAATGAATGGGAATAAACTAAAGAGTTTTAGTTAAAAACATTCATTCATAATCCCCATACATACCAAACTCAACTATGGGCTAAGCTCCTACAACCTGGGAGCTATATTATGTCAAACATTATCTAGATTTCCCCATCCATAACTTCCCCACTTAAAGGGACAGTCTACACTAGAATTTTTATTGTTTTAAAAGATAGATAATCCCTTTATTACCCAGGCCAGTCCCCAGTTTTGCATAACCAACACAGTTATAATAATATACTTTTAACCTCTGTGATTATCTTGTATCTAAGCCTCTGCAAACTGCCCCTTTTTTCAGTTCTTTTGACAGACTTGCAGTCTAGCCAATCAGTGATGGATCCCAGATAACTTCACGTGCACGAGCACAGTGTTATCTATATGAAATACGTGAACTAACACCCTCTAGTGGTGAAAAACTGTTAAAATGCAATCTGAAAGAGGTGGGCTTCAAGGTCTAAGAAATTAGCATATGAACCTCCTAGGTTAAGCTTTCAACTAAGAATACCAAGAGAACAAAGCAAAATTGGTGATAAAAGTAAATTGGAAAATTGTTTAAAATTACATGCTCTATCTGAATCATGAAAGTTTATTTTGGCCTAGACTGTCCCTTTAATTCTAGCTCAGACACACACAAACATAAAAAGGAGATGAAACTCCAAGTACAAAACACCCTTAAAGGGACATGAAACCGAAAAATCTTCTATCATGATTTAGCTAGAGCGTACAATTTTAAACAATGTTCCAGTTTACTTCTAACTTCAAATTTGCTTCATTCTCTTGGTATCATCTGTTGAAGGAGCAGCAATGCACTACTGGTTTCTAACTGAACACATGGGATGAGCCAATGACAAGCGGTATTTATATGCAGCCACCAATCAGCAGCTAGAACCTAGGTTCCTTGCTGTTCCTGAGCTTACCTAGATGAAGCTTTCAACAAAGGAAAACAAGAGAAGGAAGCAAATTAAATAATAGAAGTAAATTGGAAAGTTGTTTAAAATTGTATGCTCTGTCTAAATCATAAAATACATTTTTTGGATTTCATGTCCCTTTAATGTGTTTCACACACATTTCTTGGGGGAGAGGGATGAAAAGCCTTTACCACTGCTTCATTTAACAATATGGGAACCCACCTTTCAAGTTGTGTTGGTTTATGCTCCAGTAACCTGATCAATATCATTGGCTTAATTTGCTGTCAATCAAATTTTTTTGTAATCACATTGATTAAAGCCTGTTGGAATATTATTTATGACATAGCCATGCAGGATTGTGATAAACAGGAATTATTCTCATAAAGTATTAATGCCATGTATACAAGATTAACTTCTTAAGAAGTAAAGTTCACAATTATGTGCTGATATTGAAAAGATAAAGTATATTACTTGTCTGGGGGATAAAAAGATACATTTTATATAGAAAAATCCTAAAATGTAATCCATTAATGTTACTGAATAATTTTCTGAAATCTGATCATATCTGCATAGATGAATTTAAGTTTTAAAAGGATCGTATATATTAATATTGGTATCTTAAAGGGACCCTGAACCCAACTTTTTTCTTTTGTGATTCAGATAGAGCATGCAATTTTAAGCAACTTTCGTATTTACTCCTATTATCAATTTTTCTTCGTTCTCTTGCTTTCTTTATTTGAAAAAGAAGGCATCTAAGGGTTTTAGAACTCTGGACAGCACTTTTTTATTGGTGGATAAATTGATCCACCAATCAGCAAGAACAACCCAGGTTGTTCACCAAAAATGGGCAGGCATCTAAACTTACATTCTTGAATTTCAAATAAAGATACCAAGAGAATGAAGAAAATTTGATAATAGGAGTAAATTAGAAAGTTGCTTAAAATTGCATGCTCTATCGGAATCACAAAAGAAAAAAATTGGGTTCAGTGTCCCTTTAAGAAAGATTCTATGGGGCATATGTATCAAGCTCCGAATGGAGCTTGATGCCCCGTGTTTCTGGCGAGCCTGCAGGCTCGCCAGAAACAGCAGTTATGAAGCAGCGGTCACAAAGACCGCTGCTCCATAACCTGTCCGCCTGCTCTGAGCAGGCGGACAGACATCGCTGGAAATCAATCCGATCGAGTATGATCGGCTTGATTGACACCCCCCTGCTGGCCGCCTATTGGCCGCGAGTCTGCAGGGGGCGGCGTTGCACCAGCAGCTCTTGTGAGCTGCTGGTGCAATGCTGAATACGGCGAGCGTATTGCTCACCGTATTCAGCGAAGTCTGGCGGACCTGATCCGCACTGTCAGATCAGGTCCGCCAGACTTTGATAAATAGCCCCCACTGTATGGCTATATAATGACATAATTTGCATTGATATCTTATTAAAGATAAATCAAATCAAAAGTGGGTTTAATAATAATTACATTCTTACAAGTTATGGCAAATAAAAATAAGTGCAGATAAAAAGCCAATAACAAAAATGAGAGTGAATGTGTACTTAACATTTACATAGACATTTTCTTAAAGGTAAATCAAATATTAAAAAGGATTGTATAGTGAGTGAATTCTTACAGGTTATGCCCGGTGAACATAGATATGAATTAAAAGCCAATATCAAAAGCTGAGGATGAATTTGTGAGATGAAAAATGTGGAAGTATGCGTACTGGTAAATTTTTAAAGTGATAGCATGGCCTAAATTAAGTGTGATCAATCTTAAATTATAATTGAATACTCTATAGTTTATTCCTATTCATTTAATACTGTATAATCATCTTCAGGCACCCTGCACATAGGAATATTAGTCACAAACTAGTCAGAAACTATATTAATCACAAACTAGTCACAATTTGTTGCAATATTTGTTTAAGCAAATGAATATTGCTACATCTGATGGTCATTACTAACATAGGGCAGAATCACAAGCGGAGCGCAAAATATCATTTTCGCGAGAGCGATATTTGTGCTCCACTTAGTAATACCAGCTCACGCAAATGTGCCCTGGTATTACAAGTTAGGTGCAATGCGAACGAGACACCCTCAGCTATGGTTTGGCACTTTATGCATTAATATAAAGTTCTAAATATATGTATTGTACTTATATTTGCCATGAGTCAGGTTTATGTATTTCCTTTTGCAGACTGTCTGTTTCATATTTGGGGAAAACATATTTAGGTAAAAATTTTCTTACCTGGGGTTTAGTCTTTTTTCAAATTGACTATTTTTTTTCTTTCAATTTTACGGGCAAAATTAGGCCTGCGAGTGCGCAAAATGCCAAAGTTTATTGCGTCATTCTTGGCACAAGAGTTTTTTGCCATGAAAGTACTTCCGATGACGCAAATTCGTCATTTACAGGGTCTTAGTTGACGCCAAGTTCCTTGCACAAAGTTGCGTCATTAATGACGCGAGTGTGTCATTTCAGGATGTTAGCGCTAAAAAAAATTCAATTACGTTGAGCGTCATACTTGGCGCCAAATAATTTCATTATTTAAAACCCCATTCCTATATGCCTCTTGCCTTTTTTCTATGTCAGAGGGCTATGCTGTTTGCATTTTTTTTCCCATTCAGGAAACTGCCATATAAGGAAATTTATTATTTTGCTTTATATGTTGTTTTACATTTTGCAAGATTTTCTCAATCTGATCCTGTCTCAGAAATCTCTGTTGGAGCCCTGCTGCATGATAACAGTTCTACCAAAGCTAAGTGCATTTGTTGTTAACTTGTGGATATTATATCTCCAGCTGTGGTTTGTAATAGTTGTCATGATAAACTTTTACATGCAGTTAATGTGTCCATCAGTAATAGTACATTGCCTGTTGCTGTTCCTTCAACATCTAATGTACAAGATATACCTGTGAATTTAAAAGAATTTATTGCTGATTCTATTCAGAAAGCTTTGTCTGCCATCCCGCCTTCTAATAAACGTAAAAGGTCTTTTAAAACTTCTCATAAAGTTGATGAAATTTCAAATGGCCAACAACATACTGAATTATCCTCCTCTGATGAGGATCTATCTGATTCAGAAGATCCTTCCTCAGATATTGACACTGACAAATCTACTTATTTATTAAAAATGGAGTATATTCGTTCTTTGTTAAAAGAAGTGTTAATTACTTTGGATATTGAGGAAGCCAGTCCTCTTGACATTAAAACTAGTAAACATTTAAATTCTGTTTATAAACCTCCTGTGGTTACTCCAGAGGTTTTTCCAGTTTCTGATGCGATTTCTGATATGGTTTCTAAGGAATGGAAAAGGCCTGGTACTTCTTTTAATCCTTCTTCAAGGTTTAAGAAAATTGTATCCTTTGCCAGCTACTCTTGCTAAACGTACTACTATTCCTACGGAAGATAGTACTTCTTTTAAAGATCCTTTAGATAGGAAACTTGAATCTTATCTAAGGAAAGCCTATTTATATTCAGGTCATCTTCTCAGGCCTGCAATTTCTTTGGCTGATGTTGCGGCTGCTTCAACATTTTGGTTGGAGAATTTAGCACAACAAGAATTGGATTCTGACATATTTAGCATTATTCGCTTGCTGCAACATGCTAATCATTTTATTTGTGATGCCATTTTTGATCTTATCAAAATTGATGTTAGATCCATGTCTTTAGCTATTTTAGCTAGAAGAGCTTTGTGGCTTAAATCTTGGAATGCTGATATGGTATCTAAGTCTAGATTACTATCTCTTTCTTTCCAAGGTAACAATTTATTTGGTTCTCAGTTGGATTCAATATTTCAACTATCACAGGAGGGAAGGGATTTTTTCTACCTCAGGATAAAAGATCTAAGGGTAAATCTAAAGCTTCTAATCGTTTTTGTTCTTTTCGACAGAACAAGGAACAGAAAATCAATCCTTCCCCTAAACACTCTGGATCCAATTGGAAACCTTCTTCAAGTTGGAATAAATCCAAGCCTTTTAAAAATCCAAAGCCAGCCCCCAAATCTGCATGAAGGTGTGGCCCTCAATCCAGTTCAGCTGATGGGGGGCAGATTGAAATTATTCCAAGACATTTGGGCAGATTCTCTTCAAAATCAGTGGATTCAGATTATTGTCTCTCAAGGGTATTGCATAGGATTCAGAGTAAGACCTCCTGTGAGAAGATTATTTTTCAGATCTAGAGCTTTCAGGGCTAATAATACCAGTACCAGATCTAGAGCTTTCAGGGCTAATAATACCAGTTCAGTTTCAGGAACAGGGTCTGGTATTTTATTTGAATCTATTCATTGTCACAAAGAAAGAAAATTCATTCAGGCCAGTTCTGGATCTGAAGTTTCTGAATCATTTTGTAAGAGTCCCAACTTTCAAGATGGTGACTATAAGGACTATTTTGCCTTTTGGTCAGCAAGGTCATTATATGTCCACGATAGACTTACAGGATGCATATCTTCACATTCCGATTCATCCAGACCACTATCAGTTTCTAAGATTTTCTTTTCTAGACAAGCATTACCAATTTGTCGCTCTTCCATTTGGCCTAGCAACAGCTCCAAGGATCTTTTCGAAGGTTCTCTGTGCCCTTCTTTCTGTAATCACAAGCCAGGGTATTTCAGTGTTTCCTTATTTGGATGATATATTGGTTCTTGCTCAGTCTTTACATTTAGCCGAATCTCACATGAATCAACTAGTGTTGTTTCTTCAAAGACATGGTTGGAGGATCAATTTACCAAAGAGTTTTTTGATTCCTCAGACAAGGGTCTCCTTTTTAGGTTTCCAGATAGATTCAGTGTCCATGACTCTGTCCTTAACAGAAAAGAGACAAATGAAATTGGTTTCAGCTTGTCGAAACTTTCAGTCTCAATCATTCCCTTCAGTGGCTATGTTCATGGAAGTTTTAGGTCTCATAACTGCAGCATCGGACGCGATCCCCTTTGCTCGTTTTCATATGAGACCTCTCCAGCTTTGTATGCTGAACCAATGGTGCAGGGATTATACAAGGATATCACAGTTAATATCCTTAAATCCCAATGTTCGACTTTCTCTGACTTGGTGGTTAGATCACCATCGTATATTTCTAGGGGCCTCTTTCGTTCGTCCAACCAGGACTGTGATCACAACAGATGCAAGTCTTTCAGGTTGGGGAGCTGTTTGGGGATCTCTGACAGCACAAGGGGTTTGGAAATCTCAAGAGGCAAGATAGGTTGGGTTGTTTTTTTTTATTTTTTGTAATTTTTGTGGTTTTTATTTTTTGTAATGTTAGGTTTTTTATTTTTGTAATGCTAGGTTTTAATGTAAGGCAGCTTAGGTTTATTTCACAGGTAAGTTTGTATTTATTTTAACTAGGTAGTTAGTAAATAGTTAATAGCTAATTACTAACTAGTCTACCTAGTTAAAATAAATACAAACTTACCTGTGAAATAGAAATAAAACCTAAGCTAGCTACAATATAACTATTAACTATATTGTAGCTAGCTTAGTTTTATTTCACAGGTAAGTTTGTATTTAGTTTGAAATAGGTATTATTTAGTTACGGCTAGATTTAGAGTTTTTTCTGTAAAAACCCGCGTAGCTAACGCTGGCTTTTTTTCCCCTTCACCCTCTAAATACCAGCGGTATTTAGAGTTCACAGAAGGGCTGCGTTAGGCTCCAAAAAGGGAGCGTAGAGCATATTTACCGCCACTGCAACTCTCAATACCAGCGGTGCTTACGGACGCGGCCAGCTTCAAAAACGTGCTCGTGCACGATTCCCCCATAGGAAACAATGGGGCTGCGTTAGGAGCTGAAAAAAAACCTAACACCTGCAAAAAAGCAGCGTTCAGCTCCTAACGCAGCCCCATTGTTTCCTATGGGGAAACACTTCCTACGTCTGCACCTAACACCCTAACATGTACCCCGAGTCTAAACACCCCTAACCTTACACTTATTAACCCTTAATTTGCTGACCCCGCTATCGCTGACCCCTACATATTTTTTTAACCCCTAATCTGCTGCTCCGTACACCGCCGCAACCTACATTATACCTATGTACCCCTAATCTGCTGCCCCTAACACCGCAGACCCCTATATTATATTTATTAACCCCTAATCTGCCCCCCACAACTTCGCCGCCAGCTACCTACAATAATTAACCCCTAATCTGCCGACCGGACCTCACCGCTACTATAATAAATGTATTAACCCCTAATCCGCCTCACTAACCCTGTAATAAATAGTATTAACCCTTAATCTGCCCTCCCTAACATCGCTGACACCTAACTTCAAGTATTAACCCCTAATCTGCCGACCGGACCTCACCGCTACTCTAATAAATGTATTAACCCCTAAAGCTAAGTCTAACCCTAACACTAACACCCCCCTAAGTTAAATATAATTTAAATCTAACGAAATAAATTAACTCTTATTAAATAAATTATTCCTATTTAAAGCTAAATACTTACCTGTAAAATAAACCCTAATATAGCTACAATATAAATTATAATTATATTGTAGCTATTTTCGGATTAATATTTATTTTACAGGCAACTTTGTATTTATTTTAACCAGGTACAATAGCTATTAAATAATTACAAAATTACCTGTAAAATAAATCCTACCCTAAGTTACAATTAAACCTAACACTACACTATCAATAAATTAATTACATGAAATACCTACAAATAAATACAATTAAATAAACTAACTAAAGTACAAAAAATAAAAAAAGCTAAGTTACAAAAAATAAAAAAATTAATTACAAACATAATAAAAATATTTAACAATTTTAAGCTAATTACACCTACTCTAAGCCCCCTAATAAAATAACAAAGCCCCTCAAAATAAAAAAATGCCCTACCCTATTCTAAAATTAAAATAGAAAAGCTCTTTTACCTTACCAGCCCTTAAAAGGCCCTTAAAAGGGCCTTTTGAGGGGCATGCCCCAAAGAATTCAGCTCTTTTGTCTGGAAAAAAAAACACAACCCCCCCCCCCAACATTACAACCCGCCACCCACATACCCCTAATCTAACCCAAACCCCCCTTAAATAAACCTAACACTAAGCCCCTGAAGATCTTCCTACCTTATCTTCACCACGCCGGGTATCACCGATCCGTCCAGGCTCCGAAATCTTCATCCAAGCCCAAGCGGGGGCTGGAGATCCATCATCCGGCTGAAGTCTTCTATCAAGCGGCAAGAATAAGTCCAGAAGAGGCTCCAAAGTCTTCATCCTATCCGGGCAGAAGAGGAGATCCGGACCGGCAACCATCTTCATCCAAGCAGCATCTTCTATCTTCATCCGATGACGAGCGGCTCCATCTTCAAGACCTCCGGCACGGATCCATCCTCTTCTTCCGACGTCCTAAGTCCGAATGAAGGTTCCTTTAAATGATGTCATCCAAGATGGCGTCCCTCGAATTCCGATTGGCTGATAGGATTCTATCAGCCAATCGGAATTAAGGTAGGAAAAATCTGATTGGCTGATGGAATCAGCCAAACAGATTCAAGTTCAATCCGATTGGCTGATCCAATCAGCCAATCAGATTGAGCTCGCATTCTATTGGCTGATCGGAACAGCCAATAGAATGCAAGCTCAATCTGATTGGCTGATTCAATCAGCCAATCAGATTTTCCCTACCTTAATTCCGATTGGCTGATAGAATCCTATCAGCCAATCGTAATTCGAGGGACGCCATCTTGGATGACGTCATTTAAAGGAACCTTCATTCGGACTTAGGACGTCGGAAGAAGAGGATGGATCCGCGCCGGAGGTTTTGAAGATGGAGCCGCTCGTCATTGGATGAAGATAGAAGATGCTGCTTGGATGAAGATGGTTGCCGGTCCAGATCTCCTCTTCTGCCCCGATAGGATGAAGACTTTGGAGCCTCTTCTGGACTTCTTCTTGCCTCTTGATAGAAGACTTCAGCCGGATGATGGATCTCCAGCCCCCGCTTGGGCTTGGATGAAGATTTCGGAGCCTGGACGGATCGGTGATACCCGGTGTGGTGAAGATAAGGTAGGAAGATCTTCAGGGGCTTAGTGTTAGGTTTATTTAAGGGGGGTTTGGGTTAGATTAGGGGTATGTGGGTGGTGGGTTATAATGTTGGGGGGGGGGTATTGTATGTTTATTTTTCCAGGCAAAAGAGCTGAATTCTTTGGGGCATGCCCCGCAAAAGGCCCTTTTAAGGGCTGGTAAGGTAAAAGAGCTTTTCTATTTTAATTTTAGAATAGGGTAGGGCATTTTTTTATTTTGGGGGGCTTTGTTATTTTATTAGTGGGCTTTGAGTAGGTGTAATTAGCTTAAAATTGTTGTAATATTTTTATTATGTTTGTAATTAATTTTTTTATTTTTTGTAACTTAGCTTTTTTTATTTTTTGTACTTTAGTTAGTTTATTTAATTGTATTTATTTGTAGGTATTTCATGTAATTAATTTATTGATAGTGTAGTGTTAGATTTAATTGTAGGTATTTTATTTAATTAATTTATTGATAGTGTAGTGTTAGGTTTAATTGTAACTTAGGTTAGGATTTATTTTACAGGTAATTTTGTAATTATTTTAACTAGGTAGCTATTAAATAGTTATTAACTATTTAATAGCTATTGTACCTGGTTAAAATAAATACAAAGTTGCCTGTAAAATAAATATAAATCCTAAAATAGCTACAATATAATTATTCGTTATATTTTAGCTATCTTAGGGTTTATTTTACAGGTAAGTATTTAGCTTTAAATAGGAATAATTTATGTAATAAGAGTTAATTTATTTCGTTAGATTTAAATTATATTTAACTTAGGGGGGTGTTAGTGTTAGGGTTAGACTTAGCTTTAGGGGTTAATACATTTATTAGAGTAGCGGTGAGGTCCGGTCGGCAGATTAGGGGTTAATACTTCAAGTTAGGTGTTGGCGATGTTAGGGAGGGCAGATTAGGGGTTAATACTATTTATTATAGGGTTATTGAGGCGGGAGTGAGGAGTATTAGGGGTTAATAACTTTATTATAGTAGCGGTGAGGTCCGGTCGGCAGATTAGGGGTTAATAATTGTAGGTAAGGTAGCAGCGACGTTGGGGGCGGCAGATTAGGGGTTAATAAATATAATATAGGGGTCTGCGGTGTTAGGGGCAGCAGATTAGGGGTACATAGGGATAACGTAGGTGGCGGCGGTGTGCGGTCGGCAGATTAGGGGTTAAAAGAAATTATTAGAGTGGCGGCGATGTGGGGGGACCTCGGTTTAGGGGTGCATAGGTAGTTTATGGGTGTTAGTGTACTTTAGAGCACAGTAGTTAAGAGCTTTATGAACCGGCGTTAGCCCAGAAAGCTCTTAACTCCTGACTTTTTGCTGCGGCTGGAGTTTTGTCATTAGATTTCTAACGCTCACTTCAGCCAGGACTCTAAATACTGGCGTTAGAAAGATCCCATTGAAAAGATAGGATACGCAAATGGCGTAGGGGGATCTGCGGTATGGAAAAGTCGCAGCTGCAAAGTGAGCGTTAGACCCTTACCTACAAGACTCTAAATACCAGCGGTAGCCCAAAACCAGCGTTAGGAGCCCCTAACGCTGGTTTTGACGGCTAACGCCAAACTCTAAATCTAGGCGTTAATAATTGTAACTTTAATTTAGCTCTATTTTAATTATGTTAAAGTTAGGATTACGTTAGGGTTAGGTTTAGGGTTAGGTTTAGGGGTTAATAGTTTAATTTAGGTTGTTGCGATGTAGGGGGCTGGCGGTTTAGGGGTTAATAGGTTTATTTAGTGGTAGTGATGTGGGAGGCCAGAGGTTTAGGGGTTAATAACTTTATTATAGTGGCAGCGATGTTGGGGAGCGGCGAAATAGGGGTTAATAGCTTTATTAAGGTGGTGGCGATATCGGGAGCAGCAGATTAGGGGTTAATAACATTAAGTAGGTGTCGGCAATGTTGGGGGCAGCAGATTAGGGTGTTTAGACATGGGGTTTATGTTAGGATGTTAGGTTTAAACGTAACTTTTTTCCCCATAAACATCAATGGGGCTGCGTTACGGAGCTTTTCATTCTGCGATCGCAGGAGCTAGGCTTTTTTTCTGATCCACACTCCCCATTGATGTCTATGGGGAAAGTGTGCACAAGCACATCAAAACAGCGCTTGGATTGTGTGCGGTATGGAGCTCAATGCAACCATATCGCACGCGCAAGCTGGCTATTTGAAAACTTGTAATGGCAGCGCTATGGAGGGTTAAATAACGCAACTTTTGTTGCGTTCGTTAATTTCCCTATAGCGTGCATAACTAGTAATCTTGTTGTATGTAAATTAAATAGATACTTTGATGTCCACTCCTCGGGGGAGGTGTTTCCTGTGCCAGACCGGGCTATGGAAATTATTTCTCGGGAATGGGAGAGGCCGGGGATTCCCTTTTCCCCTTCCCCAGTTTTTAAGAAAATGTTTCCAGTGGCTGACTCCATTAAGGAGTCGTGACAAACGGTGCCCATGGTAGAAGGGGGGATTTCTACTCTAGCTAAGAGAACTACTATTCCTATAGAGGATAGTTGCTCTTTCAAAGATCCAATGGAAAAGAAGCTGGAGGCTTATTTGAAAAAGATGTATATTCATCAAGGTCTCCAATGGCCACGTGCAGTATGTATTGCTACTGTGACAAGTGCCGCAGTCTACTGGTTTGACGCATTGTCTGAGTCTTTTCAAGCAGAGACTCATTTGGAGGAGATCCAGGATAGGATTAAGGCGCTTAAGTTAGCCAATTCCTTTATTACTGACATCTCTTTGCAGGACATTAAGTTAGGAGCCAAAATTTCTGGTTTCACTGTATTGGCACATAAAGCGTTATGGCTGAAATCTTGGTCGGCGGATGTTTCATCCAAGTCGGAAATTTTTGCGATTCCTTACAAGGGTAAGACCTTGTTTGGACCTGGTTTGGCAGAGATTATTTCTGATATCATGGGTGGTAAAGGGTCTTTTCTGCCACAAGATAAGAAGAATAGGCAGAAAGGATGGCATAGTAATTTTCGTTCCTTTTGTAACTTCAGAGGTAAGTCTTCCCCTTCCTCTGCCAACAAGCAGGATCAGTCCAAGCCGTCTTGGAAACCCAATCAGTCTTGGAATAAGGGGAAGCAATCTAAGAAACCTGCAACTGAATCTAAGTCAGCATGAAGGGGTTGCCCCCGATCCGGGATCGGATCAAGTGGGGGGCAGACTTTCTCAGTTCTCTCAAGCATGTTCCAGACCCTTGGGCCGTGGACATAGTATCCCAGGGTTACAAATTAGAATTCAAAACTTTTCCTTCCAGGGGCAGGTTCCACCTCTCAAGATTATCTGCAGACCAGATAAAAAGAGAGGCGTTCTTGAAATGTGTTCCCTCCTAGGAGTGATAGTTCCAGTTCCAGTGGAGGAACAGGGTCTAGGGTTCTATTACAATCTGTGGTTCCCAAAAAAAGAGGGAACGTTCAGACCTATTCTAGATCTAAAGTGTCTAAACAAGTTTCTCAGAGTGCCGTCCTTCAAGATGGAAACTATACTTTACATTCTTCTGTTAGTGCAAGAGGGTCAGTTCATGATGACCATAGACATGAAGGAGGCATAGCTTCATGTTCCATTCACAGGGAGCATCACAAATTTCTAAGATTTGCCTTTCTGGACAAACACTTTCAGTTTGTAGCTCTTCCGTTCAGCCTAGCCACAGCTCCCAGAATTTTCTCAAAGGTTAGGGGGCTCTTTTGGCAGTGATTCGGTCTCTGGGGAATTGTAGTGGTGCCTTATCTGGGTGACATTTTGGTTCAGACACCATCTTTTCTACTAGCAAAATCACACACCAAGATCTTGTTATCTTTTCTTTGTTCCCACGGATGGAAGGTGAATTTGGAAAAGAGTTCCCTTGTTCCAGCTACAAGAGTGGTCTTCTTAAGAACCATTATAGATTCTCTATCAATGAAAATATTTTTGACGGAAGTCTGCGGTACAACCATCAGTTGCCCAATGTATGGAGGTAATTGGACTGATGGTGGCTTCCATGGACATAGTTCCCTTTGCTTGATTCCATCTGAGAGCTCTACAGTTATGCATGCTCTGTCAATGGAACAGGGATTATGTAGATCTGTCTCAGAAGATAGTTCTACTGTAGATCAGTCAATGAGAGACTCTCTTCCATGGTGGCTGTCTCGGAGCTCAGTAGCCATGAAGGAGGTGGCTCAGATCATACAGTGGGTGGAAGCTCACAATTGCTGTCTTTCTGCCATCCACATTCCAGGAGTGGACAACGGGGAAGCGGATTTTCTAAGTAGACAGACTTTTCATCCCAGGGAGTGGGAACTCCATCTTGAAGTGTTCTCTAGGTTAACCATCAAATGGGGGGTACCGGAGTTGGATCTGATGGTGTCTCATCAGAACGCCAAGCTTTCAAAGTATGGTTCAAGGTCAAGGGATCCTCAGGCCTTCCTAATAGATGCGCTGGCAGTTCCTTGGAACTTCAGGTTAGCATACCTGTTCCCTCTGTTTGCTCTCCTCCCATGAGTTATTTCTCGTATCAAACAGGAGAGGGCATCGATGATTCTAATAGTTCCTGCGTGGCCGCACAGGATCTGGTATGCAGACCTAGTGGAGATGTCATCTTTCCCTCCTTGGAGACTTCCTCTAAGGAAGGGTCTTCTGCTTCAGGGTTCTTTCCTTCACACAAATCTCATTTCTCTGAATCTGACTGCTTGGAGATTGAACGCTTAGTTCTGTCTAAGCGTGTATTTTCCGAGTTGGTCATTGAGACCATGATTAAGCCTGTTACTAGAAAGATTTACCATAAGATATGGCGTAAATATCTTTATTGGTGTGAAGCCAAGGGCTACTCTTGGAATAGAGTCAGGATTCCTAGAATTTTGTCCTTTCTTCAAGAAGGTCTGGAGAAGGGTTTGTTCGTCAGTACTCGGAAGGGTCAGATTTCTGCTCTATCTGTGTTGCTGCACAAGTGTCTGGTGGAAGTGCCAGATGTGCAATCGTTTTGTCAGGTCTTGGTCAGAATCAGGCCTGTGCTTAACTCTGTTGCTCCACCTTGGAGCCTTAATCTGGTTCTTAAAGTTTTACAACAGGCTTCGTTTAGGCTGCTTCATTCCATAGATATTAAGTTGATATCTTGGAAGGTTTTGTTTCTTACTGCTATTTCTTCTGCTCTGAAAATCTCAGAAATCTCAGCTTTGCAGTGCGAGTCACCTTATCTAATTTTTCATGCTGATAAGGCAGTTCTTCGTACGAAGTTTGGTTTCCTTCCTAAGGTTGTTTCGGATAGAAATATCAATCAACCTTCTCTGTGTCATAATCCTTCTTTTCATAAGGAACGTTTGTTGCACAACCTGGATGTTGTGCATGCTCTTAAATTCTATTTGCAGGCGACTATGGATTTTTGCCAGTCTTCTTCATTGTTTGTTTGTTTTTCTGGAAAAGTAAAGGTCAGAAAGCTACTGCTACTTCTCTTTCTCTTTGGTTGAGAAGTATAATTTGTTTGGCATATGAGACTGCTGGACAGCAGTCTGCTGAGAGAATAACAGCTCACTCCACTAGGGCTGCATCTTCTTTCTGGGCTTTCAAAAATGAAGCTTCTGTGGAACAGATTTGCAAGGCTGCAACTTGGTCCTCTGTGCATACTTATTATATTTTTTTTAAATTTGATACTTTTGCTTCGGATGAGGCCTCCTTTGGGAGAAAGGTTCTTCAGGCAGTGGTGCCTTCTGTTTAGGTATACCTGTCTTGTCCCTCCCTAGTTCTCTGTGTCCTTTAGCTTGGGTATTCCCAACAGTAATTGAGGACTCCGTGGACTAACCATATCTTAGGATAGAAAACAAAATTTATGCTTACCTGATAAATGTATTTATTTCTGGATATGGTGAGTCCATGGCCTGCCCTGTATTGTTAAGACAGTTTTTTTGACTAAACTTCAGTCACCTCTACACCTTGTGTTACTCCCTTTCTCCATTTTCCTTTGGTCGAATGACTGGGGATTATGGGAGGGAAGATATACTTAACAGCTTTGCTGTGGTGCTCTTTGCCTCCTCCTGCTGGCCAGGAGTGATATTCCCAACAGTAATTGAGGACTCCATGGACTCATCATATCCGGAAAGAAAGAAATTTATCAGGTAAGCAAAAAATGTTGTTATTTAAATAATTATCCCTTTAGCTGTGTCTTGTCATATTGTAATTTATATTTTGTATTATGTTTTTAGGATTATTCCAGTAGTTAATATAATTTCTACAAATTATTAACCCACATTATGAAAAAATATTTGAATAATTGTTAATTAGGGTTATGGCCCATTGTGACTATATTAATAATAATATAATAATAATTTATATTGTTTCCTTTTTCTTTCTGTCTTGACAAAAGATATAGCACTATGTGCATTTTTACATTGTGGACTTCCTTTGTTACTTGGTTGCTTCATGTAACTTAGTTAATATAAATATATATAAGTGCATTGGAGCTCTTTATGGACTTTGAAACCAAAGGACCAGGGTTTGATCCCAAAATGCATCTTTATTGGTAACTTATTTTTTTATATTTTTGTTCAATTGGAATCAAAAAGGAGTTCATATACATTGTGTATTAAGGTATAAAACCATGTTTATATGCAGATTTTAAAAAATATGATCAATATAATGTTTTAAATTTCAATGTTTATAAACAAGGATTCTATATGATATAAACAAATGGAATACTTTTCCCAATGCAAGCTATGGTTAGCATAGTGGTCCTCTTTTTATGCACTTTGGACACAAAAGAACTGGGTTCAAATCCAGGTTAGAACCGTTATAAAAAAAAAAATCTAGTTTTGTATTTTTTATAATGTCTCTAACAAGGGCTATTAGAAGAATTTTTCCATGTTTTGTTTCTTGATGTACATGATTGATGTGTAGATTAAAAAAAATGAGGATAAATACGGTTATATGAAAAGATTGATACATATTTAACATGGCAACTGATTAAGTTTATGAGTTACAGATGCACTTTTTTGAAGATCCATGATGAAGGAGCAAGTTTAAAAGGACAATTAACAACTTAAAACTGTCATCCTTGAAAAAGCTGAATGGTGAAACGTACGTCGGAGTTACACATGCAAGGTTACATGTCCCAAGGAGGGACAGGCTCATTGAAACAAGTATGTGTTTGACCTGACCCTTTTTTTACAGCTGTTGTTATAATGGCTACTAAGGGAAAGTGGTTTTAAGTTGTTTCTCTGAGAGCCATTGGGACCACAGAGTGACTTTGCTTTTTTAACCTGCCTGTATATTTATTGTTCATGTAATAAATACTTTAACCCCTGCAAACATCACTGTTTTGGATCCATTTGTACTGAATGCATCACTTAGAGTTATAGTAACTCTATACCATGTGAGTAATTCTCCCACTGTTCTTAAAGAGACATTTAATTTTTTTAGCACTATGAAAGTTTCTTTACACTCTCTTTGAGGTACTAAGAAGATCTTCTCACAATAATTTGTTCAGAATAATCTATCTACTTATAATAGTGCAATTATTTATGAATAAACAGAAAATATTTTTGTATGTGAAGAAACTTAGGCCTAGATTTGGAGTTCGGCGGTAAAAGGGCTGTTAACGCTCCGCGGGCTTTTTTCTGGCCGCACCATAAATTTAACTCTGGTATCGAGAGTTAAAACAAATGCTGCGTTAGGCTCCAAAAAAGGAGCGTAGAGCATTTTTACCGCAAAAGCAACTCTCGATACCAGAGTTGCTTACGGACGCGGCCGGCCTCAAAAACGTGCTCGTGCACGATTCTCCCATAGGAAACAATGGGACTGTTTGAGCTGAAAAAAAAACCTAACACCTGCAAAAAAGCAGCGTTCAGCTCCTAACGCAGCCCCATTGATTCCTATGGGGAAACACTTCCTACGTCTGCACCTAACACTCTAACATGTACCCCGAGTCTAAACACCCCTAATCTTACACTTATTAACCCCTAATCTGCCGCCCCCGCTATCGCTGACCCCTGCATATTTTTTTTAACCCCTAATCTGCCGCTCCGTAAAACGCCGCCACCTACGTTATCCCTATGTACCCCTAATCTGCTGCCCTAACATCGCCGACCCCTATGTTATATTTATTAACCCCTAATCTGCCCCCCACAACGTCGCCGACACCTACCTACACTTATTAACCCCTAATCTGCCGAGCGGACCTGAGCGCTACTATAATAAAGTTATTAACCCCTAATCCGCCTCACTAACCCTATCATAAATAGTATTAACCCCTAATCTGCCCTCCCTAACATCGCCGACACCTACCTTCAATTATTAACCCCTAAACTTCCGATCGGAGCTCACCGCTATTCTAATAAATGTATTAACCCCTAAAGCTAAGTCTAACCCTAACACTAACACCCCCCTAAGTTAAATATAATTTAAATCTAACGAAATAAATTAACTCTTATTAAATAAATTATTCCTATTTAAAGCTAAATACTTACCTGTAAAATAAATCCTAATATAGCTACAATATAAATTATAATTATATTATAGCTATTTTAGGATTAATATTTATTTTACAGGCAACTTTGTAATTATTTTAACCAGGTACAATAGCTATTAAATAGTTAAGAACTATTTAATAGTTACCTAGTTAAAATAATAACAAATTTACCTGTAAAATAAATCCTAACCTAAGATATAATTAAACCTAACACTACCCTATCAATAAAATAATTAAATAAACTACCTACAATTACCTACAATTAACCTAACACTACACTATCAATAAATAAATTAAACACAATTGCTACAAATAAATACAATTAAATAAACTAGCTAAAGTACAAAAAATAAAAAAGAACTAAGTTACAGAAAATAAAAAAATATTTACAAACATAAGAAAAATATTACAACAATTTTAAACTAATTACACCTACTCTAAGCCCCCTAATAAAATAACAAAGCCCCCCAAAATAAAAAATTCCCTACCCTATTCTAAATTAAAAAAGTTACAAGCTCTTTTACCTTACCAGCCCTGAACAGGGCCCTTTGCGGGGC
Source organism: Bombina bombina (assembly GCF_027579735.1). NCBI lineage: Eukaryota > Metazoa > Chordata > Amphibia > Anura > Bombinatoridae > Bombina > Bombina bombina. The sequence continues at coordinate 91,323,115 of NC_069501.1, forward strand.
ATGCCCCAAGAATTTCAGCTCTTTTGCCTGTAAAAGAATAAATACAATACCCCCCCCCCCCAACATTACAACCCACCACCCACATACCCCTAATCTAACCCAAACCCCCCTTAAATAAACCTAACACTAAGCCCCTGAAGATCTTCCTACCTTGTCTTCACCATACCAGGTTCACCGATCCGTCCTGGCTCCAAGATCTTCATCCAACCCAAGCGGGGGTTGGCGATCCATAATCCGGTCCAGAAGAGGCTCCAAAGTCTTCCTCCTATCCGGCAAGAAGAGGACATCCGGACCGGCAAACATCTTCTCCAAGCGGCATCTTCGATCTTCTTCCATCCGGTGCGGAGCGGGTCCATCTTGAAGCAGGCGACGCGGATCCATCCTATTCTTCCGATGTCTCCCGACTAATGACGGTTCCTTTAAGGGACGTCATCCAAGATGGCGTCCCTCGAATTCCGATTGGCTGATAGGATTCTATCAGCCAATCGGAATTAAGGTAGGAATTTTCTGATTGGCTGATGGAATCAGCCAATCAGAATCAAGTTCAATCCGATTGGCCGATCCCATCAGCCAATCAGATTGAGCTCGCATTCTATTGGCTGATCGGAACAGCCAATAGAATGCGAGCTCAATCTGATTGGCTGATTGGATCAGCCAATCGGATTGAACTTGATTCTGATTGGCTGATTCCATCAGCCAATCAGAAAATTCCTACCTTAATTCCGATTGGCTGATAGAATCCTATCAGCCAATCGGAATTCGAGGGACGCCATCTTGGATGACGTCCCTTAAAGGAACCGTCATTAGTCGGGAGACATCGGAAGAAGAGGATGGATCCGCGTCGCCTGCTTCAAGATGGACCCGCTCCGCACCGGATGGAAGAAGATCGAAGATGCCGCTTGGAGAAGATGTTTGCCGGTCCGGATGTCCTCTTCTTGCCGGATAGGAGGAAGACTTTGGAGCCTCTTCTGGACCGGATTATGGATCGCCAACCCCCGCTTGGGTTGGATGAAGATCTTGGAGCCAGGACGGATCGGTGAACCTGGTATGGTGAAGACAAGGTAGGAAGATCTTCAGGGGCTTAGTGTTAGGTTTATTTAAGGGGGGTTTGGGTTAGATTAGGGGTATGTGGGTGGTGGGTTGTAATGTTGGGGGGGGGGGGTATTGTATTTATTCTTTTACAGGCAAAAGAGCTGAAATTCTTGGGGCATGCCCCGCAAAGGGCCCTGTTCAGGGCTGGTAAGGTAAAAGAGCTTGTAACTTTTTTAATTTAGAATAGGGTAGGGAATTTTTTATTTTGGGGGGCTTTGTTATTTTATTAGGGGGCTTAGAGTAGGTGTAATTAGTTTAAAATTGTTGTAATATTTTTCTTATGTTTGTAAATATTTTTTTATTTTCTGTAACTTAGTTCTTTTTTATTTTTTGTACTTTAGCTAGTTTATTTAATTGTATTTATTTGTAGCAATTGTGTTTAATTTATTTATTGATAGTGTAGTGTTAGGTTAATTGTAGGTAATTGTAGGTAGTTTATTTAATTATTTTATTGATAGGGTAGTGTTAGGTTTAATTATATCTTAGGTTAGGATTTATTTTACAGGTAAATTTGTTATTATTTTAACTAGGTAACTATTAAATAGTTCTTAACTATTTAATAGCTATTGTACCTGGTTAAAATAATTACAAAGTTGCCTGTAAAATAAATATTAATCCTAAAATAGCTATAATATAATTATAATTTATATTGTAGCTATATTAGGATTTATTTTACAGGTAAGTATTTAGCTTTAAATAGGAATAATTTATTTAATAAGAGTTAATTTATTTCGTTAGATTAAAATTATATTTAACTTAGGGGGGTGTTAGTGTTAGGGTTAGACTTAGCTTTAGGGGTTAATACATTTATTAGAATAGCGGTGAGCTCCGATCGGAAGTTTAGGGGTTAATAATTGAAGTTAGGTGTCGGCGATGTTAGGGAGGGCAGATTAGGGGTTAATACTATTTATGATAGGGTTAGTGAGGCGGATTAGGGGTTAATAACTTTATTATAGTAGCGCTCAGGTCCGCTCGGCAGATTAGGGGTTAATAAGTGTAGGCAGGTGTCGGCGACGTTGAGGGGGGCAGATTAGGGGTTAATAAATATAATATAGGGGTCGGCGGTGTTAGGGGCAGCAGATTAGGGGTACATAGGGATAACGTAGGTGGCGGCGATTTGCGGTCGGAAGATTAGGGGTTAATTATTGTAAGTAGCTGGCGGCGACGTTGTGGGGGGCAGGTTAGGGGTGAATAAATATAATACAGGGGTCGGCGGGGTTAGGGGCAGCAGATTAGGGGTACATAAGTATAACGTAGGTGGCGGTCGGCAGATTAGGGGTTAAAAATTTTAATCGAGTGGCGGCGATGTGGGGGGAGCTCGGTTTAGGGGTACATAGGTAGTTTATGGGTGTTAGTGTACTTTAGGGTACAGTAGTTAAGAGCTTTATAAACCGGCGTTAGCCAGAAAGCTCTTAACTCCTGCTATTTTCAGGCGGCTGGAGTCTTGTCGTTAGAGCTCTAACGCTCACTGCAGAAACGACTCTAAATACCAGCGTTAGAAAGATCCCATTGAAAAGATAGGCTACGCAAATGGCGTAGGGGGATCTGCGGTATGGGAAAAGTCGCGGCTGAAAAGTGAGCGTTAGACCCTTTAATCACTGACTCCAAATACCAGCGGGCGCCCAAAACCAGCGTTAGGAGCCTCTAACGCTGGTTTTGACGGCTACCGCCGAACTCTAAATCTAGGCCTTAGAATGTGAAATATTCATATTTTCATGTCGGGGTAGCGCATTTGGGAATATGTGATCGGGTTTGTGCGCAAGAAGGGTGTAAGGTTTTTTCTACTTTTTTTTCTCCATTAACTTCCATGGAGGTAATATGTTAACACGCACACAATATTCTAACTTTGGCTTTTTACGCTCATCAGGTTAGCGTGTGAGTGATAACTTTTTCTTTTAACTTGTAATATGAGCCCTACCCGACACGCACAAAAAGCTTACTTCTTAAATACCTCTCCACTTATTATCTCGCCCTTTATTAGCTTTAAAAAAGCAAATATAAGTTTAAACACAAACCTATAAGGAGCCCCAAAAACTGGTAGGTCCAACACCCATATTATCTAATGATCGTCTCAACTATATACAAAGTATTTCAATGGGTGGTTACAAAGATTATTTCCACAGAAAATGAAAACTGGTCAAAATAACAAAAAAAAAAATGCAGTGTTTTCAGACCTTGAATAATTCAAAGAAAACAAGTTCATATCCATTTTTAAACAACAGATTACTTATGTTTTAGTTTAAAAAATCTATCACCAAGATTACAAGTGTTGTGGTACAGCTATACCACTGAAAAATTGGCCTTTGTGCATGGAATAGCAGGTCTCCCGAATTACAAGTCACAGGGGTACAGCTATACTGCTAGCATGTTAGCCTATACTGCAACTCTCCATTCCGTACTCAAAAAATGGCTTTTGAGTGTGGAATTTTCATTGCTCCTGTATTACAGGTTGTGAGGTCCGGCTATTACGCTAGCACTATAGCTTATACCGCGATGATCCATTCCGCAATCAGAGACCAGTAGTTAAGATTTTGTGAAACAAAAATGTACACTAACACCCATAAACGACACTATTAACCCCTAAACTGCCACACCCCGCATCGCAAATACTATATTAAAGTTTTTAACTCCTAATCCGCAGCCCAACCACATAGCCAACACTAAAATAAAGTATTAACCCCAAAACCACCGACCCCGCACATCACAACACTAAATAAACCTATTAACCCCTAAACCGCCAACCCCCCACATCGCAACTACTAAACTAAACCTATTAACATCTAAACTGCCGGCCCTCCGCATTGCTAATACTAAACTAAACCTATTAACCCCTAAACCGCCGCCCCCACATCGCAACACACTAAATTAAAATATTAAACCCCTAAACCTAACACCCCCTAACTTTAAATTAAACTTACAATATAACTACCTTTAAATAAAAAAAAACCTTTGAAAAAAAAAATCTAAGCTTAAACTATACAAAAACGTAACATAACTATTTTAAAAATCATTAAAAAACCTAACACTACCGAAAAATAAAAAAAACTAACATTTAATATTTGAATATTTCAGCCAATAGTAATGCAAGGATCCCCAAATAGAAAAGCGGTACCTTGCATTCAATCTTCAGTGTGCGGCGGAGATCACATGAAGAGGTGCCTCCACGTCGCTGAGGATTGCCGCCTCTGAGGACCGTGCATTGGGGAAGATGGCTCTGCACCTCCAGGAAGGAGATAGAAGATGGTCGCGTGATGGATAAAGATGGAGTCGCATGGATGAAGACCTTTATCGCTGGACTTCAGGAACGATGAGTACCTATTTCAGAGTTAGACTTAGGTTTTTTTTTTTTTCTAGATTAGGGATTTTTTATTTGCATGGGCACAAAAGAGGCAATGCCCATACAAATGCCCCTTTAGGGGCAATGTGTAGCTTAGGTTTTTTTAGAGTTAGGTTTTTTTTTGGGGGGGTTGGTTGGGTGGGGGGTTTACTTTTAGGGGTAACTTTGTATTTTTTTTAGGTAAAATAGCTGTTTAACTTAGGGCAATGCCCTACAAAAAGCCCTTTTAAGGGCTATTGGTAGTTTAGTTTTAGATTAGAGGGTGTTTTTATTTTGGGGGACTTTTTTGTTTTTATAGGGGTATTAGATTAGGTTTAATTTTTAATATTTTGGATAATTTTGTTTATTATTTTTGTAATCTTAGAGTTTTTTATTTTTCGTAATTTTAGTGGTTTTTATTTTTTGTAATGTTCGTTTTTTTCGTAGTGTTAGGATTTTTTAATTTTGTAACTTAGATTTTTTTATTTTTTGTTTATTTTAGTTTTTTAAAATAGTAATGTTAGGTTTTTGTATAGTTTAAGCTTAGGTTTTTTATTTCACAGGTAAGTTTTTTATTTAAAGATAGTTATATTTAAAGTTAGGGGTTGTTAGGTTTAGGGGTTAATTGTTTAATTTAGTGTGTTGAGATGTGGGGGCGGCGGTTTTGGGTGTTAATAGGTTTAGTTTAGTATTAGCGGTGTGGTTGGCCGGCGGTTTGGGGGTTAATAGGTTTAGTTTAGTATTAGCGGTGTGGGGGCGGCGGTTTAGGGGTTAATAGGTTTTGTTTAGTAGTTGTGATGTTGGGGGTGGCGGCTTAGGGGTTAATATGTTTATTTAGTGTTAGTGATGTGGGTGGGGCTGCGGATTAGGGATTAATAACTTTATTTAGTGTTGGCGATGTCAGGGGGCGGTGAATTAGGGGCAAACCAGATGTTGGGCAAAGCTGAAAATTGAACTCATCAAAGAATGAAGCAGATTTATCTTTGTGAAAGACGCATGAATCAAGCTGTTTACTTTCAGTTTGTAATATACAAGCTTTTGATTTATTTTATTACAATGTGGATGTCTGAATGTCTGTACAGGGATCATACTGTTACAGGTGGTAGAAGAAGGGGAGCAAATTGACCCTTTTTAGGTTGTAATTGACCAATCTTTTTAGACGATCTCACCTCAGTAAACTATTCTCAAGTAATCTTATTTGAATAACCCCATTGTAACAATGTGTCCTGCATATTATTAAGCTGTCCCTGACATCTTGCAAGATCAGAATTATTCATGATAATGCTTAAGAACTAGGTTTTGGAATGGCTTTGATGACATGGGAAGGTTTAGTGCTTTTATTGTGTAACAGTGTATTTTTGTCTGTCAGTTTTTAAAATAGTGTAGTTGTGTATTTCTCTTGTTAAGTGTATCCAGTCCACGGATCATCCATTACTTATGGGATATTAACTCCTCCCCAACAGGAAGTGCAAGAGGATTCACCCAGCAGAGCTGCTATATAGCTCCTCCCCTAACTGCCATTACCAGTCATTCTCTTGCACCCAACGAATAGATAGGATGTGTGAGAGGACTGTGGTGATTATACTTAGTTTCATACCTTCAATCAAAAGTTTGTTATTTTATAATAGCACCGGAGTGTGTTATTCCTTCTCTGGTAGAATTTGAAGAAGAATCTACCTGAGTATTTCTATGATTTTAGCCGGAGTAGTTAAGATCATATTGCTGTTTCTCGGCCATCTGAGGAGAGGTAAACTTCAGATCAGGGGACAGCGGGCAGATTAATCTGCAAAGAGGTATGTAGCAGCTTATTATTTTCTGACAATGGAATTGATGAGAAAATTCTGCCATACCGATATAATGTAAACTCAGCCTTAAATGCAGTAGCAGCAACTGGTATCAGGCTGTCATGTATGTATATTTTGCACTTCAGTATTCTGGGGAATGGCACTTCACTGGAATTATACTGTATGCATAAAACTTTAGCCTAATTTGCAGGGACTAGCAACAGGCTTTTTAATAACACTCAATTTATTAATGTTAAACGTTTTTTGCTGGCATGTAAAATCGTTTAATTTTCTGAGGTACTGGGTGAAAAAATGTTTTGGGCACTATTTTTTCCACTTGGCAGTCGTTTTATTTAATTTATGACAGTTTACTGATCTCTCTCACTGTTATGTGTGAGGGGGAGGGACCTTTTTTGGTGCTTTTGCTACGCATCAAAAAATTCAGTCAGAAGTTTATTGTCTTCCCTGCATGATCCGGTTCATCTCTACAGAACTCAGGGGTCTTCAAAACTTGTTTTGAGGGAGGTAATCACTCACAGCAGAGCTGTGAGATTGTAGTTGACTGTGATAAAAAAAAAAAAACGTTTATTTCTGTTTTTTTTTTTTTTTTTTTCTGCTATCAGGGTTAGTTATCCTTTGCTAATGGGAGCAATCCTTTGCTAAAATTGTGTTTTTTACAAAGATTTGATGCTATAACTTTTCAGTTTATTAATTTTCAACTGTCATAACTTTTTCTGTGCTTCTTATAGGCACAGTACGTTTTTCATATTATATTAAATTACTTGAAAAGTATTTCCAAGTTGCTAGTTTATTTGCTAGTGTGTTAAACATGTCTGATTCAGAGGAAGATATCTGTGCTATATGTGCTAAAGCCAAAGTGGAGCCCAATAGAAATTTATGTACTAACTGTATTGATGCTACTTTAAATAAAAGTCAATCTGTACAAATTGAACATATTTCACCAAACAACGAGGGGAGAGTTATGCCGACTAACTCGCCTCACGTGTCAGTACCTGCATCTCCCGCTCGGGAGGTGCGTGATATTGTAGCGCCGAGTACATCTGGGCGGCCATTACAAATCACATTACAGGATATGGCTACTGTTATGACTGAAGTTTTGGCTAAATTACCAGAACTAAGAGGTAAGCGTGATCACTCTGGGGTGAGAACAGAGTGCGCTGATAATATTAGGGCCATGTCAGACACTGCGTCACAATTTGCAGAACATGAGGACGGAGAGCTTCATTCTGCGGGTGACGGTTCTGATCCAAACAAACTGGATTCAGATATTTCAAATGTTAAATTTAAGCTGGAAAACCTCCGTGTATTACTAGGGGAGGTGTTAGCAGCTCTGAATGATTGTAACACAGTTGCAATACCAGAGAAAATGTGTAGGTTGGATAAATATTTTGCGGTATCCGGTGAGTACTGACGTTTTCCTATACCTAAGAGACTTACTGAAATTGTTACTAAGGAGTGGGATAGACCCGGTGTGCCGTTCTCACCCCCCTCCGATATTTAGAAAGATGTTTCCAATAGACGCCACCACACGGGACTTATGGCAAACGGTCCTAAGGTGGAGGGAGCAGTTTCTACTTTAGCTAAGCGTACCACTATCCCGGTGGAGGATAGCTGTGCCTTTTCAGATCCAATGGATAAAAAGTTAGAGGGTTACCTTAAGAAAATGTTTGTTCAACAAGGTTTTATATTGCAACCTCTTGCATGCATTGCGCCTGTCACGGCTGCAGCAGCATTTTGGTTTGAGTCTCTGGAAGAGACACTTGAATCAGCTCCATTAGATGAGATTACACACAAGCTTAAAGCCCTTAAGTTAGCTAACTCATTTATTTCAGATGCCGTAGTACATTTAACTAAACTTACGGCTAAGAATTCCGGATTCGCCATTCAGGCACGCAGAGCACTGTGGCTAAAATCCTGGTCAGCTGACGTTACTTCTAAATCTAAATTGCTTAATATACCTTTCAAAGGGCAGACCTTATTCGGGCCCGGGTTGAAAGAAATTATCGCTGACATTACAGGAGGTAAAGGCCATGCCCTGCCTCAATCAGAGCCAAACCTAAGGCTAGACAGTCTAATTTTTGTTCCTTTCGTAATTTCAAAGCAGGAGCAGCATCAACTTCCTCTGCACCAAAACAGGAAGGAGCTGTTGCTCGCTACAGACAAGGCTGGAGACCTAACCAGTCCTGGAACAAGGGCAAGCAGGCCAGGAAACCTGCTGCTGCCCCTAAGACAGCATGAATCGAGGGCCCCCGATCCGGGAACGGATCTAGTGGGGGGCAGACTTTCTCTCTTCGCCCAGGCTTGGGCAAGAGATGTCCAGGATCCCTGGGCGTTAGAGATCATATCTCAGGGATACCTTCTAGACTTCAAATTCTCTCCCCCAAGAGGGAGATTTCATCTGTCAAGGTTGTCAACAAACCAAATAAAGAAAGAGTTGTTTCTACGCTGCGTACAAGATCTTTTATTAATGGGAGTGATCCATCCGGTTCTGCGGTCGGAACAAGGACAAGGGTTTACTCAAATCTGTTTGTGGTTCCCAAAAAAGAGGGAACTTTCAGGCCAATCTTGGATTTAAAGATCCTAAACAAATTCCTAAGAGTTCCATCGTTCAAAATGGAAACTATTCGGACAATTTTACCCATGATCCAAAAGGGTCAGTACATGACCACAGTGGATTTAAAGGATGCTTACCTTCACATACCGATTCACAAAGATCATTACCGGTATCTAAGGTTTGCCTTTCTAGACAGGCATTACCAGTTTGTAGCTCTTCCATTCGGATTGGCTACGGCTCTGAGAATCTTCACAAAGGTTCTGTGTGCTCTTCTGGCGGTACTAAGACCGCGAGGAATTGCGGTAGCTCTGTACCTAGACGACATTCTGATACAAGCTTCAAGCTTTCAAACTGCCAAGTCTCATACAGAGTTAGTACTGGCATTTCTAAGGTCGCATGGATGGAAGGTGAACGAAAAGAAGAGTTCTCTCTTTCCACTCACAAGAGTTCCCTTCTTGGGGACTCTTATAGATTCTGTAGAAATGAAGATTTACCTGACAGAAGACAGGTTAACAAAGCTTCAAAATGCATGCCGTGTCCTTCATTCCATTCAACACCCGTCAGTAGCTCAATGCATGGAGGTGATCGGCTTAATGGTAGCAGCAATGGACATAGTACCCTTTGCACGTCTACATCTCAGACCGCTGCAATTGTGCATGCTAAGTCAGTGGAATGGGGATTACTCAGACTTGTCCCCTACTCTGAATCTGGATCAAGAGACCAGAAATTCTCTTCTATGGTGGCTTTCTCGGCCACATCTGTCCAGGGGGATGCCATTCAGCCGGACTGGACAATTGTAACAACAGACGCCAGCCTACTAGGTTGGGGCGCTGTCTGGAATTCTCTGAAGGCTCAGGGACAATGGAATCAGGAGGAGAGTCTCCTACCAATAAACATTCTGGAATTGAGAGCAGTTCTCAATGCCCTTCTGGCTTGGCCCCAGTTAACAACTCGGGGGTTCATCAGGTTTCAGTCGGACAACATCACGACTGTAGCTTACATCAACCATCAGGGAGGGACAAGAAGCTCCCTAGCAATGATGGAAGTATCAAAGATAATTCGCTGGGCAGAGTCTCACTCTTGCCACCTGTCAGCAATCCACATCCCGGGAGTGGAGAACTGGGAGGCGGATTTCTTAAGTCGTCAGACTTTTCATCCGGGGGAGTGGGAACTTCATCCGGAGGTCTTTGCCCAAATACTTCGACGTTGGGGCAAACCAGAGATAGATCTCATGGCGTCTCGACAGAACGCCAAGCTTCCTCGTTACGGGTCCAGATCCAGGGATCCGGGAGCGGTTCTGATAGATGCTTTGACAGCACCTTGGACCTTCGGGATGGCTTATGTGTTTCCACCCTTCCCGATGCTTCCTCGATTGATTGCCAGAATCAAACAGGAGAGAGCATCAGTGATTCTAATAACGCCTGCATGGCCACGCAGGACTTGGTATGCAGATCTAGTGGACATGTCATCCTGTCCACCTTGGTCGCTACCTCTGAAACAGGACCTTCTGATCCAGGGTCCCTTCAAACATCAAAATCTAATTTCTCTGAAGCTGACTGCTTGGAAATTGAACGCTTGATTTTATCAAAACGTGGTTTTTCTGAGTCAGTTATTGATACCTTAATACAGGCTAGGAAGCCTGTTACCAGAAAGATTTACCATAAGATATGGCGCAAATACTTATATTGGTGCGAATCCAAGAGTTACTCATGGAGTAAGGTTAGGATTCCGAGGATATTGTCTTTTCTACAAGAAGGTTTAGAAAAGGGTTTATCCGCTAGTTCCTTAAAGGGACAGATTTCAGCTCTGTCCATTCTTTTACACAAACGTCTGTCAGAAGTTCCGGACGTTCAAGCTTTTTGTCAGGCTTTAGCTAGGATCAAGCCTGTGTTTAAAACTGTTGCTCCACCATGGAGTTTGAACTTAGTTCTTAATGTTTTACAGGGGGTTCCGTTTGAACCCCTTCATTCCACTGATATCAAGTTGTTATCTTGGAAAGTTCTGTTTTTAATGGCGATTTCCTCTGCTCGAAGAGTCTCTGAGTTATCTGCCTTACATTGTGATTCTCCTTATCTGATTTTTCATTCAGACAAGGTAGTTCTGCGTACTAAACCTGGGTTCCTACCTAAGGTGGTCACTAACAGGAATATCAATCAAGAGATTGTGGTTACATCTTTGTGTCCTAATCCTTCTTCGAAAAAGGAACGTCTGCTACACAATCTAGATGTAGTCCGTGCCCTGAAATTTTATCTACAGGCAACTAAGGATTTTCGACAAACGTCTTCCCTGTTTGTCGTTTATTCTGGTCAGAGGAGAGGTCAAAAAGCTTCGGCTACCTCTCTCTCCTTTTGGCTTCATAGCATAATACGGTTAGCCTATGAGACTGCTGGACAGCAGCCTCCTGAAAGAATTACAGCACATTCTACTAGAGCTGTGGCTTCCACTTGGGCCTTTAAGAATGAGGCTTCTGTTGAACAGATTTGCAAGGCTGCAACTTAGTCTTCTCTTCATACTTTTTCCAAATTTTACAAATTTGACACTTTTGCTTCTTCGGAGGCTGTTTTTGGGAGAAAGGTTCTTCAGGCAGTGGTTCCTTCCATATAAAGAGCCTGCCTGTCCCTCCCGTCATCCGTGTACTTTAGCTTTGGTATTGGTATCCCATAAGTAATGGATGATCCGTGGACTGGATACACTTAACAAGAGAAAACATAATTTATGCTTACCTGATAAATTTATTTCTCTTGTGGTGTATCCAGTCCACGGCCCGCCCTGTCACTTTAAGGCAGGTAATTTTTCCATTAAACTACAGTCACCACTGTACCCTATGGTTTTCCTTTCTCTGCATGTTTTCGGTCGAATGACTGGTAATGGCAGTTAGGGGAGGAGCTATATAGCAGCTCTGCTGGGTGAATCCTCTTGCACTTCCTGTTGGGGAGGAGTTAATATCCCATAAGTAATGGATGATCCGTGGACTGGATACACCACAAGAGAAATAAATTTATCAGGTAAGCATAAATTATGTTTTTTCCCCTGATCTGTAAATACGTAAGTCCAAGAAATCTATTTGGGTTTTGTTATAAGTCATTTTGAATCTAACGGTACCAGCAAGTGTGTTAAAGGGATAGAGAGGTCAAAACTGAAATGTTCATGTGTGCATTTAATTTTGAAATAGAAGCATTTTTGCAATATATTTCCATTACCAAAAAATGCATCTAGTAAAAGTTATCCCCACAACAAGTATTTGCAGCGCAACAAATGGAGAAGGTGTCTAGGTTTAGGAAAATATATACAATAAGAAATGATAAATAAATCTGTCTTTTTCAATAATAAAAAAATATATAAACAATAACAGTATTATAAGAACTCTATAGTCATAATATTATGCTTCTATTTATAATTTTACCACATCCAATGGTTAAAGCCAAAAAAAAGTCAGCATATGCAGTCTAATGACTTTTCCACTTGCTCAAGAAACCGTGCAGTTAGTTTATCTAGTTCCATGTATAAGAAAATCCTGTAGCAAAAAGAAAGCGCAAATCCTTCAAGGTAGATGTTTCTTTGTTCTTTATTAGCACACACGGTTACAAACACTTACAGGAATAAAAACAATACAAGCCTGTATCCCAATCGTAGGGAACAACAGAATAAGTCCCAATGGAAACTGCTTCAGCGTTCTCTCGCGTTCGTCAAGAGGGGCGGGGCTTGATGAAGCTCCTCTGTGATTGTGAGAATGCTGAAGCGGTTTTCATTGGGACTTATTCTGTTGTTCCCTATGATTGGGATACAGGCTTGTATTGTTTTTATTCCTGTAAGTGTTTGTAACCGTGTGTGCTAATAAAGAACAAATAAATGTCTACCTTGAAGGATTTGCGTTTTCTTTTTGCTACAGGATAGTAAAAGATATTACCGTGTTTCTGCAGCATACACGCATATACTTTGAGGGCCTGTGCACCAGTATTAAAACACCATACTCATACCTGTTAACTCACACAACCGTGTGACACATGATTTCCAAGATGCTCCCTCGATCACCGACTGTGTGGAAATTTTACACAGTGCAGAGGGGATCAGGAGAATTTACAAAAACATAACATTTAACTGTTACATCTGGGAGATAGCACACTCACCAGCCCTGCCAGAGAGAACAGCATAGCTTCCCATCCTTACCATACCTAGGGACCTGACAGACTGATAAGCCAGCTAATAGCTGTCTTGGTGCATCCTTCACGATGTTTGAAGGGCAGCTTTTCAAACAGCTGATGGAGACCCTTTCTCCCCAATACCACCTTCCTACGTGCAGCACTTTCAGCAGAAAAGTAGGCCCCTCACTCTACCATTCCTGCGTTGCAGTGTTCAAGGAAGAGTTGGTGAAGCCTGATGGACAGTCGGTGCACTTTACCACCAACTTATTGAGTGCCCCTAGTGGCCATAATGCCTTCCTCTCTTTGATGGTGCATTGGATTGAGGAATTGGCTAGTGTCATTGCTTGTAGTAGTGCAGCAGCAGACATCTCTACTCTTGACAGGAGTGGGCTGGAAGTTCAGCAGGTGTACCGGTCATTCCTCATTCCCAAGTAGGAGTTGGATGAGCAGCATAACACTGACAATATATTGCAGTTTCTTAGGAGGATGGTGGCATAGTGGGTAACCTCATTGTAACAATGAGTCCCGCATATCATGAAGCTATGCATCTGCTGCCTGATGTGTCTCCCACTAGCCTCTGCTGCTGCGCTACTGCTCCTCTTAGTATATTTATAATCCTTCTCTACTGTCACTGTCCTTTGGTCAGTTCCTTTCACTTTCAGCTTTGCAACAATAGAATTTGGTTTCCAAGAAGCTGCTGCATTGCAGATCATGCAAATACCATTGTTGGCTTGCCGTTTGGCATCATACTACATGATATTTTATATAATATTCCTTGGGGAACAAAAAGCCCCTGTTTGCAGGGGAGGGGGGGGTGAAGTTTTACTTTTAATTTAATTGTATTCTTTCAATTCTCTATATGATAAAAATCCTCAATAATTCATTCTTATATCTTCTGTTAGCATTGAATGACAGTTTATTTTAATTGTTTGCATTACATAATGAAAGATTATTGTTTAAATGAGTTTCCTATTCACTTCCGCTGGACTTGAATAATAACAGTGAATACATTGTATTAAAAACATACTTCATTAACAAATATTCTGCCGAACTAAATGGTCGTATGAACAAAGATCGTCTAAAACAAACCTCAAGATAAACGAGAAATTGATCTTTCCGACATAACCATTTTTTTTTCTGTGCACATTTCTATTGGATGCTCACCTATGCATCTTGGCATTGGCTCACCAGATGTTTAGGTAGTTCCCAGTAGTACATTGCAACTTTGGTTCTGATTTTTACTATTATAGGAATTGATTGGTCAGTTTGGTGCTCAATCATATAAAGAATGTTAGCATTTTGTTGCTAAAATTTGCATCACCTCTCATAGGACTAACTTCAAATTATAATGGACTTTAAAATAAATTTCATATATTTGACATAATAGTTTTTGTCTCTTTCTATTTATAATGTAGTTGAGGTTTTTTTTCAGAGTTGCTGGATGCTGAGTCAGCCGGGAGACTACAAGTATATCGCGGGCTATTTAACTGTCAGGTTCAAGGACATTATGAGTATAATGGATACATATTGAGTATTGTACTGTTTTTATATTAGATGCTACGTCATTGGGGTATTTTTTGTATTGTCCTTATCCAGTGGAAGAAGTTATACAGCACAATATTGATTAGGACTAAGTTTTAAATACAGTGGCTAATAGATTTGGACAGTGTTACTGTCACCTATTAGGTGCTCCTATTTTATTATATATTATAAGTATTTTGGTATATTTATTGGAACATTTGACATAAAGATTACCACACCATTGAAGCACATTGCATATATTTCCTATATATACATGATCCTATCCACCTTGTGTTTATTTATTACCACTGGAACTGTTTTATCGCTTTTTGTTGGTGTTTTTTTAGCTTCATTTTTAGTGAAGCCCCCCTGATAGTCTATGTTCTTGTAATGCTCGTGGGATATTCCACTATCAGACCAAACTTGGCCTAGTAGTCTTCTTATCCCGGCGTCAAGCTGAAATGAAAGGAAATAACCCAGAGCAGAGAAAGTTTGCAAAATGAGGTAAGTGGTACTCACAGATAAAAAATAGAAGGACCAAAAACAGGCAGGAATCAGTAACAAAGGAATCCAGTGATATAACATTTCAGGGATAAACCAATAGAATGGTCAGGCAGGCAGAGTTTGGTAACAGTATAGCAATCCAATAGTTCAATGGTTAAGCAGGCAGAGCGGTCAGACAGGCAGAGTTCAGCAACAGTATGGCAATCCAGAACTTTAGGGGTTAAGCAAGCAGGGAAGTCAGACAGGCAGAGTTCAATAACGTTATGGCAATCCAGTACTTTAGGGGTTAAGCAAGCAGAGTAGTCAGACAGGCAGAGTTCAGTAACGTTATGGCAATCCAGTACTTTAGGGGTTAAGCAAGCAGAGACGTCAGACAGGCAGAGTTCAGTAACGTTATGACAATCCAGTACTTTAGGGGTTAAGCAAGCAGAAAGTGAGCAACTTACATAGACGCAGGATTCGCGCCACAGAAGATCCTGACTGGCTTCAGAGGAGAAGAGACACCCCCGCACGCACACAGGAGCCGACTCTTCCCCTGGCAACCACCAGAGCAGCAAGCGCCACGTCCCTGGCAACAGCCAGAGTGGCATGACATTGCTCCTCTCTCAAGGGATTCCCTCTGGGAACCAGAGTCAGCTTTAAAGGATGAGCAGCATGGAATCTGGAGACCAAAGATGGAGCATGCACATCACGGGCAGGAATCCAGGAACAATCTGCCACAGAGAAAACCTTCCAATGTACAAGATATTGTAGTTGTCTGCGCCTGTATCTGGAGTCCAGGATTTTAGCAACCTCATATTTAGGGTCACCATGGACCAGGAGCAGAGGAGGAGGAGCTCGGAGCTGAGTATATCTATTCTTGATGTAGGGCTTGAGTAGTGAGATGTGGAAGACTGGTTGTATGTGCAGGGTTCTGGGCCAGGCCACTTTGTAGGCAACTGGAGACAGTCTTTTCAGGACTTTGTAAGAACCGATAAACCTAGGCCCTAATTTGTGACTGGGTTGACGTAGACGAAATTGTTGAGTAGAGACCCAAACACATTCACCTACCGAAATGGCATGTACAGAAGATCTATGATGATCAGCAAATCTCTTGTATCTGGAGACAGCTGAACGTAACTGAGAGTGAATACATTGCCAATGAGCGGTGAGATTAGTAATGTGTCCGTCTGCAGCAGGAACCCCTGTGGACTGAGCAGAGAGAGGAAATACACGAGGTTGGTAACCTGCTGTGGCTTGAAATGGAGAACAAATTAGAGAAGAGTACCAATGAGTGTTCCTTGCCAGCTCAGCTAGGGGTAACAACTCAGACCAGTTACTATGGAGAGAATTAACAAAGATTCTTAGATAGGCTTCAAGATCTTGATTTACTCTCTCAGTTAGCCCATTAGTCTGTGGATGGTAGCCAGAAGACAAGGAAACAGTGGTTCCAATCAACTTGCAAAAGGCTCTTCAAAAGTAAAGATGAATTGTGGACCTCTGTCGGAAACTGGAATGCCATGAAGTCGTACCACATGCAGCAGAAGAGATGATAATTATTGGGCAGATGGCAATTTCTTTAGGGGCACAAAATGAGCCAGTCTGGAAAATCGAGTCACCACAACCCAGATAACCGTATGATGGTCAGAATGAGGGAGGTCCACAATGAAGTCCATTGTTATGTGTGCCCACAGTTGTTTGGAGATAGACAACGGTTGGAGCAAGCCAGGAGGCAAGCATCGGGGAGTTTTGTTGGCAGCTCAAGTCGTGCAGACTTTCACATAATCAGACTTCATAGTACGCAAACATAAATGTCGGAAATTAAGCTTAAAAGTCTTTGTCAAACCTGGATGTCCTAAATGTTTACCATCATGAGCCCAGGATAGCACAGGAGTGCTTAGGTTCAGAGGTACAAAGAAGATATTGGGAGTCACGGGGGCTTCAGGAGGCTTTCTAGACTGGGCATGTTGCAGTCTTTGAAAAAGAGTGGTATTCAGTTGAGCAACCACACAGGAGGGGGTATGATGTGTTCAATAGGAGCTCCAGAGGAATCACTAGACTGAGGAAACTGACGGGAAAGGGCGTCAGCCTTCTTGTTTTTGGTCCTAGGAAGATAAGAGATCACAAAGTTAAAACAGGAAAAGAACAAGGCCCACCTGCCCTCTCAAGGATTGAGTCGATGAGCAGTCTGTAGGTACCCACGTCGTAATTCCTCTCTGCAGGAGTAAAGCGTTTAGAGAAAAAGGCTACAGGGTGCAACTTGAAAGTCAAAGGATCCCTTTGGGTTAGAACTGCTCCAGCTCCTATCTCATAGGCATTAACCTCTAAAGTGAACTGCAGGTCAGGATCAGGATGGCGGAGCACAGGAGCAGAACGAAAGGCTTTTTTCAGATGAGAGAAGGCATCTATGGCTTCAGGAGGCCAATGTTTACAGTCCTTGTTCCATTTTGTCAACTCAGTGAGTGGAGAAAAGTTCTTTATAAACTTGCGGTACTAATTGGAGAACCCCCAAAATCTCTGTAGTTCCTCTAATGAAGCGGGTTGAGGTCATTCCAGAACTGCAGTGAGCTTAGCAGGATCCATGGCAAAACCCTCCTTTGAGGTGACAGAGCCAAGGAACTGGATCTGAACTTGATCAAACTCATATTTCATCAGTTTGGCTACCAGAGCATTGTCTCTAAGACATAGAAGTGCAAGTCTCACGTGTTCATGATGCTCCTCCAGGGTGAAGGAGAAAATAAGGATATCATCCAGGTAGATAATGACAGTGCGATTGAGGAGGTCACGAAAGACATCGTTGACAAATGCCTGGAAGACTGCAAGGGCATTACACAGCCAAAATGGCATTACAAGGTATTAGTAATGCCCTGATCTTGTGTTAAAGGCGGTCTTCCATTCATGCCCTGGGAAGATACGAATCAGATTGTACGCCCCACGTAGGTCCAGCTTGGTGAAGTTGCAAGCATTCTGAAGTGAATCATAAAGTTCAGCAATCAAAGGAATGGGATAGCGATTCTTGATAGTGATGTTGTTTAAGGCCCTGTAGTCAATACAGGGTCTGAGCCCACCATCCTGCTTACTGACTAAAAAGAAGCCTGCCCCAGCAGGAGAGGAGAAAGGGTGAATGTACTCCTCAATGGACTTGATTTCAGCTTTGGAGAGCGGATAGGTCCTCCCCTTTGAAAGTGGGACTCAGGGAAAGAGGTAAATTTTGCAGTCATAAGGACGGTGGGGTGGTAGCACTTCAGCTGCTTTCTTTTCAAACACATCTGAGAAGTCTGCATAGACTGAGGGAAGGCTTGGAAGAGTCTGAAGAGTGGCTATGGGAATGTGGAGCGGAGGAATGACTTTAGCAAGACAGGAGTGGAAGCAGGAGGCCAACTGTACCCCAGCCCAGTCAAACTGTGGATTGTGTATATGAATCCAAGGAAGACCAAGGATGACAGGCTGTGCTGGGGAATGGATTACATCAAACTGCAACTGTTCATTATGAAGGACTCCCACAGTCAGGGTTAGGGGTGCTGGTTCAAAATGGATTAACGCTGAACCAAGGGAAGTGCCATCCAGAGTAGTTATTTTGAGACAATTTTTTTTCAGCAGAAGAGGCAACCCTGCCTGAATCATAAAACATTGATCCAAAAAAATTCCAGCTGCCCCTGAATCAATGAAGGCTTGAGCGTGGACAGAATTCTGAAGGAAGGTAAGGGTAACAGGTACCAGGGTCCGAGAGGAGTGAGGGGATTTAGTAGTGATCATGCTTAGAGGTACCCCAGTATTACCCTCTAAGCATTGGCTTTTCCTGGCCGAACATCACAATTCTAAATGCATAGGGGGTAGTTATCAACGTGTCAACTTTCCTGCCTTCGCCGGCCCAATATGCCCGCCTAAGCTCGCCTACCATCGCCGCCGCGGACCTGAAAAAATTCGCCTAAGTTATCAATAAATCTGTCAAAAAGCCGCACACCAAGTATGGGGCGATGAGCAGCGGACTGTGAGAGTGTTAGGAATTCCTTGTATCCTCCCACCTATGACAGAACCACCTACCTTTTGCCTTTAAATTCAAACCACACCCTGTTCCTAGTGCTTAGTTTTTTGTCTCCTAACTCAGGAAGCCACTGTTAAGCTAAGCTCCTGCTAAAGTAAGCAAATCTATCAACTGCCACTCTCAAGTGGATATCTCTGAAAGATTCATCTTTGGATTATTCACTCATCTCCACATCAACTTTAAACCTCTTTATTCATAAAGGCATTTCATCTCAAATTCCCTGAAGCCCAGCATCGCTACGCTTCTTATATCAGGATTAAGTTGTGATCCAAGAAATCTCCTAAAAAATTGATACTAACATTTCATCACTGATTCCCCAACAACTATTGGTTTCAATAAACAGAGATCGCATTTACCGGAGACACGGACTTTCTCTATTACCTGGTTTCAGCCTAACAGCGGTAGCGTCTGACGTCAGCTGTCAGTCAAGCTACAGCAGGCTAGTGCCTCCCAGCCGATCCGCTCTCAGACGCTGTCAGGTTTCCACAGCTCTCAGGAAAGTTTGCAGCTCACACGCTGCCAGGAAATATCAGTGTGATTTAACACTCCGTGTTCCGCAACTTAGAACTAGGTAAGCTAGTGCTCAAACTCATACTGCACTAAATATATCAAACATAAAGCAATCTTCATTTGCCTCCTACTCTGCAGTATTTACAACAACTCACCATTGCAACATTAGTATCAAGTAACGTTCTTCTAATCACTGATCTGTTACAAAATCTTGTGTCATTCTGTTTACCAACACAAGCCTCAACTTGTAACTAAATCAGGATTGCAAAAGACGAATTCAAAGATCAATTCCACTCTCTACACAAAGCTACTAATTATAAGTATTAGTTGCAAAACTGATAGTGGTACACACATTATTCCAGGTCTGCAGCTGAGATCACTTAATTTAACTTTAAAGAGGAAATACTCCTTACAGAAAAACTAAGCCATGACAACTGATCCAGCAGACCTTCCAAAATTTGTGTACACTCTATCACAACGTGTTGATCAGATGGGAATAGCCTTAAGAGAGTTAGAAATTGAAAATCAGTCTCTGAGAAGAATTATTAGAGACTCTATGACACAAAAACCGGATCCTATTCCTGAGCCTACTGTTTCCCTACCAGAACCATTCTCTGGAAACAGAAAATTGTACCGTCAGTTTAAGACTACATGTATCTTATTATTCAGTCTCAAACCAAAGACTTATTGCACCGAAAGAATAAAGGTGCTTACCGTTATTTCTTTCCTCAGGGGTGAACCCCGCGTATGGGCAGATGCCTCTTTTGAGACCAACCAGCCAATACTGGGATCCCTAGACGATTTCTTCCTCCAAATGGATGAACTCTATCTGGATACAGACGCTCAACTATCGGCTGAGACTTCTTATCGAAACTTGAAGCAAGGAAAACGCCAAGTAGAAGATTATATTAGCGAGTTTAAACAATACGCCAGAGATTCTCAATGGAATCCGATTGCATTGAGGAATCAGTTTCGTCTAGGATTGGCTGATAACATCAAAGACGAACTCGCTCGCACCGATTTACCAAAGACACTGGAACTCCTCATGACCTTGGTAATCCAAATAGACCGAAGGTTAAGGGAAAGGAGATCAGAAAGAGGACATACGGATACATTCACCAGAACAACACCTCCTGTGTCACTTTCCTCATCCCAAAGATCTACACCTGAACCTATGGAGGTTGGATTAGCAAGGGCACCGTTAACTCTTCAAGAGAGAACTCGCAGAAGACTTAACATGCTGTGCATGTACTGCGCTAACCCTTCCCACTCCGTGACTGATTGTCCTCTTCTTCAAAAGACAAAGAAAAGTAAGTGTTACTTCTTTTCTACTTCACCATCTATACATGTTACTCACTCATACTGTAAATTATCTGTATCTTTGCAGTGGGACCACCGAAGCCTACAGTCTGAAGCCATCATAGACACAGGAGCATATGGGAACTTTATTGATGCTGCTACTGTGAAACATAATAAAATCCCTTGTGTGTTGAAGCAAATACCTGTAGCCATTCGTGTCATTGATGGGTCCTCTATTGCTAGTGGACCTATTACACATCAAACCATTCCACTATGTTTAACTACAACTACAGGTCATACTGAATTAATTGAGTTTGATGTTATTCCTTCCCCACTCTTCCCTATTGTTCTAGGCATCTCTTGGTGTAGAATACATCAACCAAAAATCGATTGGTCAACATTACAGATTGCTTTTGAATCAGAGTTCTGCAAACATA
This sequence comes from Bombina bombina, assembly GCF_027579735.1. Classification (NCBI taxonomy): domain Eukaryota; kingdom Metazoa; phylum Chordata; class Amphibia; order Anura; family Bombinatoridae; genus Bombina; species Bombina bombina. The sequence goes on from NC_069501.1 coordinate 91,344,319, forward strand.
CATGTAACAGTACTACTGCTTTGCTTTCGACTCCATCTCCAGATATACAGGTCCCACAGGTGTATTCAGACTTCGCTGATGTTTTCAGTAAGGTAGAGGCAGAGATGTTACCCCCACATCGTGTATACGATTGTCTGATTGATATTAAACCAGGTTCTTCGATACCTTATGGGAGGTTATATCCATTATCAACTCCAGAATTGGAACATTTGAAGACTTATTTAGAAGATAATCTTCGCAAGGGCTTCATCCGACCCTGAACCTCATCGGCTGGGGCAGGCATGTTTTTCGTCAAGAATAAGGATGGATCGTTACGTCCTATTATCGACTACAGAGAACTTAACCAACGTACAATTAAAAACCGTTACCCCTTACCATTGATCCCAGAGCTGATAGAGCGTCTCCAAGAAGCCACCATTTATACAAAACTCGACTTGCGTGGTGCTTATAATCTCGTAAGGATTCGCGAAGGCGATGAATGGCTGACTGCCTTCAGGACCAGATATGGTCTCTTCGAATACCTGGTCATGCCATTTGGGCTCTGCAACGCCCCTGGAACCTTCCAACATTTTATAAATGATGTGTTTAGAGATCTTCTGGATGTCTGCATCGTCATATACTTGGACGACATCCTTATCTATTCCAACACTTATGAAGACCATGTAAAACACGTTCGCCGTGTTTTGTCTAGATTGCGTACACATAGCTTGTACGTAAAGCTAGAGAAATGTCAGTTCCACACTAACACGATCTCATTTCTGGGTTATGACATCTCACCTAATGGTATCAGCATGCAGGACGATAAAGTTCAGACTATTAAAGACTGGGAACCACCAAGAAACAAAAAAGATCTCCAAAAATTTTTGGGTTTCACTAATTACTATCGAAAATTTGTGAGAGGGTTTTCTAAATTGGCGAAACCCTTAACCCAACTTACTAGTTCTAGGACCAAGTTTCACTGGATAAGAGAAGCAGCCTCAGCCTTTGATTTCCTAAAAAGGAGCATTACCTCTGCACCAATTCTCAGATTTCCAGACCCTAAACTACAGTACATCTTGGAGACAGATTCTTCAGACTATGCCATAGGTGCCATTCTTTCACAAAGAACATCGGCTACTGAACCACTTCATCCAGTAGCTTTCTTCTCTAAAGTTCTAAGTCCTTCTGAAATTAATTACCCCATAGGTGAGAAGGAACTTCTTGCAATCAAAAAGGCATTAGAAAATTGGAGACATCTTTTGGAAGGTACGAGACTACCAGTCATTATATACACCGACCATAAAAATCTTGAATTCCTCCACTCAAGTAAGTCGCTATCATCCAGACAAGTCCGATGGTCTCTATTCTTCACAAGATTCAACTTCCACATAGTCTACAGACCATCCTCTAAAAATGGAAAAGCCGATGCCCTTTCAAGAAAAGATCCTCCACCTGTGTACCAACCGGAGATTACTTCTATAATTCCAGCGAATACATTTATTGGTTTAACACCTTATTTACTGAAAGCTTTCAAGGAGTCTTACAAGACTGACCAGGAGCATGGCACTATTGATCTCAAACCAGACAGGGAAGGATTACTCTACCATAACAAGAGGCTATATGTACCCCATACCCTTAGGTCTCTTTTATTACAACTTCACTATGAGTCCCCTCTCGCAGGACACCCTGGCCAAAGAAGAACGCTGGAAAATCTACAGAGAACTTACTGGTGGCCATCGATGGCAAAAGGTATCAAGCAGTACATACAAGGATGTGCGATATGCGCAACGTCAAAGGCTACAAAACACCCTCCTTATGGACATCTCATGTCATTACCCGTTCCATCACAACCCTGGCATCACATTTCCCTCGATTTCATTGTTGAACTCCCAGTATCATCTGGCATGAATACCATTCTGGTCGTTGTGGACCTACTAACTAAGATGGCACACTTTGTTCCATTTCATAAGCTGCCATCCACTTCTGAGACCGCACGACTCTTCCTTGACAACATAGTCAGATTACATGGCTTTCCAAGGGTTCTTACTTCAGATCGTGGGACCCAGTTCACCTCTAGGTTTTGGAAGTCTCTCACCACTCAGCTTCAAATGGATCACCGTCTTACCACATCATTTCATCCACAAACCAACGGGCAAGTAGAACGGGTGAATCAATGGTTGAAGCAGTACATCCGTTGTTTTTGCTCTTACCAACAGGACCAATGGCTCACATATTTATCTCTGGCAGAGTTCGCCTTTAATAATTCACAAAATGCTTCCACTAAGATGTCGCCTTTCCAGGCCAATTATGGGTTCCATCCCAATTCCTACCCAACAGCTGGTCTACCAAATGTAAACACATCTGACTGTCCAAATTCCAACGATTTCGCAACAACACATAGAGACGTGTTCAAAACGTTACAGGATAATATCAAAAGTGCCCAGGAAAAACAACAACATTACTACAATCTTCGTAGAAGACCAGCTCCGACATACTTGGTAGGCGATTTAGTATGGCTCTCAACTAGAAATCTTAAACTCAGGATACCCAGTAAAAAGTTAGGCGGATTATACATTGGACCATTCCCCATTATTAGGATCATCAACCCTAACGCATCAACCCTAACGCAGTTACTCTACAATTACCTGACTCTATGAAAATACATCCGACATTTCATGTGTCCTTACTTAAACCGTATACATCCACCAGAGCTCAGGGGTCAATCCTGCTACATCATCAGTATCTTGCCCACAATCGGAAGAATATGAGGTTGAATCCATTGTGGATTCCAGACTCTGTAACAATCAATTACAATACCTTGTGAGGTGGGTTGGCTATTCTTCGGATGATGACTCATGGGAGCCTTCACATAATGTTCATGCTCCGAAGATGGTGTCCGTATTCCACCGCCGACATCCGGATCGTCCAGGTCCTTGACCCCGGCTGTCTCTCCTGGGAGGGGGAGATGTTAGGAATTCCTTGTATCCTCCCACCTATGACAGAACCACCTACCTGTTGCCTTTAAATTCAAACCACACCCTGTTCCTAGTGCTTAATTTTTTGTCTCCTAACTCAGGAAGCCACTGTTAAGCTAAGCTCCTGCTAAAGTAAGCAAATCTATCAACTGCCACTCTCAAGTGGATATCTCTGAAAGATTCATCTTTGGATTATTCACTCATCTCCACATCAACTTTAAACCTCTTTATTCATAAAGGCATTTCATCTCAAATTCCCTGAAGCCCAGCATCGCTACACTTCTTATATCAGGATTAAGTTGTGATCCAAGAAATCTCCTAAAAAATTGATACTAACATTTCATCACTGATTCCCCAACAACTATTGGTTTCAATAAACAGAGATCGCATTTACCGGAGACACGGACTTTCTCTATTACCCGGTTTCAGCCTAACAGCGGTAGCGTCTGACGTCAGCTGTCAGTCAAGCTACAGCAAGCTAGCGCCTCCCAGCCGATCCGCTCTCAGACGCTGTCAGGTTTCCACAGCTCTCAGGAAAGTTTGCAGCTCACACGCTGCCAGGAAATCTCAGTGTGATTTAGCACTCCGTGTTCCGCAACTTAGAACTAGGTAAGCTAGTGCTCAAACTCATACTGCACTAAATATATCAAACATAAAGCAATCTGCATTTGCCTCCTACTCTGCAGTATTTACAACAACTCACCATTGCAACATTAGTATCAAGTAACGTTCTTCTAATCACTGATCTGTTTCAAAATCTTGTGTCATTCTGTTAACCAACACAAGCCTCAACTTGTAACTAAATCAGGATTGCAAAAGACGAATTCAAAGATCAATTCCACTCTCTACACAAAGCTACTAATTATAAGTATTAGTTGCAAAACTGATAGTGGTACACACATTATTCCAGGTCTGCAGCTTAGATCACTTAATTTAACTTTAAAGAGGAAATACTCCTTACAGAGAGTTATCACTCATCCGATCTAGCTGCTCTTCGGCTTTTTTACAGCTTTATTGCTAGCCTGTCACTAAGCACCCACACTAAACTACACTGTTCTACCCCCTATACCGGCGCCCCCGGAGCCCCCCACAACTCAAAAAGTTACTAACCCCTAAACCGCCGCACCTAGACTCCGCCACAACTCTTATAAATGTATTAACCCCTAAACCGCCGCTCCTAGACCCCGCCGCAACTCTTATAAATGTATTAACCCCTAAACCGCCACTCCCGGACACCGCTGCAACGTACATTATACCTAGTAACCCCTATCCTGCCCCCCCTATACCACCGCCCTCTATAATAAAGTTATTAACCCCTATCCTGCTGATCCCGCACCTCGCCGCAACTAAATAAATAGTTTAACCCCTAAACCGCCGCTCCCGGACCCTGCCGCAACCTATATTAAATTTATTAACCCCTAATCTGCCCCCCCCTACACCGTCGCCACCTATAATACATTTATTAACCCCTATCCTGCCCCCCACTACACCGCCGCCACTGTAATAAATTTATTAACCCCTAAACCTAAGTCTAACACTAACCCTAACACCCCCCTAACTTAAATATTAATTAAATAAATCTAAATAATATTTCTATTATTAACTAAATGAATCCTATTTAAAACTAAATACTTACCTTTAAAATAAACCCTAATATAGCTACAATATAAATAATAATTATATTGTAGCTATCTTAGGATTTATTTTTATTTTATAGGTAACTTTCAATTTATTTTAACTAGGTACAATAGCTATTAAATAGTTATTAACTATTTAATAGCTACCTAGCTAAAATAAAGAGAAATTTACATGTAAAATAAAAACTAACCTAAGTTACAATTACACCTAACACTACACTATCATTAAATAAATTATTCCTATTTAAAACTAAATACCTTTAAAATAAACCCATAAACCCTAATATAGCTACAATATAATTAATAATTACATTGTAGCTATTTTAGGATTTATATTTATTTTACAGGTAACTTTGTATTTATTTTAGCTAGTTAGAATAGTTATTAAATAGTTAGTAACTATTTAATAACTACCTAGCTAAAAGAAATACAAAATTACCTGTAAAATGAATCCTAACCTAAGTTACAATTAAACCTAACACTACACTATCATTACATTAATTAAATAAATTAACTACAAATAACTACAATTAAATACAATTACATAAACTAACTAAAGTACAAAAAATAAAAAAAGCTAAGTTACAAAAAATAAAAAAAATAAGTTACAAACATTTAAAAAATATTACAACAATTTTAAGCTAATTACACCTAATCTAAGCCCCCTAATAAAATAACAAAGCCCCCCAAAATAAAAAATTTCCCTAAGCTATTCTACATTAAAAAAGTTCAAAGCTCTTTTACCTTACCAGCCCTTAAAAGGGCCTTTTGTGGGGCATGCCCCAAAGAAAACTGCTCTTTTGCCTGTAAAAGAAAAATACAACCCCCCCCAACATTAAAACCCACCACCCACATACCCCTAATCTAACCCAAACCCCCCTTAAAATAACCTAACACTAATCCCCTGAAGATCATCCTTTCTTGAGTTGTCTTCACTCAGCCGAGCCACCGATGGAACTGAAGAGGAGATCCAGAGCGGCAGAAGTGATCCTCCAAGGGGCGCTGAAGAAGTCTTCCATCCGATGAAGTGATCCTACAGGCGGCGCTGAAGAAGTCTTCCATCCGGGCGATGTCATCTTCCAAGTGGCGCTGAAGAAGTCTTCTATCCGGGCGATGTCATCTTCCAAGCGGGGTCTTCAATCTTCTTTCTTCAGGATCCATCTTCATCCCGCCGACGCGGAACATCCTTCTTTCCTGACGGACTACCGACGAATGAAGACTCCTTTAAGGGACGTCATCCAAGATGGCGTCCCTTCAATTCCGATTGGCTGATAGGATTCTATCAGCCAATCGGAATTAAGGTAGGAAAAATCTGATTGGCTGATTCAATCAGCCAATCAGATTGAACTTCAATCTGATTGGCTGATTGGAAGATGAAGATGACATCGCCCGGATAGAAGACTTCTTCAGCGCCGCTTGGAAGATGACATCGCCCGGATGGAAGACTTCTTCAGCGCCGCCTGGAGGATCACTTCATTGGATGGAAGACTTCTTTAGCGCCCCTTAGAGGATCACTTCTGCCGCTCTGTATCTCCTCTTCAGTTCCATCGGTGGCTCGGCTGAGTGAAGACGACTCAAGGTAGGATGATCTTCAGGGGATTAGTGTTAGGTTATTTTAAGGGGGGTTTGGGATAGATTAGGGGTATGTGGGTGGTGGATTTTAATGTTGGGGGGGTTGTATTTCTCTTTTACAGGCAAAAGAGCAGTTTTCTTTGGGGCATGCCCCACAAAAGGCCCTTTTAAGGGCTGGTAAGGTAAAAGAGCTTTGAACTTTTTTAATGTAGAATAGGGTAGGGAATTTTTTTATTTTGGGGGGCTTTGTTATTTTATTAGGGGGCTTAGATTAGGTGTAATTAGCTTAAAATTGTTGTAATATTTTTTAAATGTTTGTAACTTATTTTTTTTATTTTTTGTAACTTAGCTTTTTTTATTTTTTGTACTTTAGTTAGTTTATGTAATTGTATTTAATTGTAGTTATTTGTAGTTAATTTATTTAATTAATGTAATGATAGTGTAGTGTTAGGTTTAATTGTAACTTAGGTTAGGATTTATTTTACAGGTAATTTTGTATTTCTTTTAGCTAGGTAGTTATTTAATAGTTAATAACTATTTAATACCTATTCTAACTAGCTAAAATAAATACAAAGTTACCTGTAAAATAAATATAAATCCTAAAATAGCTACAATGTAATTATTAATTACATTGTAGCTATCTTAGGGTATATTCTACAGGTAAGTATTTAAATAGGATTAATTTAGTTAATAATAGAAATATTATTTAGATTTATTTAATTAATATTTAAGTTAGGGGGGTGTTAGGGTTAGTGTTAGACTTAGGTTTAGGGGTTAATAAATTTATTACAGTGGTGGCGGTGTAGGGGGGGCAGGATAGGGGTTAATAAATGTATTATAGGTGGCGACGGTGTAGGGGGGCAGATTAGGGGTTAATAAGTTTAATATAGGTTGCGGCGGGGTCCGGGAGCGGCGGTTTAGGGGTTAAACTATTTATTTAGTTGCGGCGAGGTGCGGGATCGGCAGGATAGGAGTTAATAACTTTATTATAGAGGGCGGTGGTATAGGGGGGGCAGGATAGGGGTTACTAGGTATAATGTACGTTGCAGCGGTGTCCGGGAGTGGCGGTTTAGGGGTTAATACATTTATTATAGTTGCGGCGGGGTCAGGGAGTGGTGGTTTAGGGGTTAATATGTATAGAGTAGCTTGCGGTGGGCTCCGGGAGCGGTGGTTTAGGGGGTAATAACTTTATTTAGTTGCGGCGGTGTAGGGGGGGACAGCTTAGGGGTGTTTAGACTCGGGGTACATGTTAGGGTGTTAGGTGCAGACAGCTCCCATAGGAATCAATGGGATGTCTGGCAGCAGCGAACTTGTACTTTCGCTATGGTCAGACTCCCATTGATTCCTATGGGATTCGCCGCCTCCAGGGCGGCGGATTGAAAACCAGGTACGCTGGGCCGGAAAAGTGCCGAGCGTACCTGCTAGTTTTTTGATAACTAGCAAAAGTAGTCAGATTGGCGGAACATCTGGAGTGACGTAAGAATCGATCTGTGTCGGACTGAGTCCGGTGGATTGAAGCTTACGTCACAAAATTCTACTTTTGCCGGTGTCTAGCCTTTGATAACTAAGGCAAATCAGCCTCGCCACAAATACGCTGCGGAATTCCAGCGTATTTGAGGTTGACGGCTTGATAACTACCCCCCATAGTCTCAATCTCCTTCTTCTCTGTCTTTCAGACTCTCTGGGTTTGAAGGAGAAGAGATCCATAGGTTTCTCTACCGAGGTTACTGGAGGTGCTGGAGGGTAGAGGATAGTGTAGAGACCAGACGAGTAGGTGGACGAGAGGGAAGGATTCTACAAGTTCTGTCTCTCTCAGCTTGTCTTTCCTGAAGCGAGAATCTAGACTGATACAAAGTGTTATAAAGTCATACAAGGAAGAAGGAACAACCCAATATGTTAGTTCATCCTTTATACAATCATGCAAACCTCTCCTAAAGACCGCCTTGAGAGCACTGCCATCCCAACTGGTCTCAAGTATCAAGGTGTGAAACTTGATGGCATATTGTGCCACAGTTCTATTGCTCTGGCGGAGATCCAGGAAGGAGAGAGTATTCTGCAGCAGAAGCACATCCAGAAGTCCCAAACACAGAAGATAATGCAGAAATGAAAGCATCAGCATCGTTCAGGAGTTGAGCGTTCTGTTTCAAAAGGAGGGATACCTATTCCAGGGCCTTGTCATTCAATAAGGAAATGATAAAGGTGACCTTTCACTGATATGACTGGAAGGTGTGAGGATCATTGCGAAAGTGCAATCTGCACTGATTAAGATTACCCCTACAATCAGTAGTACCTTCATATTTGTCAGGCAATGGTATCCGGGGTATACTTTCAGAAGCAGGGGAAGAAGTTGCAGCACTAGGAGCAGAGACCGGCGGTGTAACAAAAGGAACGGTATCCTTCACTGCAAGTAGTGAGGAGAGCTTAGTGGTTATAGCCTCTAGTTTAGAATCCACACTCTGCAGTTCCCAACATCTGTCCTTGGAGATAAACCGCTCTTGATACCTCATTTGGGTTCATGGCCCAAGTATAATGTAATGCTTGTGGGATATTCCACAATCAGACCAAACTTGGCCAGTAGTCTTCTTATCCCGGCGTCAAGCTGGAATGATAGGGAATAACCCAGAGCAGAGAAAGTTTGCAAAATGAGGTAAGTGGTACTCACAGTAGGCAGTTCAATGATAAACCAATAGAAGGACCAGAAACAGGCAGGAATCAGTAACAAAGGAATCCAGAGATATAACAGTTCAGGGATAAACCAATAGAATGGTCAGGCAGGCAGAGTTCGGTAACAGTATAGCAATCCAATAGTTCAAGGGTCAGACAGGCAGAGTTTAGCAACAGTATGGCAATCCAGGACTTTAGGGGTTAAGCAAGCAGGGAAGTTAGACAGGCAGAGTTCAATAACGTTATGGCAATCCAGTACTTTAGGGGTTAAGCAAGCAGAGTAGTTAAACAGGCAGAGTTCAGTAACATTATGGCAAACCAGTACTTTAGGGGTTAAGCAAGCAGAGTAATCAGACAGACAGAGTCCAGTAACGTTATGGCAATCCAGTAATTTAGGGGTTAAGCAAGCAGAGTAGTCAGACAGGCAGAGTTCAGTAACGTTATGGCAATCCAGTACTTTAGGGGTTAAGCAAGCAGAGTAGTCAGACAGGCAGAGTTCAGTAAAGTTATGTCAATCTAGTACATAAAGATAATAGCACCCAGGAGCACACACAGTAACACCTATACTTGAGCAGTGATAGGTAGAAAGTGAGCAACTTAAATAGGCGCAGGATTCGCGCCACAGGAGATCCTGACTGGCCTCAGAGGAGAAGAGACGTGCGGCAATGACGTCACCGCTGCACGCACACAGGAGCTAACTCTTCAGCTGGCAACGGCCAGACCAACAAGCACCACGTCCCTGGCAACAGCCAGAGCGGCGTGACAGTTCTGTTTTGTTTTATTTTTTTGTTCTACAAACTGCTTACAAGTTATATTGTTTTCCGTATTTAAACAGTGTTACAAAAGCTGCTAAATAGCACAAAAAAGTAAACAAACAGCAAAAAAAAAAGAAACGCTGATACTGAATTCAACCAGGAAATTGTTGAAAAGTGTGTGAAGATTTGCTAATATTTACACATTCCATAGAAATGTATATAAGGTGCAAATATTCTTTTCTGAAACACGTAGAATGTGCTATGAAAACACAGCAGTCCAGTATTGCTATATATATTACTTCTTATTTCTATTTTCTATACTTATTAGCAACACACTAGAAACAAATGGAATCTTTCTTTTTAAAGGGACCTAAATCGCAAATTGTTTCATTTATGATTCAGAATGAAGATGCCATTTTAAACAACTTTACAATGTACTTTTATTATCAAATGTTCTTGTTTTTCTAGTTATCCTTGAAAATCAGGATAGTAAGTTCAGGAGTGTGCACGTGTCCTCAGCAGTATATAGGAGCAAGAGTACTAGATGGCAGCACTATTTCCTGTCATGTAGTACCCCAAGCATGTGCACACTAGCTGTCTAGTGATCTTATTAACAAAGATAAACATGAGAACGATGCAAAATTGATCAAAGAAGTAAATTGGAAACTTTTTTTAATCATAAAAAGAAAAATTCTGGGTTTCATGTCCCTTTAAAGGGACATGAAACCCAAATATTTTCTTTCAGGATTTAGGTAGAACACACAGTTTTAAACAACTTTCCCATTTACTTCTATTATCAAATTTGCTTTACTCTCTTGGTATCATTTGTTGAAGGAGTAGCAATGCACTACTGGTTTCTAACTGAGCACATGGGTGAGCCAATGACAATCGGTATATATATATATATATATATATATGCAGCCACCAATCAGCAACTAGAACATAAGTTCTTTGCTGCTACTGCTACTGAGTGAAGAACAATAGTATTTCAACTTAACACACCTTCAGCGCACCTTCCGGTTAGAGCTTGAGGGAAATCCAGAACATAGTTTTGTAGCACGCCTCACAGAAGTCCATAAGGTGAGGGAGTTAGCTTGGCCATGCTATCCAACCACCAGATTTTAGCTTGCCTAACACTTTTCTGCAAGTGCAACCATTTTACTTTCAATTTGTAACATGAGAGCAAGAATAAGACCACTATTGATTTGACTTGAGGAGTGTTAGCTCTCGACAGCACTAATATTCTTGCTCTCCACTTGTAATCTAGGTTTATAGCTTTATAACTACAACTGGGAATTTGGATGTTTTAACTAATATGTAGTACATTTTTTCATTTTGTTTTCTAAACTGGTTATGGCTAGATTATGAGTGGCTCGCTGTTGCTCATGAATGAAAACTGAATAGGGGTTTTATCGAGACTCTTTGCGCGCGTCGGAAGTATCATGCGATTTTTAAGTTGAAAGTAAATGCGTTCGCTTGAGCTCAATTGAATTTAACAGCATGTGTTTGTATTGATTCCCACATTTAACGTAAACTGGAAGGAAATGAACATTTGACGAATCAGGAGCTACAGCGGGGTTTTTAAGAGAGCACAGGTGCAGGGTAAAATATCTTGATAAAGACCCACACGGGTTGAAACGCGTTGAAGAATCACCCTGTTACTACACACAAAAAATTGCCTTTTTCTGCTACTAGTCTATTTGATAGACGAAGACTGGAGGATAATCCTTTTACCGCGTACTGAGTAAGTACTGAAGAGCGGTAACAGAACCAGGACCAGAGGTCTTCCTACACCTCGTAATAGACTTGCGCAAGTCTGATTCACCTGGAGGTTCCGGAAATCAGGTGACATAGGAGTCTTGGAAGCCGCCGGCGTGCGGTCGATTGTTTGCAGCGGAGCGGCTGAAATACAAGTGAAGTAACGGTAAGAAGGCGGACAGCCTTAAAAACATACAGGATCGTAACGGAGATCTCCGTAAAGTATTGAAGTCTTACGGACTACTCTTTTGCAAACTGAATACAGCGCCGGTGAAATAAGACCGACGGCTGTTGTCATTGGAGATAATCAGTTTTCTTTTAAAGAAAGACTTGGCACTTTACCTTGCTGTAGCGAACCTGTCAAAGATTATATTGTGCACAAACTTTTATCTTAAAAATCTTTTATCAGGAACAGACAATATTACCTTTTTCCTTTTGGAAATATATTGCTCCTTTTGGAAATATATTGCACCTTCTGGTTTTGATATTAATTCAAGCTTGCATTTATATTGTTTTTATATAATTTTCTAGACTGTAATTGTTTTAGGGAGTGTGTGAACGGCTGAAAGAACAACTATAGTTGGGAGTGAATAAGTATTGTTTTAGATATTGCATATTAATTATTGTCTTAATCTTGAATATTAACTATCATTTTGAAATTGTCCATAAAATAAAAAAAATTTAACATACCAGATCTGTTTAATAACTAAATATTTTAATATAACTATAACGGTAGTAGACAGGATATTATTCCCCAAAGTCTGATCTATTCCCCACATAGGGCACTATAATTGTTTCGCATATTAACTGAATCTCCTGCTTTAAGCGCCCACTATTTACAAATCTGTTATTTGAATTTAACATGCGCCAGATAGCGTGACTTCAGAGCTTAACTGTTACGCTCAACTAAAAAGTTGCACAAAGCACTTCAAAAATGCATTTAAAAGTACAGTTACTATCATAATAATATATATGTTTATGTTTATATGTGTGTACATATGTGTTTATGGGGTATATTTATGTAAGTGCGAGCAGATATGATAAGATTACAAATGTAGTTTTTTAGAACTATATAAACTCAGAAACCAGATATAGCCTCCCTTGCTGGTGGGGTCTCTCACAAATGACTCCACAGTACAGTTTACAAAGAAAAAGGATAGTTGAAGGGTGCGACTATGGCAATCTGGTTGTTCTATATACCTTTGTTTGTGAGAAAATATTTTAATAACAGGCTTTTTACAGGCCGATACGCGTGGATGTTACCAATTAACTCAGATTGAAGGACACTTTTAATACAGCTGAACAGCCCCAGGTTCGCTGCATCTGAACCTGCCAAATTCTAATTAAACACACAGAGGTACTCGGAGGATTGGCGATAGGGGCTGAGGAAACCTGCAACACAATCCTATAAGTGCGCGCACTATTGAAGGACAAAGTTTGAAAACATTGGTCAACTAAACCCATGTGACCAGAACATACACAACAAGGATATACCGTAACTGTAAGAGACACTGTAGGAAGCACGGTAACTTCTATGGACTCCCAAAATATCTAAGGTACCTTGATATATTCTAATTGTTTTTATCACCTGAAACATATTGACTAATACATAAGATCCCGAAGATTCCATTGCATTAAGTTCTTCACCAAACTCGAGTTTGTTAACACACGAAAACGGATAAACTGACTATAATAATTTGGATCCGTTGCAACAAATTGGGAAAGAAACAAACAGTTTGCATATAAAAGTCAACAAAGCTACATATGTTACAAATGTATATCTGATACAATAGACCAAGTGTACTTACTATTGCATTGTACACATTAGATAACCTTTACAGCGTATATCTTGATTCCTTTAAAAAGTTTTTTATCTAAATATTTTAACGACATCGATGTCATTTTTATATAGCCTTTTTTATATATAGTCTTTTTACTAATTATTTCACCTTGTGCTTTTATTTACCAAAGGGTACAGCAAAGTTCCTGATAATTGTTTATAATTGTGTACTGATATTTTGTTTGTCAAAATAAATTGATATTTTGTTGAATATAACATCTTATTATTTAAATCTTAGTTAACCATTCATTAAGAATTAGAGAACATAGGACCATTAAAGTTATACCTTATTATAAGCAGAAGATTAATTTATATTATATTTTAGGATTTAAATATATATATTTTGGGTGAAAATTCTGGATATTATTGGCTAAAATTGTTGTATATATTTAGTGAGATAATTTTCACTCTAGACCTGTTAAGATCACAACTACACTGATCGTTCCCAATTATTTTAACTGACACTGAAAATAGATCAATAACACATTGGTTTAGTAAACACAGAGGTAAAGAAACCTTACTAAATTATTAGGATTGTTTTAATCTTAAAAAGTTATTACGATTATCTTAATTGATACATCAACACTTAAAGGGCCATTAAACCCAAACATTTTCTTTCACGATTCAGATAGAGAATACAATTTTAAACAACATTCCAATTTACTTCTATTATCTAATTTGCTGCAATCTTTAGATATCCTTTGTTAAAGAAATAGCAATGCACATTGGTGAGCCAATCACATGAGGCATCTATGTGCAGCTACCAATCAGAATCTACTGAGCCTATCTAGATATGCTTTTCAGGAAAGAATATCAAGAAAATTAAGCAAATTAGATAATTGAAGTAAATTAGAAAGTTGTTAAAAACCTAATTTATGTAAGAACTTACCTGATAAATTCATTTCTTTCATATTAGCAAGAGTCCATGAGCTAGTTACGTATGGGATATACATTCCTACCAGGAGGGGCAAAGTTTCCCAAACCTCAAATGCCTATAAATACACCCCTCACCACACCCACAAATCAGTTTAACGAATAGCCAAGAAGTGGGGTGATAAGAAAAAAGTGCGAAGCATAAATATAAGGAATCATCATAACCAGGAAAAATCATAACCACCACAAAAAAGGGTGGGCCTCATGGACTCTTGCTAATATGAAAGAAATGAATTTATCAGGTAAGTTCTTACATAAATTATGTTTTCTTTCATGTAATTAGCAAGAGTCCATGAGCTAGTGACGTATGGGATAATGACTACCCAAGATGTGGATCTTCCACGCAAGTGTCACTAGAGAGGGAGGGATAAAATAAAGACAGCCAATTCCGCTGAAAATAATCCACACCCAAAATAAAGTTCAAATCTTATAAAGAAAAAAACTGAAATTATAAGCAGAAGAATCAAACTGAAATAGCTGCCTGAAGTACTTTTCTACCAAAAACTGCTTCAGAAGAAGAAAACACATCAAAATGGTAGAATTTAGTGAAAGTATGCAAAGAAGACCAAGTTGCTGCTTTGCAAATCTGATCAACCGAAGCTTCATTCCTAAACGCCCAGGAAGTAGAAACTGACCTAGTAGAATGAGCTGTAATCCTTTGAGGCGGAGTTTTACCCGACTCGACATAAGCATGATGAATTAAAGATTTCAACCAAGATGCCAAAGAAATGGCAGAGGCCTTCTGACCTTTACTAGAACCGGAAAAGATAACAAATAGACTAGAAGTCTTTCGGAAATTCTTAGTAGCTTCAACATAATATTTCAAAGCTCTAACTACATCCAAAGAATGCAATGATTTCTCCTTAGAATTCTTAGGATTAGGACATAATGAAGGAACCACAATTTCTCTACTAATGTTGTTAGAATTCACAACCTTAGGTAAAAATTTAAAAGAAGTTCGCAACACCGCCTTATCCTGGTGAAAAATCAGAAAAGGAGACTCACAAGAAAGAGCAGATAATTCAGAAACTCTTCTGGCAGAAGAGATGGCCAAAAGGAACAAAACTTTCCAAGAAAGTAATTTAATGTCCAATGAATGCATAGGTTCAAACGGAGGAGCTTGAAGAGCCCCCAGAACCAAATTCAAACTCCAAGGAGGAGAAATTGACTTAATGACAGGTTTTATACGAACCAAAGCTTGTACAAAACAATGAATATCGGGAAGATTAGCAATCTTTCTGTGAAAAAGAACAGAAAGAGCAGAGATTTGTCCTTTCAAGGAACTTGCAGACAAACCTTTATCCAAACCATCCTGAAGAAACTGTAAAATTCTCGGAATTCTAAAAGAATGCCAGGAAAAATGATGAGAAAGACACCAAGAAATATGTCTTCCAGACTCTATAATATATCTCCCTAGATACGGATTTACGAGCCTGTAACATAGTATTAATCACAGAGTCAGAGAAACCTCTTTGACTAAGAATTAAGCGTTCAATCTCCATACCTTTAAATTTAAGGATTTGAGATCCTGATGGAAAAAAGGACCTTGCGACAGAAGGTCTGGTCTTAACGGAAGAGCCCACGGTTGGCAAGAGGCCATCCGGACAAGATCCGCATACCAAAGCCTGTGAGGCCATGCTGGAGCTACCAGCAGAACAAACGAGCATTCCTTCAGAATCTTGGAGATTACTCTTGGAAGAAGAACTAGAGGTGGAAAGATATAGGCAGGATGATACTTCCAAGGAAGTGACAATGCATCCACTGCTTCCGCTTGAGGATCCCTGGATCTGGACAGATACCTGGGAAGTTTCTTGTTTAGATGAGAGGCCATCAGATCTATTTCTGGAAGTCCCCACATTTGAACAATCTGAAGAAATACCTCTGGGTGAAGAGACCATTTGCCCGGATGTAACGTTTGGCGACTGAGATAATCCGCTTCCCAATTGTCTATACCTGGGATATGAACCACAGAAATTAGACAGGAGCTGGATTCCGCCCATACCAGTATTCGAGATACTTCTTTCATAGCCAGAGGACTGTGAGTCCCTCCTTGATGATTGACATATGCCACGGTTGTGACATTGTCCATCTGAAAACAAATGAATGACTCTCTCTTTAGAAGAGGCCATGACTGAAGAGCTCTGAAAATTGCACAGAGTTCCAAAATATTGATCGGTAATCTCACCTCCTGAGATTCCCAAACCCCTTGTGCTGTCAGAGACCCCCACACAGCTCCCCAACCTGTAAGACTTGCATCTGTTGAAATTACAGTCCAGGTCAGAAGAACAAAAGAAGCCCCCTGAACTAAACAATGGTAATCTGTCCACCACGTCAGAGAGTGTCGAACAATCGGTTTTAAGGATATCAATTGAGATATCTTTGTGTAATCTCTGCACCACTGGTTCAGCATACAGAGCTGAAGAGGTCGCATGTGAAAACGAGCAAAGGGGATCGCGTCCGATGCAGCAGTCATAAGACCTAGAATTTCCATGCATAAGGCTACCGAAGGGAATGATTGTGACTGAAGGTTTCGACAAGCTGATATCAATTTTAGACGTCTCTTGTCTGTCAAAGACAGAGTCATGGACACTGAATCTATCTGGAAACCTAAAAAGATTACCCTTGTCTGAGGAATCAATGAACTTTTTGGTAAATTGATCCTCCAACCATGATCTTGAAGAAACAACACAAGTCGATTCGTATGATATTCTGCTAAATGTGAAGACTGAGCAAGTACCAAGATATCGTCCAAATAAGGAAATACCACAATACCCTGTTCTCTGATTACAGACAGAAGGGCACAGAGAACCTTTGTAAAAATTCTTGGAGCTGTTGCTAGGCCAAACGGTAGAGGCACAAACTGGTAATGCTTGTCTAGGAAAGAGAATCTCAGAAACTGATAGTGATCTGGATGAATCTTAATATGCAGATATGCATCCTGTAAATCTATTGTAGACATATAATGCCCTTGCTGAACAAAAGGCAGGATAGTCCTTACAGTTACCATTTTGAATGTTGGTATCCTTACATAACGATTCAATATTTTTAGATCCAGAACTGGTCTGAAGGAATTCTCCTTCTTTGGTACAATGAAGAGATTTGAATAAAACCCCAGTCCCTGTTCCAGAACTGGAACTGGCATAATTACTCCAGCCAACTGTAGATCTGAAACACATTTCAGAAATGCTCGAGCCTTCGCTGGGTTTACTGAGACACGGGAAAGAAAAAATCTCTTTGCAGGAGGCCTTATCCTGAAGCCAATTCTGTACCCTTCTGAAACAATGTTCTGAATCCAAAGATTGTGAATGGAATTGATCCAAATTTCTTTGAAAAAACGTAATCTGCCCCCTACCAGCTGAGCTGGAATGAGGGCCGCACCTTCATGTGGACTTAGGAGCTGGCTTTGGTTTTCTAAAAGGCTTGGATTTATTCCAGACTGGAGATGGTTTCCAAACTGATACCGCTCCTGAGGATGAAGGATCAGGCTTTTGTTCCTTGTTGTGACGAAAGGAACGAAAACGATTATTAGACCTAAATTTACCTTTAGATTTTTTATCCTGTGGTAAAAAAGTTCCTTTCCCTCCAGTAACAGTTGAGATAATAGAATCCAACTGAGAACCAAATAATTTATTACCCTGGAAAGAAAGGGAAAGCAGAGTAGACTTAGAAGACATATCAGCATTCCAAGTTTTAAGCCATAAAGCCCTTCTAGCTAAAATAGCTAGAGACATATACCTGACATCAACTCTAATGATATCAAAGATGGCATCACAAATAAAATTATTAGCATGTTGAAGAAGATTAATAATGCTATGAGAATTATGATCTGTTACTTGTTGCGCTAAAGCTTCTAACCAAAAAGTTGAAGCTGCAGCAACATCCGCTAAAGATATAGCAGGTCTGAGAAGATTACCTGAACACAAGTAAGCTTTTCTTAGAAAGGATTCAATTTTCCTATCTAAAGAATCCTTAAAGGAAGTACTATCTGCCGTAGGAATAGTAGTACGCTTAGCAAGAGTAGAGACAGCCCCATCAACCTTAGGGATTTTGTCCCAAAACTCTAATCTGTCAGATGGCACAGGATATAATTGCTTAAAACGTTTAGAAGGAGTAAATGAATTACCCAAATTATTCCATTCCCTGGAAATTACTTCAGAAATAGCATCAGGGACAGGAAAAACTTCTGGAATAACTACAGGAGATTTAAAAACCTTATTTAAACGTTTAGATTTAGTATCAAGAGGACCAGAATCCTCTATTTCTAATGCAATTAGGACTTCTTTAAGTAAAGAACGAATAAATTCCATTTTAAATAAATATGAAGATTTATCATCATCAACCTCTGAGACAGAATCCTCTGAACCAGAAGAACCATTATCAGAATCAGAATGATGATGTTCATTTAAAAATTCATCTGAAAAATGAGAAGTTTTAAAAGACTTTTTACGTTTACTAGAAGGAGGAATAACAGACATAGCCTTCTTAATGGATTTAGAAACAAAATCTCTTATGTTATCAGGAACACTCTGAGTATTAGATGTTAATGGAACAGCAACAGGTAATGTAACAGTACTAAAGGAAATATTATCTGCATTAACAAGTTTGTCATGGCAATCAGTACAAACAACAGCTGGAGGAACAGATACCATAAGCTGACAACAGATACACTTAGCTTTGGCAGATCCAGCACCAGGCAGCGATTTTCCAGAAGTATCTTCTGACTCAGTGTCAACGTGGGACATCTTGCAATATGTAATAGAAAAAACAACATATAAAGCAAAATTGATAAAATTCCTTAAATGACAGTTTCAGGAATGGGAAAAAATGCCAGTGAACAAGCTTCTAGCAACCAGAAGCAATAAATAATGAGACTTAAATAATGTGGAGACAATAGTGACGCCCATATTTTTTTAGCGCCAAAAAAGACGCCCACATTATTTGGTGCCTAAATGCTTTTGGCGCCAAAAATGACGCCACATCCGGAACGCCGACACTTTTGGCGCAAAAAACGTCAAAAATGACGCAACTTCCGGCGATACGTATGACGTCGGAAACAGAAAAAAAAATTTGCGCCAAAAAAGTCAGCGCCAAGAAAGACGCAATAAAATGAAGCATTTTCAGCCCCCGCGAGCCTAACAGCCCACAGAGAAAAAAGTCAAATTTTAAGGTAAGAAAAAATTGATTTATTCATATGCATTATCCCAAATATGAAACTGACTGTCTGAAATAAGGAACGTTGAACATCCTGAGTCAAGGCAAATAAATGTTTGAATACATATATTTAGAACTTTATAAAAAAGTGCCCAACCATAGCTTAGAGTGTCACAGAAAATAAGACTTACTTACCCCAGGACACTCATCTACATGTTGTAGAAAGCCAAACCAGTACTGAAACGAAAATCAGTAGAGGTAATGGTATATATAAGAGTATATCGTCGATCTGAAAAGGGAGGTAAGAGATGAATCTCTACGACCGATAACAGAGAACCTATGAAATAGACCCCGTAGAAGGAGATCATTGAATTCAAATAGGCAATACTCTCCTCACATCCCTTTGACATTCACTGCACGCTGAGAGGAAAACCGGGCTCCAACCTGCTGCGGAGCGCATATCAACGTAGAATCTAGCACAAACTTACTTCACCACCTCCATAGGAGGCAAAGTTTGTAAAACTGATTTGTGGGTGTGGTGAGGGGTGTATTTATAGGCATTTGAGGTTTGGGAAACTTTGCCCCTCCTGGTAGGAATGTATATCCCATACGTCACTAGCTCATGGACTCTTGCTAATTACATGAAAGAAATGGTATTCTCTATCTAAATCATGAAAGAAAAAATTTGGGTTTAATGTCCCTTTAAAGACCACTCAAGAATCACATATTTAGTCACAAAAAGAAAGATTCATATTAAGATTTATATAACAAGTTATAAGGTTGAGACATTTACAAAAAAAACACATTTATTAAAGCGAATACAATGAATTTCATACAAAAAATGTTTATTTAATTTAGCACATTAGGTTATCAGAGATATTTAAAATAATGATTTGTTTTGCACTTGGACACTAAAACACTGTTATTAAAACATTTTCTCACAAACAAAGGGATATAGAACAGCCAGATTGCCATAGGCGCCCCCTTCAACTATCCTTTTTCTTGGATATGATAAGTTCCCTGTGCAGCTGTTGCTGGCCCACGGTGATCCTGTCAAGATCGTTGACACGTAGCAGGAACCACACAGAACCGTAAAGTGGCCTTAAATATCCGCAGCAGCTCAGTTGACTTCGTAACATGACAGGCTTTTTATCACTTTATATCCAGTAAGTGCATATATGTTAGCGCTTATTGTGTGTTTAAATAAAACTACACTTTGCGCTCTTGTTATTTTTTTGCACAGATTGATTGCTCTTACCAGGTAGTTAGGAGTTAAAGGTTCGAGGAGCAGCACCTGGCAGCATAGATCCTGGCAGTACACGATTTTCAGCGGTTCCCGGATTTCCAACGCAAGCCCTCTTGGGACATTTAAGAAACATAAAAGGGGACTGCTGATAAATTGACCCCTATGTATTTATATGTGTATATGTGTATTTAAAGACATATATACACATGAGGGAGAGAGATAGGGGGCGCCCTTGGTGAACCAGACTATGTTTAATACAGCAAGAATAGCAGTAGGTGAGATACCCTCAGATGATGTACTAATGTCTCCTAGGAAATAGCTGAATCTCAAATAGATGGTATATATCACAAGTAAGTAAATAAAATAAATCACCATTTTATAGATAATATACAGTATATAGACCAATGATACCGTAATTCTAATATGTGGAAAATATCCTATAATAATGTATCAGTGGAAATATTAATCACACTTAAGTAGGTGATATATAAACCAATGTAATACAGTGGTTCGAATAGAAGTTGACAGAGAACAAATTATAATCAATATACAATATGCAAACAGAAAATTGCTAGAAACCTTTTTAAAGGGAGACAGAGACAAATCTGTTTGTTTTTTTATAAATGTATCTCTTTTCTGCTATCAATCCTTTACTTAGTGTTTATCAGTAAACGTATTTATGGTCAAATTATTTTACACTTTAGATTAATGCAAGAGCATTTTTAATACCTATTTCTAATAAAGACTAACCCATAGCTTCTTTTGTTTTTTGGTAAGTTTAAGAGTTAATGGGACACTTATGAAGATAATGATATTAGGAAAAAGCATTCACAGTTAACAGTCAGACGCATTGGCCTTTTTGATTAATTTACTTATGCCTTTCCTTTTATGGTTTTAAATAAAGGAAAAAAAGCACAGAAGAAAGCAATGGCTCTAAACACAATCTATAAATCATTTTTAAAAACATTTGCAAATATTTACACATAGCCTAGAAATATTTAGCAACCGTAACTGTCCTTCAGTTTTATTTTTTCAGACAGTGGAACTATGAGCGTTTGGCTTGAGATGCTACTCTCCTGTATAAATTAAAATTGACAGCTGAAAGAAAAGAAAATTAAATTGCCAAACTTTAGTATTATTACTGTTGTGTTAGCAACAAGTACATGCAATAGGTTACACAATGACTAACAGCACTTGTGATTAATACTATATGGAATAAATTCAGGAAAGATGAACTTATTCAATGTTTTTCTAAAGGGTTGGAGTCAGTTGGTGGCCAGACTCTATTTGAAAGAGCAGGCAATTCTCTTTCAAATGAGCGGTCTTGATTGTCTGCAGCTGCACTCCCATTAATGGCATGAGAGTGTCCCCTGCTAGCTCACCAAAGATCCCCTGCCTGTTTTGTAGGAGATCACAGAAAAAAGCGTCTGATTGGTGATCCCCCTGTACAATGAGAATAGCTCGTTATGCGCACACTAGCCATGAGGCACATGGCAAGAATGACTTATCGTGTCCATCAAACTGGTTAAAAAGTAATTTTTTTGTCCCACTCATGATTTGGATCATTAATAGTGATCAATAGACATTTCATAGGGATTACTTTTTTCTGATTCCTGCCTCTTACATCAATGTATGATTGCATGAGTTATATACAGATATAGGGCCTGATGATCTAAAGGTGTCTGGATTGGCGAGATTCTATAATAATGTTTGCCAGTGCTTCTGTATTCCTGGTGGAATTATCTCAAGCTACTTTTCTTGCTAAGGGGCGTATACTGCATTTTCGTATGGGAAGGAGATGCATATATTACAAAAGTGCAGAATTAAAATTTTAATTTTAAATATCATACAAAACAAATCATTGAACAATTCACACAAATTGTTAATTGTTTAACATTAAGGGGCCGAATTATCATTGTGCGAGCAGACATGATCCGATATTGTGGATCATGTCCGCTGCACATCGATAAATGCCGACAGCATATGTGCAATATCGCCCCCTGCAGATTCGTGGTCAATCGGCCACTAGCAGGGGGTGTCAATCAACCCGACCGTATTCGATCGGGTTGATTTCCGGCGACAGGTTATAGAGCAGCGGTCTTTAGACCGCTGCTTCATAACTTGTGTTTCTGGAGAGCCTGAAGGCTTGCCAGAAACATGGGGCATCAAGCTCCATACGGAGCTTGATAAATATACCCCTAAATATGCACATCGTAAATGTGATTTGTAGTATGTGTAATATTAAAGTTTAAACATACACCAGTTTCTTATTGTGTACTTTGTCCTCCATTGCAAACTTTTACATAGCAGAGATCTTTCATTAATTCTATGGGAGGTAGCTCACCACTCGCAGAAACTGCCCAATTTCTTCAAAAATTGTACGGACCCTCCTTGTCAGGCTAAACATGGTTTTTCACATTTTTGGATATGAATTTTTATAATTCAGATATGTATGTGGGTCTGATCCCAAGGGAAAATATAAAAAAAGGAGGAAGCACCTGTACGGCTAAAATATGTACAAGACTTGACCATATAATTAAAAATCTATAAATGTTTAATCTTACATAAATTAAAAAACAAAAAGTACAGTAATATATGTGCATATAAAAAAGTGGCCACAAAAAAAAGAAACAATGAAAAAATTAGAAAAGTCCTAAAAAATATATATAGTAGCATATATTAGATTAGTATAAAAAAATGAGTTCCAAAAATGTGAATGACAGTGAATCCAGATATGGGGGTAGATTTACCAAGCAGCGGATGCTGCAAACTACCCTCAATGTTTCTGGATCGCCGCAAACAAGAGTTAAGAAGCAGCGGTCATAAGACCCCTGCTCCTTAACTCGTCCGCCACTTCTGAGATGGCGGACTACAATCATGTACAGGGGGCGGCATTGCACAAGCATTTCACCAGAAATGCTTGTGTAATGTTAAATGCCGTCAGCGTATGCTGGGCTGCAGCGAATCATGTCCGTCCGGTATTTGATAAATTGGCCCCATGGGGTGGAAGTTTTTTAGATGAAGTGATAGATCCAATTAAAATCCAGATAAATCATGTGAATATCTTAAATAAGTGTATAGATGTAATACCGAAAAAATAGTGCAGACTGATTTATGTAAAAAAAAATAAAAAAAAATAACAATTTAGATTAATATTACATTGGATTTATAACTTCATATAACAAACTTACACACCATGGGGCCAATTTATCATAGTGCGAGCGGACATGATACGATGTAGCGTATCATGTCCGCCGCACATCGATAAATGATGACAGCATGCGCTGTCGGCAATTATCATTACACAAGCAGTTCTGGTGAACTGCTTGTGCAATGCCGCCCCCTGCAGGATTGCGGCCAATTGGCCACTAGCCGGGGGTGTCAATTATTATTATTATTTATTTATAAAGCGCCAACAGATTCCGCAGCACTGTCCATGGGTAACAAAGATAAAAGGACAGTACAATATGAGACACCAGACAAAATTTAACAAACAAATACAGAGTGAATTTGGGAGCCCTGTTCCAGTGGGAACTTACAATCTAAATGGGTAGGAGGGTGAGAAACAGGAGGTGGGGATTGCAAAGGTGGGAATGATGTTAGTGTGGAGTTAGATGAGGGCAACTATTAGGCAATGGAATTCATTAGTTACTGATTTGGTGATAGGCTTCCCTGAACAAGAAGGTATTTAGGGAGCGTTTAAAAGAGGAGAGGTTGGGGGAAAGTCTGACAGCTTGAGGAAGTGCGTTCCAGAGAGTTGGTGCCGCACGAGAGAAGTCCTGTAGCCTAGCATGGGAGGAGGTGATGGTAGAAGAGGCAGCAAGAGGCTGGAGTATATTTTTTGATAAGTGAGGACAGGTAGGGAGGGATGTATTGGTAAGGGCTTTGTAGGTGAGAATTTTGAATTTAATTCTGCTGTGAATGGGGAGCCAGTGAAGAGACTCACAGAGGCGTGCAGCGGATACAGAGGGTGAATGGGGAGCCAGTGAAGAGGCTCACAGAGGCGTGCAGCGGATACAGAGGGTCGGGAGAGGTGGATTAGCCTAGCAGAGGCATTTAGGATGGATTGAAGGGGGGAGAGGCTAGACAGAGGAAGGCCAGTTAGTAGGTTGTTACAATAGTCAAGCCGGGAAATTACTAGGGAATGGATTAGCTGTTTAGTAGTTTCAGCACTCAGAAAAGGACGAATTTTGGAGATATTGCGTAGTTGGTTGCGACAGGATGAAGAGAGTGATTGGATGTGGGGTATGAAGGACAGATTGGAGTCAAGTGTAACTCCTAGGCAGCGGACTTGGGGTGATGGGGAGATAGTGGTGTCACCAACAGTGATAGTAAAGTTAGAAACTGGAGTAGAATTAGATGAGGGGGATTAGAAGAAGCTCAGACTTGGACATGTTGATTTTTAGGTGGTGAGAGGCCATCCAGGAAGAAATGCCAGATAAGCAGTCGCTGATTTGGGAAAGGACAGAAGGAGAGAGTGCAGGGGTGGATAGGTAGATCTGAGTATCATCAGCATAGAGGTGATAGTTGAAGCCATAGCTACTGATAAGTTTACCTAGTGAGGAAGTATAAATAGAGAAAAGTAAAGGGCCTAGAACAGAGCCTTGAGGTACTCCAACAGACAGAGGCAATGGAGAGGAGGAGTCGCCAGCAAATGAGACAGAAAATGACCTATTAGAGAGATAAGAGTGGATCCAGGAGAGGGCAATGTCACAGACCCCAATGGAGCTGAGAGTCCATAGGAGGAGGGGATGGTCAACAGTGTCAAAGGCAGCATACAGGTCAAGTAAGATAAGTATAGAATAGTGGCCATTGTTTTTAGCAGAAAGAAGATAGTTAATAACCTTGATGAGGTCAGTCTCAGTTGAGTGTTGGGGACGGAAGCCAGATTGCAGAAGGTCAAGCAATGAGTTGTAGGATAGGAAGTATGTTTGGTGATCGAAAACTAGTTTTTCTAGGACTTTAGAAGCTAGCGGAAGCAGTAATATGGGGCGGTAGTTTGCAGGAGTATTCGATTGAGTTGATTTCTGTCCGCTGCCTCAGAGCAGTTGGACAAGTTATGGAGCAGCAGTCTTTAGACCGCTGCTTAATACCTTCTGTTTCCGGCGAGCCTAAAGGCTTGAGCGGAAACAGGGGCATCAAGCTCCATTCGTAGCTTGATAATTCGGCCCCCTTATCTGTATTCACTGTTCACTGTCATTCACAATTTGTTGGGACTATTCTAATATACTTATAATATACTTTTTCAATTTTTTTCATTGTTTATGTTTTGTGGCTTTTTCATATACGTATATATTATTGTACTTTATGTATTTGTATAATTTATGTAAGATCAAACATTTATACATTTTAATTTTTATGGTTAACGGTTTTAGAGGGCGCTTTAAAGCATTTAGGTTCACACTCTGAAAAATGAAATGTGGCTATACTCTATTTCATTACAGGAAAGTAACTTTTAAAGATATTCTTAAACCAAAATATAGAAAATAAAAGGAAGTTAAGGAACAGGTGTTTATCCCGTGGATAATTAGAACATATGAACAGAGTTAATCCTTATATACCTTAACTGATATAGCAGAAATATAAGAGGAGAATACATATACCTTAAAAATAAATTTATTGTCATAAAGAGTTCCTATACAGTGTCATCTAGACCAAAATATTTAAGCTAAAACAAATTATTTGTACATATATAAAATTAGTTATTTTGTATATTCAATACAATTACTATCAGCTAGATTACGAGTTTTGAGCGCTATAGGGAAATTAACCACAAAAGTGGCGTTATTTCACCTCCCTATAGCGCTGCTATTACAAGTTTATAAAAAGCAGGCTTGTGCGGGTGATATGGTTGCGTTGAGCTCCATACCGCACCGAAAACAAGCGCTGCTTTGACGTGCTTGTGCACGATTTCCCCATAGATATCAATGGGGAGAGCTGGCAAAAAAAAACCTAACACCTGTGGTCACGGAAACAAAAGCTCTGTAACGCAGCCCCATTGATGTCTATGGGGAAAGAAAATGTTATGTTTAAACACCTTAACATAAAAACCAGGTCTAAACACCCCTAATCTGCTGCCCCTGACATCGCCGCAACCTAAATAAAACTATTAACCCATAATCTGCCGCTCCCGATATCGCCGCCACCTACATTACAGTTATTAAACCCTAATCTTCCGCCCCCAATGTCACCGCCACTATACTAAAGTTATTAACCCCTGAACCTCTGGCATCCAACATCACTAACACTAAATAAATATTTTAACCCCTAAACCTAACCCTAAGCATAACCCTAACGTAACCCTTACCCTAACCCTAACACCCCCTAACTTAAATAAAATTAAAATAAATCTAAATAAAACTTACAATTATTACCTAAATAATACCTATTTAAAACTACATATTTACCTGTAAAATAAAACCTAAGCTAGCTGCAATATAACTAATAGTTATATTGTAGCTATCTTAGGTTTTATTTTTATTTCACAGGTAAGTTTGTATTTATTGTAACTAGGTAGACTAGTTAGTAAATAGTAATTTCTTTAAACTAAAAAAGATAGACACGATCAGCCAATAGAATGCAAGCTCAATCTGATTGGCTGATTGGATCAGCCAATCTGATTGAACTTGAATCTGATTGGCTGATTCAATCAGCCAATCAGATTTTTCCTACCTTAATTCCGATTGGCTGATAGAATCCTATCAGCCAATCGGAATTTGAGGGACGCCATCTTGGATGACGTCACTTAAAGGAACCTTCATTCGTCGGTAGTCGTCGGTAGAAGAGGATGTTCCGCGCCGGAGGTCTGGAAGATGGAGCTGCTCCTCGTCGGATAGATGAAGATAGAAGATGCCGCTTGGATGAAGATGTTTGCCGGTCCGGATGTCCTCTTCTGCCCGGATAGGATGAAGACTTCTGCCGCTCCGGATGTCTTCTTTTGGTCCATCGCTGCTCGGCTGAGTGAAGACGACTCAAGGTAGGGAGATCTTCAGGGGGGTAGTGTTAGGTTTATTTAAGGGGGGTTTGGGTTAGAGTAGGGGTATGTGGGTGGTGGGTTGTAATGTTGGGGGGTGGTATTGTGTTTTTTTACAGGCAAAAGAGCTGATTTCTTTGGGGCATGCCCCGCAAAAAGCCCTTTTAAGGGCTGGTAAGGTAATAGAGCTGTTAACTATTTTAATTTAGATTAGGGTAGGGAATTTTTTTATTTTGGGGGGCTTTGTTATTTTATTAGGAGGCTTAGAGTAGGTGTAATTAGCTTAAAATTCTTGTAATCTTTTTTATTTTTTGTAATTTAGTGTTTTGTTTTTTTTGTAATTTAGTTTAGTTTATTTAATTGTAGGTACTTGTAGTTAATTGATTTAATTTATTTATTGATAGTGTAGTGTTAGGTTTAATTGTAACTTAGGTTAGGATTTATTTTACAGGTAATTTTGTAATTATTTTAACTAGGTAGCTATTAAATAGTAAATAACTATTTAATAGCTATTGTACCTAGTTAAAATAAATACAAAGTTGCCTGTAAAATAAATATAAATCCTAAAATAGCTACAATATAATTATTCGTTATATTGTAACTATATTAGGGTTTATTTTATAGGTAAGTATTTAGTTTTAAATAGGAATACTTTAGTTAATAATATTTAATTTATTTTGTTAGATTAAAATTATATTTAAGTTAGGGTTGTGTTAGGGTTAGGGTTAAACTTAGCTTTAGGGGTTAATACATTTATTATAGTAGCGGCGAGGTCCGGACGGCAGATTAGGGGTTAATACTTGAAGTTAGGTGTCGGGGATGTTAGGGAGGGCAGATTAGGGGTTAATACTATTTATTATAGGGTTTTTGAGGCGGGAGTGCGACGGTTTAGGGGTTAATACATTTATTAGAGTAGCGGCGAGGTCCGGTCGGCAGATTAGGGGTTAATAAGTGTATGTAAGGTAGCGGCGATGTTGGGGGGCAGATTAGGGGTTAATAAATATAATCTAGGTGTCAGCGATGTTGTGGGCAGCAGATTAGGGGTTCGTAGCTATAATATAGGTCACGGCGGTGTCCGGAGCGGCAGATTAGGGGTTAATAATAAAATGCAGGGGTCAGCGATAGCGGGGGCAGCAGATTAGAGGTTAATAAGTGTAAGATTAGGGGTGTTTAGACTCGGGGTACATGTTAGGGTGTTAGGTGCAGACTTAGAAAGTGTTTCCCCATAGGAAACAATGGGGCTGCGTTGGGAGCTTAACGCTGCTTTTTTGCAGGTGTTAGGTTTTTTTTCAGCCCAAACTGCCCCATTGTTTCCTATGGGGGAATCGTGCACAAGCACATTTTTCCAGCTAGCCGCTACCGTAAGCAACGCTGGTATTGAGAGTTGAAGTGGCGGTAAATATGCCTCTACGCTCCCTTTTTGGAGCCTAACGCAGCCCTTCAGAGAACTCTAAATACCAGCGTTATTTAAAAGGTGCGGGGGGAAAAAAACACGTGTAGCTAACGCACCCCTTTGGCTGCAAAACTCTAAATCTAGGCGTTAGGGTTTATTTTATAGGTAAGTATTTAGTTTTAAATAGGAATAATTTAGTTAATAATAGTAAATTTATTTAGATTTATTTAAATAATATTTAAGTTAGGGGGGTGTTAGGGTTAGACTTAGGTTTAGGGGTTAATAACTTTATTATTGTGGCGGCGACGTTGGCGGCGGCGGCAGATTAGGGGTTAATACATTTAATAGGCTATGTGGGCTATGGCAGTTTAGGGGTTAATACTTGAATAGGTTAATTGCGTTGTGGGCTATGGCGGTTTAGGGGTTAATAATTTAGTTATTACTTGCGGTGTGGGTTTGATGGTGGATATAGGGGTTAATAGACTTTATTAGTTATTGCGGTGGGGGATTGCAGTTGACAGGTAGATAGACATTGCGCATGCGTTAGGTGTTAGTTTATTTTTGCAGGCATTTTTGGGAGTTACGGTGCTCCCATACTCAGCCCAAGGCTTGCTGCGGCTGCCTTTTATGGCGAGGTAAAAATGGAGTAAGATTTCTCCATTTTCGCCACGTAAGTCCTTGCACTGGATATTGGATACCGAGTTGCGACGCGATTCTATGTTAGCTTATGGGAGTAATAATTGCGGGCGACGGGTGAAATATATGCGCGTAACTTGTATGCTACGCCATATATGTAATACCAAAATCTCGTAAAATCTGGCGTCGCCGGCTTTTGCGGGCAACGCTGCATATGTAATGGAGGCCCCTGTTGTCATAGCAGGTATACACACATCTTGTAACCTTAAAGTGCAAAAGTAACTATTAGTACCAAATACCAACATGAGAATAAACACATACACATGAGTAAAAGGTTGAATACAATAAGCCAATCTGATGAGAAACTCAAACATGCAACACCCTGCTGAACCAAACCCTATATGTAATAGGTGATGTCTGGCCAGGTTATACATGGGGATCTAAGCATGTATGTTGTTCATAGTAACATAATTATTAGGATGGCACTATGTTAGGAAAACGTTAATCCCTTGTATTGTTGAAATTCCAAAATTATTTGTTAGTAGGCAAGAAGCTGCACGTGCATCCGTGTAAGTTAGACACACGCATATGTCAGTGAATGAGAATTTAGGCAAAAGGGAACATTTTTAAATGAGCCAAAGCAAGTTGAATTAGTAGCATAGCAATGTCCTGGCAAGCAAATATATTAGCAATGCCCCACATCGACAGTCAGTATAATATATAGTAAATGAGCCGAGGGTGCAATATATAAAGTACCGGATCACCTTCCGTCCATTTATTTATGGAAGGCTCCACATCTAGCGGTTCCGATATTGACAGGAGTGATACCTCTCCTTATGACTGGATGTCAATTTGCCTTTCTTCGAGACACAAATTCTGTGTCAATGCTTGTTCCAACAATATTCGTTATTAACCTTTAGATTACTGCAAAGTATAGCAGATTGGAATCGCAGCACGCCATCAGTTTAAAAGTTCTCTTTCATCAGAGTGGAAAGCCACGCCTACCCGCGTTTCACTCCCATTGGCTGGACAACGGAGCTTCGTCAGGGCATAATGACATCACTGGGCAACCTAAAGTTTATGGAGAATAGAACACCCAGCCCTCAGATGAAAAGTGAAATGTTATTGGATCAATTGCTAACTAAATACTTGTAAAGATTATGGAAAGTGGTTAGACAGATTAGTGCATTATTATGGCATTTGTCAAATCCGGTGATTAAGGTGTTAGGCCAGCAATTATACGAAGAAGTTTAAAATAATACATTATGACTTATCTTCCAGTCACATATTCTAACTTAGATTTCAAACACAATTATTTAAATGCATCTTCTCTATACTTTCTAATGTTATACAGAGTCAAAACAAAGGGGCACACCATGAGGCCTATTTATCAAGCCGTCAACTGTGCTGCATTCGCCGGCACCAATACGCTCGCCTGACATCGCCTAACATCACTGCCGCGGACCTGGATACGTTCTCCATATTTAACAAAAAAGCTGTCAAAAAGCCGCGCACCAAGTACGGGGCGATGAGCAGCGGACTGTTGTTAACTAACAGTCATCGATCTCGCTGTTCTTCGGATTTTTCCCAGATTTATTTGTATACCCTGTCACTAAACACCGCCACTATACTAAAATGTTTAACCCCTATCCCGCCGCTCCTGGAGCCCACCGCCACTCTAATAAAGTTATTAACCCCTATCCCGCCGCTCTCGGAGCCCAGCGCCACTAAATAAATCTATTAACCCCTATTCCACTGCTCCCGGACCCCGCCGCAACAAAATAAAGTTATTAACCCCTAAACCGCCACTCTCGGAGCCCACTGCAACTATAATAAATGTATGAACCCCTATCCCTCCGCTCCCGGAGCCACCACCACCTACATTATGTTATTAACCCCTAATCTGCTGCCCCTACACCACCTACATTACATTATTAACCCCTATCACGTCGCTCCCGGAGCCCACCGCAACTAAATAAAGTAATTAACCCCTAAACCGCTAGCCCCCCACATCGCCATAAACTAAATTAACCTATTAACCCCTAAACCTAAAAACCTGCTAACTTTATATTAAATATTAACTCATCCCTATCTTATAATAAATTTAAACTTACCTTTAAAATTACTTTAAACTATATTAAATTAATAATTAACCTACCCTAACTATTATACTAAAATTACATTAAACTATATTAAATTAATAATTAATCTACCCAACCTTTTATACTAAAAATACAATAAACTATATTAAATTAATAATTAATCTACCCTAACTTTTATAATAAAATTACATTAAACTAACAATTAAATTAACTATATTATATATTTAAACACCTAACCCTACTCAAATAATTAAAATCTACACTAAAAAATTACTAAGTTACAAAAAACTAACAAAAAATAACAAACACTAAGTTACACAAAAAAATAAACACTAAGTTACAAAAAATAAAAAATAAAAATATCAAAGATTTAAACTAATTACACCTAATCTAAGGGACCTATGAAAATAAAAAAGACCCCAAAATAAAAAAAACCCTAGCCTACAATAAACTACAAATAGCCCTTAAAAGGGCCTTTTGTGGGGCATTGCCCCAAAGAAATCAGCTCTTTAACCTGTAAATAAAAAATACAAATACCCCCCCAACAGTAAAACCCACTACCCACACAACCAACCCTCCAAATAAAGTCCTAATCTAAAAAAACATAAGCTCCCCATTGCCCTCAAAAGGGCATTTGGATGGGCATTGCACTTAAAAGGGCATTTAACTCTATTGCTGCCCAAAGCCCTAACCTAAAAATTAAACCCACCCAATACACCCTTAAAAAATCCTAACACTAACTCCAGAAGATTCACTTACAGTTTTGAAGATCCGACATCCATCCTCCAAGAAGCCGGCAGAAGTCTCATCCAAGCGGCCGAAGTCTTCCTCCAAGCCCACAGAAGTCTTCACCCAGACGGCATCTTCTATCTTCATCCATCCGGCGTGGAGCAGGCTCCATCTTCAAGACATCCGACGCGGAGCATCCTCTTCAATCGACGTCTTCTTCAGAATGAAGGTTCCTTTAAATGACGTCATCCAAGAATTTAGAATTAAGGTTGAAAAAATCCTATTGGCTGTTGCAATCAGCCAATAGGATTGAACTTCAATCCTATTGGCTGATCCAATCAGCCAATAGGATTGAGCTTGCATTCTATTGGCTGTTCCAATCAGCCAATAGAATGCCAGCTCAATCCTATTGGCTGATTGATTTTTTAAGGGCGTATTGGGTGGGTTTTATTTTTAGGTTAGGGTTTGGGCTGCAATAGAGCTAAATGCCCTTTTAAGGGCAATGCTCATCAAAATGCCATTTTCAGGGCAATGGGGAGCTTAGGTTTTTTTTAGATTAGGATTTTATTTGGGGGGTTGGTTGTGTGGGTGGTGGGTTTTTACTGTTGGGGGGTATTTGTATTTTTTATTTACAGGTAAAAGAGCTGATTTCTTTGGGGCAATACCCCACAAAAGGCCCTTTTGAGGGCTATTTGTATTTTATTGTAGGTTAGGGGGTTTTTTTAATTTGGGGGGGCTTTTTTATTTTCATAGGGCCCTTAGATTAGGTGTAATTAGTTTAAATCTTTGATAATTTCTTTTTTATTTTTTGTAACTTAGTGTTTATTTTTTTGTGTAACTTAGTGTTGGTTATTTTTTGTAACTTAGTTGTTAGTTTTTTGTAACTTAGTAATTTTTTAGTGTAGATTTTAATTATTTGAGTAGGGCTAGGTGTTTAAATATATAATATAGTTAATTTAATTTGTAGTTTATGGTAATTTTAGTATAAAAGTTAGGGTAGATTAATTATTAATTTAATATAGTTTATTGTAATTTTAGTATAAAAGTTAGGGTAGGTTAATTATTAATTTAATATAGTTTAATGTAATTTAGTATAATAGTTAGGGTAGAGTAAATTAATTAGTAGTTTAATATAGCTTAATTTAAATCTTAAGGTAAGTTTAAATTTATTATAAGAAAGGGATGAGTTGGGCCGCAACGAGAATGGTTGCTTAAGCCCAGAGCTCCTAACTGAGTACCGCAGGACACCAGATTTATAATAGGTTCAAATGAGCCCACAACTACCAACTATGGAATAACAGGTCTGGGAACCCTAAATGAACACTCCGGTGCCATTCCGGAACCGCCCGGATAAACAATTAGACAGATTTTCAACTTTGCTGAACTTCAAGACTGCAGTCCGGTGGCCATCTTGGAAATAGTGTGGCGCAGCACTTACAGAAGAACGATCTGATTCTCAAACCTAAGACGTAGAGAGCTCTCCAGGGTAAGTCCTGAACTTGAGAGAGATAAGGATAGAGGCAGGGAGAAGTCTTGGGGATAACGTATATTAAGGGACACGCTGCTGAACACATATAATAAGCAAGTGACTCCTCATAACCAGTGGAGGCTCCTCCATTTGAGCACACTCGCACGTGCCCCCTCAGCAGCCCAGAAGAAAGAAAAAAAGAACAGAAAAAAAATATAATTTTTATTGAAAAAAAATATATTTTTTTTTGACCCCCAGAAAACAAAACACAACAAACATTTTTTTCAATAATGTTCAAAATACATTTTTATTATTTATGCCTGTACATACTGTCTGTGTACTGTGTATTACTAAAAGTACTACTCTGTAATAATCCCTAACCGCACGTGCGATAGCTAATCTATGGCACTGTGTCTGTGCGCATGCTAAATTTGGCTGCTGCGCAGCTCCCAGCCTCCTCATCCCCATAGTTGGCTGATCGCACACTTCAGCCTGTGCGAGGGGTGGGAGGTGTTAAGAGCGAGCCCAGGCAGCAGCCAGTGACACAGGAGAAGAGCCGAGAGCGTCATCACTCACAGTCACGTGATGACGCTGGAGAGGAGACTACAAGTGCCCTGATCAGAATGCCTAGGGTAAGTGACTAGTATTGCACAGCATTGTTGTCTTTATTGATGACTGTGTATTTGTCCTGGTTTCTGTAGCCGATGTGCTTTTGTGATGTAGTTGTTTTCCCATGTGCTGAATTCTGCTTATCAACATGACAAGCATTATTCAGCATTTAGACAGCAACTAAATCACAGCAAGCACCGGAGCTTCTCTTCTCCTTTACTACATTCCAGGAATACCGTTCAGTGGTTAGTGGTGTAGAGGCGACTTAGGAAAGTAAGCTGCTGATAAGAACTATAACACTACTGAATGGTATTCCTGGAATGCAGTAAAAGAGAAGAGAAGCTCCGGTGCTTGCTGTGAGTAAGCTGCTGTCTAAATGCTGAACAATGCTTGTCATGTTGATAAGCAGAATCGTCTGAAATCTGCACTCCCAAACAGAAATATTTAGCAGTCAGGGGCCACCACAGATCTGGGCTATAGTGAGGCCTTCTCTGGAAAAGGTAACATTTACAATTAAGGTGCAAAACACAATTACATGCAGTGGTATGCAGATGTAATGTATTAAACACACAAAAAAAAAATCTTCAAAGGGCTGTAAAAGCAAAGTGTAAGAATTTAATAAATCACAATGCCAGAACCATGCTTCTAGGTGGGGGTTATTACTTCTATTTCTCTTAAAGTAATTTAATAACTTCTCACCAATGAGTGCTGCTTCTGTGACACTCTTTTTAATCACACAACTGGGGAAAGCAGAATAAGTACTGTATTGGCTTCTCAGAATGTTTTCAAGACCCCTATAGATTGTTTCCCTCTCATTTTTTCTCCTTTGCCAGTTCTCTTTCTCCTTACTTTCTCTGCATGTCTATCAAGCTCTATGATGGGTGGGGGGCTAATTATGTATAGGTATATATGTCTGTTTGCTTGTATATTAATGTATTATTGTGTGTATATCCCTGGCTGTGTATTTAACACCTTCACTGCACTAAGTTTGTATGTGTGTGTGTGTATATATATATATATATATATATATATATATATATATATATATATATATATATGTATATATATATATATATATATATATATATATATATATATATATATGTATATATATATATATATATATATATGTATATATATATATATATATATGTATATATATATATATATATATATATATATATGTATATATATATATATATGTATATATATATATATATATGTATATATATATATATATATATATATATATATATATATATGTATATATATATATATATATATATATGTATATATATATATATATATATATGTATATATATATATATATATATATATATATATATATATATATATATATATATAATATGTGTGTGTGTTTTCCAGGAAGAGACTGCACTCACTGGGCTTGTATAAAAAATAACTTTTATTTGACAAAAGCTTAAATTAGGGAATAGAGCATAATCTATTCCCTATTTTAAGCTTTGGTCTAGTAAGTTACTTTTTACAAGCCCAGTGAGTACAGTCTCTTCCTGGAAAACTGCATTATGTTTGACTTTGCACCCTGGCTGATGCATGATTGAGTTGAATACTGGGAGTGCAAAATTATCCTGGAAATTATATATATATATATATATATATATATATATATATATATATATATATATATATATATGAGATATATAAACTACTGTGGTGGCCCCTGACTGCTAAATCATTCTGTTTGGGATTGCAGACAAAGATGAGGATGCTAACCAGTTGGAGCAGGTTAGGGCAGCATAGGGAGGCAATGTGCCTTTTCCTGCAGGGCCTTGCCCCTCACTGAAGCAGAGCAGCTGACTTTATGGTTAGACAAGGTTCTAATTGAGCCTGAATCTGTGTTCCCAGAGCTTATCCTCCCTCATAAACCTGCAGGAGAAATTAAACTTGCATAGTTCTGGTTCACTTTCCTGGTAATCTTAAATGTAAATTTTCACAATTTATGTATTGTGAACCCCCACTTGAATAACCCACTAGCCGCCACTGCTCATAACAGATAATCAGAGACTGTGCTCCTTTTTCTTTTTTATATACTTGCAAAGGTTACCAAATACCCTAGCACAAGCAGAATCCTCTGCAGTAATAACAGCTGAGGCTTAATATCATATGAGACAAGGAACCTTTGCAGCTGCTGTATACTGCAAAACTTATCAAACATGGCTTCTAAGAAAAGTGTAAAGCCAGTTAAAACTACCAAGCCACAGCAGAATAAAGGGAAATCTGTCAGCTCCTTCTTTAGCCCTTCAGAGAGGAGGGAACTGGAGAGCCTAAAAACAACTGTCTTACCCCCACATTCACCTATCCATCCACAGGACGCCCCTGGGGTTTCTAATGAGGAGCATACTCAAATACCCACACATATTCTTTCCTCCCTGGCTTCTACCCAGGACATTGCTAAAATAGTAAGAACGTGCATTAGAGAAGAACTGATGGAACTAAAGCAAGATCTACATACAGTAGGCTTTAGAGTGGAGGCCTTAGAGGATAACCAAGATATGATTAAAGAGGATGTGACATCTATACAAGAGTCTATTGAACAGCAATCAGAGCAGATACTAGCCTTACAAGAAAAAATGGAGGACATGGAAAATAGGAGTAGAAGGAAAAATATAAGAAGTAGAGGCACCCCAGAGTCAGTTCTCCCTAAAGATCTCCCAGTATATTTGCCAGCTCTTTTTCACCACTTACTGGATAACCCTGATGCTGCTAACATACAATGGGTGAGGGCCCACAGAGCACTACGGCCCAAACCCCCGGATACTGCACCTCCCAGAGACATTATCATTAAATTTAAGAATTTCCAAGAAAAGGAAAACATAATGGCTGCATCAAGGAAAAAAACAACCTGTTAGATTCCGTGGTGTAGTTCTGCAATTCTATGCTGACCTAGCAGTTCGCACTTTACAACGAAGAAAAGAACTATCTCCACTTACAACCATCCTTAGAAATAAAAGGATCCCGTATAGGTGGGGATTCCCATTTCAGCTCATGGTTATTCACAACAACAGAAGGATTACCTGCTCGAGACAACAAGAAGTGTTGCACTTTTGTAAATTGCTCGACTTGGACCCTCCATCCCCATCTTTTACTCAGCAAGAGCAGTCGCTGGAGAATATACAATCCCAAGTGCAGAAGAAAAAGGAGACATGGAACACTATACAACCTCAAAAAAAAAGTAGACTCTCTCAAAAACAGAATCCTATGGTCACTACCCCGCAACGGAGAGGGGCAGAGTCCCCTGCCTCATCTAAAGATGGAGAGGATTCAGAACCAGAATCATCTTAAACGAGACCATTGGGATTTGTGAGTAAAATTGTTTAATATGTAATATTATTTTATGATTCTATCTATCGCTCTACAGCGAAAATCATTCTGATCTCCTTGAGAGACTTTTGTTTTAGGAATCCATACAGAACACTTTTTTGATGGACACTTCGATGGCAAAAAAATATGTTATCCGGTGTAACTAATATATAGTAATTGTGATAAGAATAATTGCGGTTTCTCTAGGATACCCCTGAGTTGCATTTCTAGAAAACTAATGTTAATTATTAGTTGTTTTTTGTTAAGACATTTGTTATTATTTGTATTTTCTTATGTTTTCAATTCAGGTTTCATATCTTTAGGTTTCTTTTATATTCAAAACGATACAGATTATATATATGTACAGTACCCCAGTTCTTGGTTGGTTATAAATGACAGATTCAGCATTAGACATATACCATCATCACACGCGCCCTCCAAATAATCTCCCAAAATGTTAGAGGATTTAACTCACCTAATAAGCGCTCTATGGCACTGCTCGACCTGTCTAAACGGCGAGCAGATATTCTCTTCCTACAAGAGACGCACTTTAGAAGACATAAGGAACCAAAATATCTAGGCCCTCACTACACTCAGCATTATCATAGCTCCGACTCTCAGAAAAAGAGAGGGGTTAGCATTCTATTTCATAAGAACACTGCCTTTCACCACATACAAACCACTAAAGATACTGAGGGGCGGTTTTTGGGAATTTTTGGGCTCTTATATGGTTCC
The DNA here is from genome assembly GCF_027579735.1 of Bombina bombina. Lineage (NCBI taxonomy): Eukaryota > Metazoa > Chordata > Amphibia > Anura > Bombinatoridae > Bombina > Bombina bombina. Next base: position 91,382,816 of record NC_069501.1, read on the forward strand.
CCTGTTTCATTAATTAATATATATGCCCCAAATGTTCAACATATTCCATTTTTTTGTAAAATGTTCCAGAAACTAGTAGATATGGCCAAAGGAATTGTTATATTAGGGGGGATTTCAACTTCCCCCTCCAGCCACTTAAAGACAGCTCAAATACCAACATTAGTGTCTCCAAGAAAACTGCACAATTCTTATGGAAGAATTTAAGGGAGCATAATCTTTATGACTCCTGGAGGTATTTCCATGGAGACAAGACCGACTACACATTTTTCTCAGCTCCTACAAAAATGTATAGCAGACTAGACTACTTTTTTGTTAATCAAGCTGGCCTCCCACATCTTTTGAACTCTCAAATCAAGGCCACCACGTGGTCTGACTACTCTGCAGTATTACTCTTTTTAACTGGCCTAATTCGAGGAATACTGAATTTGTATGGAAATTAGATGACACTTTACTATATAAGACTGAACACATAGAGGTATTAACACAATCCCTCCAGGAATTTTTTACAATTAATAATACACCTGACATTAAAATCTCCACTCTGTGGGAAACACATAAGTGTTATATGAGAGGAGAGTTCATAAAGCTTAGGGCGCAGCTCAAGACAATAGCACGCTTAAAATACACAGAATTGGCTGAATCCCTATCTAGACTAGACCCTCAACATAAAAAAGCACCCTCCAACCCCCAAATCCTACAAGACTTAGTGAGCACGAGAAACCAATTGAAAACTCTCTTAGCCCAGGAACAACAGGCTATCACTCATAAAGTTAAACAAAAATTCTTCTATGAAGGCAATAGGGCAGAAAAATTATTAGCCTTAAAAAAAAGAAAATTGAAATCATATATCCACCATTTGATCACCCCCCAGAAACAAAAAATACAAACTACCCCAGAAATAGGTGCACAATTCCGGGAATATTACCTTAAGCTATATAATATTGCATCAGACGACTCTAAATCTTTCGAAAATTCAGATCTAGAACATTACTTACAAAACTGTTCCATACCTTCTATAACTCCTGAACAGAGAACTGAGTTAGACCAACCCATTACCCATCAAGAAATTCTCACAGGACTTAAGGAAATGAATAAAGGTAAAAGCCCAGGCCCAGATGGTTTTTCTGTAAAGTACTACCAAAATTTTAAAGACATTCTGTCCCCTTTTATTTTACAACTTTTTAATGAGGCAGGCGAAGGGAACCCCTTTACTCCAAATATGGTAGAGGCTCATATAACAATGATACCTAAACCTGTTAAATCCCCCACCACCCCATCAAATTTTCGCCCTATCTCCCTACTTAATGTAGATATAAAGCTCTATGCCAAAATCATTGCGTCCCGTATAAACAAACTACTCCCCACATTAATACATGTTAACCAGGCAGGCTTTACCCCTTGCCGTGAGGCAAGGGATAATACGATGAAACTAATTAACCTTCTTGACTACGTCACAGATACTAAAACACCAACCATATTTCTATCAATAGATGCCAAAAAGGCTTTTGATAGATTAAACTGGAAATTCCTAAGAGCTACCCTATATAAATTTGGATTTGGCCACACTATAATTGAAAAAATATTTGCATTATATAATTCCCCCTCTGCTAGAATTAGATTAAACGATTCTTTAACCCCCTCAATAACCATAACAAACGGTACACGGCAGGGCTGCCCACTTTTGCCTTTATTGTTTGTTCTAGCGATGGAGATCCTGGCAACCAGAATTCGACAAAATCCAGATATAAGGGGGATTGAGATTCAAGGCAACCAGTATAAAATGGCATTATATGCCGATGACGTGATGCTCACATTAACATCCCCGGCCACGTCACTTATGGAACTATCGTCAGAACTTTCAAAATATGGCAAATATTCCTTTTTTAAAATTAATGAAACCAAGTCAGAATTCATCAGTCTTTACAACCCTCCTGATCTGGTAAATAAGATACAAACTGATTTTGGGTATCACCACAACACCAAATCAATTAAATACCTGGGTATTCAAATACCTGAAAATAAGTCATTGATATTCTCATTAAATTATCTCCCATTATTGCAGGCAATTAAAAAAGAACTTCACGAATGGAAACATAAGCCAATATCTTGGCTAGGGCGTATAAACTCAATAAAAATGATGGTACTTCCCAAAATATTATATACATTCCAAGCCCTCCCTATACAACTCCCTGACTCATACATGCGCTCCTTTCAAAGGATTCTCAACTCTCATATCTGGTCTGAACATATGATAAGGGTCCCTATGCATACAATGTATATGTCTAAGGACAGGGGAGGACTGGGAACTCCCAATGTACTATTTTACAGATTGGCAACACAGCTGGTGAGAATTATAGATTGGTGTAAAAATGACAAAAATAAGGAATGGATAGCACTTGAGCACCCCTTAGCTTCTTTTCCTAACTTAGGTAGTGCGTGCTGGTTACCTCCGGCAGAGCAGAAGATTATTATAACTATATCTTCACTCACAAAAGAAACTTTTAAATCTTGGTCTTATGTCCTCAAGCATTTTCCATCTATATCATCCATTCCCTCTCCCCTGTCTCCAGTCATTACTATTCCTATTTTTCAAATAAAATACCACAGCTTGGGCAGCTCTGACAGCACAATTCATACACTAACCCCTATCTGTAAGGTTTTTAAGGGGAATACCCTATGTACAAAAGAAGAGCTGACCAAACTTAATATTGACTATTTTCAACAGTGGTACAAGTACCTCCAGCTCAAACATTACATTAGCACACACCCCGATAAGCAAAAATTCCTTAGATCACGTACCCCATTAGAAAACATATGTATCCTACAAATTGCGACTAAGGGCCACCTGTCCATGGCATACCAACAATTAGTAAATTATCACTCACGCAAGTTACCATCATATATAGAGAAATGGGAAAAAGATCTGAATTCCCCCCTCGTAGAGAAGGAATGGCTCACCATAATTAAACACATGAACTCTTCCACCACCTCTATGAAATTCAGGGAGACAAACATGAAGCTATTAAGTAGGTGGTATCTAACACCGCATAGGTTATCTCAGATCTACCCAAACACACAAGCTTTATGTTGGAGAAAGTGTGGCCAGACGGGCACACTACTCCACGTATGGTGGGATTGTCCAAAAATACAAGAGTTCTGGAGCTTGGTTACCTCGGAGATCCGTAAAGCCACACAACATGATATACCCTTAGACCCCCAGGTGTGTTTACTGCACAAACCAACCAGGTTCAGGTGTAGACTTAGGGCAGTAATATTGAATATAATGTTAAACTGTGCTAAACAACTGATGATTCCACGCTGGTGGAAAAAGGAAGAAATCCCATCTAGAGACGAATGGATAAACTCCATTACTTTAACATTATCCTTAGAAAAATATCATTATGGTCTAGCGCATAAATTAGAGGAATACTACTCCATTGTGTTTATTTGGGAAGAATATTTGAATGCAGAGAATGCAAAGAATTCATGATGTTTAGACACTGGATTCCTTCAGAATGCCAACTTTGTATGTTTATTTATACTTGAATTAACAGCCTTAAATTGGAGATGTATTGTTTCAGTAGCTATTGAAACCTGATCTGTAATGTTATTCTGCAATTGTTATTGTTTTGATTTATATTAATAAAGAAAACGTTAAAAAAAAAAAAAAAAGAAAGAAAGGGATGAGTTAATATTTAATATAAAGTTAGCGGGTTGCTAGGTTTAGGGGTTAATAGTTTAATTTAGTTTATGGTGATGTGGGGGGCTGGCGGTTTAGGGGTTAATAGGTTTAGTAAGTGCTAGTAATGTGGGAGGCCAGGGGTTTAGGGGTTAATACATTTATTTAGTTGCGGTGGGGTCCGGGAGCGGCGGGATAGGGGTTAATAACTTTATGTAGGTGGCGGCGGTGTGGGGCGGCAGATTAGGGGTTAATAAGTATAATATAGGTGGCGGCGGTGGCGGGCAGCAGATTAGGGGTTAATAAGTATAATGTAGGTGACGGTGGTATCGGGGCGGCAGATTAGGGGTTAATAAGTATAATGTAGGTGGCGGCGGTGTCGGGGCGGCAGATTAGGGGTTAATAATTATAATGTAGGTGGCGGCGGTGTAGGGGGCGGCAGATATGGGGTTAATAAGTATAATGTAGGTGGCGGCGGTGTAGGGGGCGGCAGATTAGGGGTTAATAACATTATGTAGGTGGCGGCCATGTCCGGGCGGCAGATTAGGTGTAAATAAAAAGAGAGAAGCGCTCAACCTGGGAACGAACAATAGCATAATAGCCTGTTCTATGGCTAGTTACCACCCTAGAAGCAGCCTCTTTTTGCTCAATATGTGCCTTTCACAGAGACGAACTTTCCTGTAGCATATCAGTCTGATCCTGACTTAACAGTGCAGTCCAGCCCCGAAATACCAGGCAATCCCTCTCTGAACGAGAGAAACAGCAAAACCCCAGACGTACGTTTCGGCCTATTGTGGGCCTCGTCAGAATCCAGACGTGGACCCATTGCTCAGTGTGCCTAGAGGGATATGGCTGCACCTCACTGACGAGGCCCACAATAGGCCGAAATGTACGTCTGGGGTTTTTCTGTTTCTCTTGTTCAGAGAGGGATTGCCTGGTATTTCGGGGCTGGACTGTACTGTGAAGTCAGGATCAGACTGATATGCTACAGGAAAGTTCTTCTCTGTGAAAGGCACATATTGAGCAAAAAGAGGCTGCTTCTAGGGTGGTAACTAGCCATAGAACAAGTTATTATGCTATTGTTCGTTCCCAGGTTGAGCGCTTCTCTCTTTTTATTTATGCAAATTAAGACACTTAGGGAAGTCTCCCTAAGTGTGATGCGGGAATCCAGACGTGGACCCGTTGCTCAGTGTGCCTAGAGGGATATGGCTGCACCTCACTGACGAGGCCCACAATAGGCCGAAACGTACGTCTGGGGTTTTGCTGTTTCTCTTGTTCAGAGAGGGATTGCCTGGTATTTCGGGGCTGGACTGTACTGTGAAGTCAGGATCAGACTGATATGCTACAGGAAAGTTCTTCTCTGTGAAAGGCACATATTGTGCAAAAAGAGGCTGCTTCTAGGGTGGTAACTAGCCATAGAACAAGCTATTATGCTATTGTTCGTTCCCAGGTTGAGCGCTTCTCTCTTTTTATTTAGGCAAATTATGACACTTAGGGAAGTCTCCCTAAGTGTGATGCGGGAATCCAGATATGGACCCGTTGCTCAGTGTGCCTAGAGGGATATGGCTGCACCTCACTGACGAGGCCCGCAATAGGCCGAAACGTACGTCTGGGGTTTTGCTGTTTCTCTTGTTCAGAGAGGGATTGCCTGGTATTTCGGGGCTGGACTGTACTGTGAAGTCAGGATCAGACTGATATGCTACAGGAAAGTTCTTCTCTGTGAAAGGCACATATTGAGCAAAAGAGGCTGCTTCTAGGGTGGTGACTAGCCATAGAACAAGCTATTATGCTATTGTTCGTTCCCAGGTTGAGCGCTTCTCTCTTTTTATTTATGCAAATTATGACACTTAGTGAAGTCTCCCTAAGTGTGATGCGGGAATCCAGACGTGGACCCGTTGCTCAGTGTGCCTAGTGTGAGGTGCAGCCCTAGAGGGATATGGCTGCACCTCACTGACGAGGCCCACAATAGGCCGAAATGTACGTCTGGGGTTTTGCTGTTTCTCTTGTTCAGAGAGGGATTGCCTGGTATTTCGGGGCTGGACTGTACTGTGAAGTCAGGATCAGACTGATATGCTACAGGAAAGTTCTTCTCTGTGAAAGGCACATATTGAGCAAAAAGAGGCTGCTTCTAGGGTGGTAACTAGCCATAGAACAAGCTATTATGCTATTGTTCGTTCCCAGGTTGAGCGATTCTCTCTTTTTATTTAGGCAGATTAGGCGTGTTTAGACTCGGGGTACATGTTAGGGTGTTAGGTGTAAACTTAAATTTTTTTCTCCCATAGGAATCAATGGGATATCGGGCAGCAGCGAACATTAGCTTTCGCTGTTTTCAGACTCCCATTGATTCCTATGGCATCCACCGCCTCCAGGGCGGCGGATTGAAAACCAGGTATGCTGGGCCGGAAAAGGGGCGAGCGTACCTGGTAGTTATTTGATAACTAGCAAAAGTAGTCAGATAGTGCCAAATTTGCATTCAGAACATCTGTAGTGACGTAAGCATCGATCTGTGTCAGGCTGAAACCGGCGGATCGTATGTTACGTCACAAAATTCTACTTTTGCCGGTCTGTAGGCTTTGATAAATAAGGAGAATCAAGCTCCCCACAATTACGCTGTGGAATTCCAGCATATTTGCGGTTGACGGCTTGATAAATAGGCACCCATATGTTGCATTATAACGGAACAATTCAGTTATATATGAAGAAATGCATACCCAATAAAGATACATGTAAAACTTATTTCTATTAAGTCCTACATCTAATTCTATGTCATTCTAGGACAGTTATAATGTTATATGTCCAAAGATTAGGTAGGCAGTTGCCCTTGTACTTAATGAAACAAATAGGTTTCAAATAAGATGTTACAAGTTATATGGCAGCATACTTCAATGTAAGCTTCATATTGGGTTTATTTAAAGTGACTTCCCTAAACATCATAGTTATCCAATATAATGGAAATAAGATGAACACTAAGGCAAAAAAAAAAAAAAACGCATTCAACACATATCAGCTACATACGATACATAAGTAGATCCTCTGTGGGCCTGTCAAGCAATCCTGTATAATAAAAGGCGAACGTGAATGGGCGTGAAGGGACGTGGCTGGACTTGAAGGGGGCGTGGCCAGGCACGGTCGCGCGATAGATGGAAGATGGGAGAGAGATAGAGTGGGGGGAGAGAGATAGAGAGGGGGAGAGAGATAGAGAGAGGGGGAGAGAGAGGGGGAGAGAGACAGCAAAAGACAGGGGGGAGAGAGACAGCAAAAGAGAGGGGGGAGAGAGACAGCAAAAGAGATAAGGGGAGAGAGACAGCAAAAGAGAGGGGGGAGAGAGACAGCAAAAGAGGGGGGAGAGAGACAGCAAAAGAGAGGGGGGAGAGAGACAGCAAAAGAGGGGGGGAGAGAGACAGCAAAAGAGAGGGGGGAGAGAGACAGCAAAAGAGAGAGGGGGAGAGAGACAGCAAAAAAGAGAGGTGGAGAGAGACAGCAAAAGAGAGGGGGAGAGAGCACAAAAGAGAGGGGGGAAGAGCGCAAAAGAGAGGGGGAGAGAGAGCGCAAAAGAGAGGAGGGAAGAGAGAGCGCAAAAGAGGGGGGAGAGAGAGAGCACAAAAGAGAGGGGGGAAGAGCGCAAAAGAGAGGGGGGAGAGAGACAGCAAAAGAGAGGGGGGAGAGACAGCAAAAGAGAGGGTGGAGAGAGACAGCAAAAGAGAGGGGGGATAGAGACAGCAAAAGAGAGAGGGGGAGAGAGATAGCAAAAGAGAGGGGGAGAGAGTGCAAAAGAGAGGGGGGAAGAGCACAAAAGAGAGGGGGGAGAGAGAGCACAAAAGAGAGGGGGAAGAGAGAGCGCAAAAGAGTGGGGAGAGAGAGAGCGCAAAAGAGAGGGGAGAAGAGCGCAAAAGAGAGGGGGGAGAGAGCGCAAAAGAGAGGGGGGAGAGAGACAGCAAAAGAGAGAGGGAGAGAGAGACAGCAAAAGAGAGGGGGGAGAGACAGAAAAAGAGAGAGGGGATAGTGACAGCAAAAGAGAGAGGGGGATAGAGACAGCAAAAGAGAGGGGAGAGAGTGCAAAAGAGAGGGGGGGAGAGAGAGCGCAAAAGAGAGGGGGGAAGAGAGAGCGCAAAAGAGGGGGGAGAGAGAGAGCGCAAAAGAGAGGGGGGAAGAGTGCAAAAGAGGGGGGGAAGAGCGCAAAAGAGAGGGGGGAGAGAGGGTGCAAAAGAGAGGGTGGAGAGAGCGCAAAAGAGAGGGGTGGAGAGAGAGCGCAAAAGAGAGGGGGAGAGAGAGCGCAAAAGAGAGGGGGTGAGAGAGCACAAAAGAGAGGGGGAGAGAGAGCACAAAAGAGAGGGGGAGAGAGAGCGCAAAAGAAAGGGTGGGAGAGAGAGAGCAAAAGAGAGGGGAGAGAGAGCACAAAAGAGAGGGGGGAGAGAGAGCGCAAAAGAGAGGGGAGAGAGAGAGGGGGGGAGAGAGCGCAAAAGAGATGGGGGAGAGAGAGAGCGCAAAAGAGATGGGGGAGAGAGCGCAAAAGAGAGGGGGAGAGAGAGCGCAAAAGAGAGGGGGGAGAGAGAGAGCGCAAAAGAGAGGGGGGAGAGAGAGCGCAAAAGAGAGGGGAGAGAGAGAGCGCAAAAGAGAGGGGAGAGAGAGAGCACAAAAGAGAGGGGGAGAGAGAGAGCGCAAAAGAGAGGGGGAGAGAGAGAGCGCAAAAGAGAGGGGGGAGAGAGAGCACAAAAGAGAGGGGGGAGAGAGAGAGCGCAAAAGAGATGGGGAGAGAGCTCAAAATAGAGGGGGGAGAGAGAACGCAAAAGAGAGCGGGAGAGAGAGAGCGCAAAACAGAGTGGGAGAGAGAGAGCGCAAAAGAGAGGGGGAGAGAGAGAGCTCAAAAGAAAGGGGGGAGAGAGAAAGCTCAAAAGAGAGGGGGAGAGAGAGAGCAAAAGAGAGGGGAGGGAGAGAGCGCAAGAGGTAGGACCGCTGTACTGCAAAAAATGGACCGTGTGAACGGGCTTTAGGACTAGTATATAATAAAAAAACATCGCATTTAGTATTATAAAATTATACATAGTTTTGCTAGACCATTTTAATACATTTTTCTTTCCTCTTTTACTGTATGAGAGGAGGCTAAATGGACTATTGCCTAGAAAGCATTAATAGTCTATTTTCTCATTTAGTCCATAGGGTGATAGGGTTTTTAGATAGTATATCCTTCTTGACTCTTTTCTTAACAAACATAGTCACCTCCTCTTCCATTGATTATACCTTTATCTATCCCTATGAATCTAAGTGATTCTGGGTTGCTTTCATGATATTCCAAGTAATGTCTAGCTATACTACTATCCATATTTGTATTCTTAACATCAGGGCCACCATAAGGGGGTGACAGGGGTGACTCCTGTCAGGGGCCCAATGGGCCAGGGGGGCCCCATGAGAAAAGAACAACTTATTTCATTTTTTTTATTTTTTTTATTTTTAATGTACGTTTTGGCAGCCATCAGAGGGTACTACAGCAGAGTGCTATTGAGTGTGGGAAAGGCTGTTAAGTAAAGCATTAGTATTTGAGAGGATTTCTGAGTGTGCACTAAACCACTACACACAGTGTGAGACAGACTTGGCACTTACGTTTGTACAGTGTGTGCCTGGGTTAGATGGAAGATCTGTTTCATTTGCAGAGGAGGTAGGACTTACTTAGTAAATAATTTTTATTTATTTGTGCAATTTTGGATTGGAACTTCAGTGTGGTAGTAGTGGTATGGTGGGGCCAGGGGTCCATAAAAATACATTTTTTAAAAAAAAATATATGCAGCAGTGTATTTATGATTATTTGACAATGCTGTAGAAATTCTATATTTAAGCCATGCAGAAATGTTTCCTCCTCAATACACAAATGGTAGATGCCCTTTTGGCATATATGAGTTTTATTTATATATATATATATATATATATATATATATATATATATATATATATATATATATATATATATATATTACATTCCAGTTTACTACCCCTTTATGCAAGGACTTTCCAGATGCAAGGAGGCATTTTATCTAAGATTTTTATATCTGCATAAAATGTTATACTCTCAGACTAAGATTGCTCAGTGTTTGAAATGAGACAGGTTAACTTAACACTGTTCAGTTTACACTACAGCTAACTTCATTTTGAAATACATGCAAACAAGCCTTAATCCTGCATTTAACCCAATCTAATGGTATGAGACTGAGTACCACAGTTTATGGTTCCACCAAGACCATATAGAGTACAGCAGTTTCAAAATCCATAAGTACAGATGACAGATGGGAACATTTGTACACCATATTTGAAGTGGTGCTCTTGGTTGGGGAAAATGGAGGACAAAAACAAACATATGTCAACCTTTCAAAAGTACTTTTCTTCATCTAGCCATCTACCCAGATCATTTTTTTTTATCATGCATGTCACACACAGTTAATTTAGGGGATGCAATGTGCAGAAATGTTACCTCCTGTGAGTGTTTCTGTGGGTGTCTGTGTTTATGTCTTTGTGCTTTTGTTTGTGTCTCTATGAGTGTGTATGTATTTTTTATGTGGGTCTCTCTGTGAGGGTGGGTGTGTATGTCTTTGTGCTTTTTTATGGGTGTCTCTGTGAGAATGTGTGTATGTATGTCTTTGTGTATTTCCATGGATGCCTCTGTGAGGGTGGGTGTGTATGTCTTTGTGTGTTTTCTGTGACTGTCTCTGTGAGGGTGGGTGTGTGTATGTATGTATTACAAATACTAGTTCTATACTTGATATTTATATGTTACAACTATATTTGTACAGAAATTACAAATACTCCCCTCTCCCGAAAGACTGTTACAGAAGTATAGGTAGTGGATATAGAGGCAGAGATCCTGTATTATTCTGATTCGATACTCCAATAAACCGTTGTTCCCAATTTAGACTGGGGAAGAAAAAACTCAACTTTGATTTGTGTAGATCAACAAAAAATAATTATTGCAGTATACTTACTCTGAAAAAGTCCAACTTCCTCAACTTTAAAGGGCAGATAATCAATAAAGAATGGAACTTCTGTCTAGTCCCCCAGATGTTTAGCGTAACTGCAGATGATAAAGCTTTCACTGAAATATGTTATATACACCAGTGTAAAAAATGTGCAGTATACTCACTCCGAGATTTTCAGAATCCAGCTCCTCACACAATGGCTATGTTGATAGTGTTGCAATTCCAACAGGCAGCAGACAAATATTTGTTTACAAAACAAACATTTATTAAAACATATAAAATGGCTCTATAAAGTGTCTCTACGCGTTTCAATGATAATCTCGTCTTTCTCAAGAGCAATTTAAAAAATGAAAGATGTATCTCGGAGTGAGTATACTGCACATTTTTTACACTGGTGTATATAACATATTTCAGTGAAAGCTTTATTATCTGCAGTTACGCTAAACATCTGGCGGACTAGACAGAAGTTTCATTCTTTATTGATTATCTGCTTTTTAAAGTTGAGGAAGTTGGACTGGAAGTTTTTCGAAGTAAGTATACTGCACTAATTATTTGGTGTTGATCTACACAAATCAAATCTGAGTTTTTTCTTCCCCAGTCTAAATTAGGAACAACGGTTTATTGGTGTATGTATGTATGTCTGTGTTTTCTGTGGATGTCTCTGTGAGGGTGTGTGTGTGTATGCCTGTGTATTTTCTGTGGGTGTCTCTTTGAGGGTGTGTGTATGTCTGTGAATTTTCTGTGGGTGTCTCTGTAAGAGTGTGTGTATGTCTTTGTGTGTTTTCTGTGGATGTCTCAGTGAGGGTGTGTGTGTATGTATGTCTTTGTGTGTTTTATGTGGTTGTCTCTCTGTGTGTGTATTTCTTAGACATGCGCGATTCGATTCGTTCTGAATCGGAGATTCGGATCGATTCGAATTTCCGAATTACGGTAGTACCGAATCTACCGAATAAATCCGAATTAGTTTGGATTTATTTGTTACATTCGGATGGCCATGGATTACACTAGTATTGTACAGTATATTAGGTTATATCACTCTGCTATGGGTTACACCTAATATACAGTACATAATACTAGTCTAATACACAGCACATCCCACCTAACACATACCGAAATTCCGAATCGAGCCGAAACGAATTCAGCCGAATTTATTAGAATCCAAATGAATCCAAAACGAATCCAAAATGAATTAATTCAAATTTTTCCGAATTCGAATCGATCTGAACCGAAATTCGAAAACATTCGAATTGATCCGAACCGAACCGAAAACAAATTTTTCGGCCGTGCACAAGTCTATTTCTTTGTGAGTTTTCTGTGGGTGTCTCTGTGTGTGTGTGTATGTCTTTGTGTATTTTCTGAGGCTGTCTCTGTCAGTGTTTCCTTGGGTGTATGCGCAAGTTTGTGTTTGAGTTTGTGTGTGTGTCCATTGTCTGCTACGTTTTAGGACATTTTGACCTTACTACTGATTATTCACATCTTTCTACAGACTTTGAGACTAATGAGACCTTTCCAGAAGTCACCAATCCACCATTTAACCTTTCAATTATTGTTTAGGCAGTTCAGGGCCCTTCCTTTCATCCACTGCATGCTGTTGGCATCATTTAGTTGGCATCTTCCTTGACAAAAAGATAATCAGAACTCCATATTTTGTTAAATCTCCTTTTTTGACAAAACTGTAGTCTACCTCATTACTTGTCAGGTCAATGTAAACAAGTGCTGAGTGTCTATTTGGGTGTCTGTGTCTGAGTGTGTTTGTGTGTTTCTTTGCATGTCTGCTAGAGTGTCTATATGTGAATCCTTATGTGTGAGTGTGTGTTTCAGTGTATGAGTGTGTCTGTGTGTTTCTGTGTTTGGGTGTTTGTGGGGGGGGGGGCCTGTTCAATGGTCAAGTCAGGGGCCCCAAAATTTCTAATGGCAGCCCTGCTTAACGTCATCCCTATGTTCCCTTATTCTGTCTTTGAATTTCCTCTTAGTTTTCCCTACGTAGAACATGGGACATGAGCAATGGAGGAGATAGACTAGACCTTAAGTATTACAATTAAAGAAAAATCTTATATTGTAAAATATTTCACCATTTGTAGAAAACCTTTTGGACCTTTCCATAAATTCACATGTGACACATTTTCCACAAGGAAAATTAACTATAGTTTTTACATTTGATAGCCAATTTTTAGATGATGCTACATAGTTACTATGAATCAATCTATCTCTGAGGTTTGGTGCTCGTTCAGCTGAAATGATAGGAAATTGACCTACATCCTCTGCCACCCTTTAATCAGTTGTCAATAATTTCCAATTATTTTTCAATATTTTTTGTATCGTATTCCAATGGCAATTACATTTTGTAACTAGCCTTGGAATATTTTTGTTGTCCTCATCTTCACTACTGTCATGTCTTCCATAAAGTAAGACATCTCTATTGCTGCTACTTGCTCTTTTATATGCCATATTTATACATTTACTCGAGTAACATCTTTTGCTTAATCTTTCCTTCATCTCCTTAGCATGTCTCTCGAAGGATGATTTTTTTTAGCAGTTTCTTCGAATCCAAAGAAACTGACCCACAGGGATACCTCGTCTCAGAGCCTCTGAATGGTGACTAGAGGCTTGAAGGAGACTATTGGTAGCTGTTGGTTTTCTGTAATTTTCTGTAACTATAATAACATTCTCTTTCTTAATCTTGATGTCCAGAAAAGTAATCTCTTTGGCGTCATATTGACATGTTAATAAAATGTTCTTATTGTTAGGGTTTAGCTTATTTATAAATTCCAACAATTTATCTTTTGGACCGTTCCAAAGTAACAGAATATTGTCCACATATCTCAGCCAAATCTGTACATATTTGTCAATATATTGGCTATATTGCTCAAAGACTTCTTGATTTTCCCAAGCTCCAAGGTGGAGGCAGGCATACGTGGGGGCACACGTTGCCCCCATTGCTGTCCCTCGTATTTGTTTATATACCTGATTATTAAAGAGAAAGATGTTATTACTAAGTATAAATTCCATTAGTTTAAGCAAATATTTTGTATGGGCACTATATGCCATCCCACGACTGTCTAGAAAATGGCCACAAGCCTCAAGACCAACCTTATGAGGGATGGAAGAGTATAGGTTCTCTACATCAAGCGAGCAAGACTAGTAATGTCTTATTTTCTATACTTAAACCATCCAATTTTCTAAGGAGGGCCGATGTGTTAAGAACAAAAGAAGGTAAGGTATTAAGAAAAGGCCTCAAAAAATAATCAACATATATGCCAATTATCTCAGTCAAACTGCCTATGCCGGCCATAATTGGTCTCCCTGGAGGGTTTTTAATATTCTTATGTAATTTAGGGATACAATAAAATACCGGCATAACAGGATGAGGAGGATAAAGATACTTAAATTCTTCTACATTTATGATTCCATCTATTTTGGCATCATTGAGAATTTTTAATAGGGAGGATTGTACATTTTTAATTGGATTAGTAGGCAACTTAAGATACTGATCTCTATCACATAGTTGTCTTTTAATTTCTGAGACCTATTTGTTTTCATCCAATAATACAAGATTGTCGCCTTTATCGGCCTGCTTAATTATCAAGTTAGGTGCATTTTGAAGATCTTTTAATGCCTGTTTCTCTCTCTCACAGCCAGATTGTCATCTATCACTCCTGTAAATACAATTTTGTCAATGTCATTTTCAACAGCCTTTACAAAGTGTTGCACTGCAGGTATTAATGACAATTGAGACATATATTTTGATTTAGCTTTAAATCCTGTTTGTATATTTACAATTTGTTCATCAATTCCTTCTATGTTTTCTAATGTCTCAAAATTGTCATTCAAAAGACTCTGTAAATCAATTATTGCCACTGAGTCTCCTTTATCTAGATTTACAGCACTTAAAATTGTTGTTTAATTTTTACTTTTGAACATTTGAGATAAAATAATCTTGTTTGCATAACACTGTAGATCTTTGAGAAACTCAAACTTATCAAAATGTTTTTTTGGACAATATGAAAGTCCTTTTTTCATAAGGTCAATATGAGCCAAATTGAGTTTAAAGGAGGACAAATTCACAATCTGAAAGTTATTTTCCCCATTAGGGGTATCTAAAAGTCCCTCTGTCTCGCTCTTCTCCTTCTGTAGTTTTGACCTTGCATTCGACCCCTGCTCTGCTGTACCATGTTTGATATCTCCTCTCTTGTAAATTTATATCTACACTTTTTTTTTCTTTTCGTTTCCTACCTCCCCTTCGTTTCCACTTTGTTGTTTTTAATTTTTTTACACTAATTCAGTTTCTGCATCAGAATTATCTGTTCCAGAGTCATAGGAATTTCTTACAGTAAAATAGGAATAAACCCTATTTTTCTTAAAGTCATCCTGTTCTTTAGATAGTTTACGACTTTTCCTTAATTTTATATCAGTTTGCAGTCTACCTATAACATCTTTAACATCATCATTTAGTTTTACAAAGTTTTTGTCGCGTACAAATAGATTAACTTCTTTCAAAGATTGGTCTACTTCATTTACAATTATTACCTAAATAATTCCTATTTAAAACTAAATACTTACCTGTAAAATAAAACCTAAGCTAGCTACAATATAACTAATAGTTATATCGTAGCTATCTTAGGTTTTATTTTTATTTCACAGGTAAGTTTGTATTTATTTTAACTAGGTAGACTAGTTAGTAAATAGTTATTAACTATTTACTAGCTACCTAATTAAAATAAATACAAAGTTACCTGTAAAATAAAACCTAACCTGCCTTACACTAAAAACTAACATTACAATAAAATAAAATAAATTTAATTATTAAAATACAATTTTCTAAATTGCAAAAAAAAATAAACACTAAATTACAAAAAATAAGAAACGAAATTATCAAAAATAAAAATGAATTACTCCTACTGTAATAGCCCAAATTAAAATACCCCCCCCCAAATAAAAAAAACAAAAACAAACACCCCCCAACAGTAAAACCCACCACCCAACCAACCAACCCCCCAAAAATAAAAACCAATCTAAATAAACCTAAGATAACCATTGCCCTGAAAAGGGCATTTGGATGGACATTGCCCTTAAAAGGGCATTTAGCTTTTTTACATTGCCCAAACCCTGAGTTAAAAAAAAACCACCCAAAAAAAACCTTAAAAAACCTAACACTAACCCCCGACGATCCACTTACAGTTATCGAAGTCCGGACATCCATCCTCATCCAGCCGGCAAAGTCATCCTCCAGGCGGCAAGAAGTCTTCTTCCGGGCGGCCTCTTCCATCTTCATCCAGCCGGCGAAGTCCTCATCCAGACGGCAAGAAATTATTCATCCAGACGGCATCTTCTATCTTCATCCAGATGGATGCGGGAGGTCCTCGGTTTAGGGGTTAATAGGTAGTTTATGGATGTTTACTGTACTTTGTAGCAGTTTAGTTATGAGTTTTATGTTACAGCTTTGTAACGTAAAACTCATAACTACTGACTTTAGATGGCGGTACGGATCTTGTGGTTATAGGGTGTACTGCTCACTTTTTGGCCTCCCAAGCAAACTCGTAATACCGGCGCTATGGGAGTCCCATTGAAAAAGGACTTTTTTAAAAGTGCCGTACTGATGTTGCGTGACGGCCAAAAAGGTGTGTGGTACACCTATACCGACAAGACTTGTAAAAGCAGTGTTAGGGAAAAAGCAGCGTTATGAAGCATAACGCTGCTTTTTCACTCATAACGCCAAACTCGTAATCTAGCTGTAAGTATTACTATGTATTGCTTAGGTTCACAATTAGTGATGTCGCGAACATAAAAATTTGGGTTCGCGAATGGCGACCGGGCGAACCGCCATAGACTTCAATAGGCAGGCAAATTTTAAAACCCACAGGGACTCTTTCTGGCCACAATAGTGATGGAAAAGTTGTTTCAAGGGGACTAACACCTGAACTGTGGCATGCCAGAGGGGGATCCATGGCAAAACTCCCATGGAAAATTACATAGTTGATGCAGAGTCTGGTTTTAATCCATAAAGGGCATAAATCACCTAACATTCCTAAATTGTTTGGAATAATGTGCTTTAAAACATCAGGTATGATGTTGTATCGATCAGGTAGTGTAAGGGTTACGCCGCTTCACAGTGCGCAGTGTAGGTGATATACCTGCCCTGACCATGCTTTGCAGACCAGGTATCAGTGGTCAGATGGACCCTTGCCCCAACACTGTGTGCCAGTCATGCCATTATAGCAGACTTATATGGCTTTGGCGTTGCTTTTTGGTAATTAGAAGGCTGCTAAATCCCACTGCGCACCACACGTGTTTTATGCCCAGCAGTGAAGAGGTTAATTAGGGAGCATGTAGGGAGCTTGTAGAGTTAATTTTAGCTTAATTGTAGTGTAGTAGACAACCAAAAGTATTGATCTAGGCCCATTTTGGTATATTTCATGCCACCATTTCACCGCCAAATGTGATCAAATAAAAAAAAATTGTTCACTTTTTCACAAACTTTAGGTTTCTCACAGAAATTATTTACAAACAACTTATGCAATTATGGCATAAATGGTTGTAAATTCTTCTCTGGGATACCCTTTGTTCAGAAATAGCCGACTTATATGGCTTTGGCGTTGCTTTTTGGTAATTAGAAGGCTGCTAAATGCCACTGCACACCACACGTGTTTTATGCCCAGCAGTGAAGGGGTTAATTAGGGAGCATGTAGGGAGCTTGTAGAGTTAATTTTAGCTTAAGTGTAGTGTAGTAGACAACCCAAAGTATTGATCTAGGCCCATTTTGGTATATTTCATGCCACCATTTCACCGCCAAATGCGATCAAATTTAAAAAAAACTTAAATTTTTTCGCAATTTTAGGTTTCTCACTGAAATTATTTACAAACAGCTTGTGCAATTATGGCACAAATGGTTGTAAATGCTTCTCTGGGATCCCCTTTGTTCAGAAATAGCAGACATATATGACTTTGGCGTTGCTTTCTGGTAATTAGAAGGCCGCTAAATGCTGCTGCGCATCACACGTGTATTATGGCTAGCAGTGAAGGGGTTAATTAGGTCGTTTGTAGGGAGCTTGCAGGGTTAATTTTAGCTTTAGTGTAGAGATCAGCCTCCCACCTGACACATCAGACCCCCTGATCCCTCCCAAACAGCTCCCTTCCCTCCCCCACCCCACCCCACAATTGTCCCCGCCATCTTAAGTACTGGCAGAAAGTCTGCCAGTACTAAAATAAAAGGTTTTTAAATTATTTTTTTAAGCATATTTACATATGCTGTGGTGTAGCATCCCCCCTTAGCCCCCAACCTCCCTGATCCCCCCCCCCAAAAACAGCTCTCTAACCCTCCCCATCTGCCTTATTGGCAGCCATCTTGGGTACAGGCAGCTGTCTGCTATTATTTCACAGTCAAAAAAGTGTTGTTTTTTTTAAATGTACACTACTGTTACACCAGATATGAGTGGTGGCACTGGGCAAGTGGGCACAGTATACGCTGTAAGCCTGACACACACGCTGGCAGGCAGGCAACTGCAATTAGATTACACACGGAAAAAAAAAAAAGCAGACTGATGTTCTAGCCCTAAAAAGGGCTTTTTGGCGTGCTGTCCTTACAGCAGAGATCAGATGAGTCCTTCAGGACTGTTGTGGACACTGAATACACTAGCCTAGCTATCGATTTCCCTATTAAATCAGCAGCAGCTACACTGTCCCTCCTCTCACTAAGAATGCAGCTTCCTAATGAATCTAAAATGGATGCTGTCCAGGAGGTGGGAGGGTCTGGGAGGGAGGGTCTGCTGCTGATTGGCTGGAATGTGTCTTCTGACTGTGAGGTACAGGGTCAAAGTTTACTCAATGATGAGGAATAGGGGGCGGACCGAACATTGCATATTTTCACCGTCCGCATCGAACGCGAACATGCTATGTTCGTAACTATTGGCCAGCGAACTATTCGCGACATCACTATTCACAATGTAACTACATATGGTCTACTATCAAATTTTAAAAAGAGTTAAAAATTGTGGCTAATGAATTGACTCAGATAAAATAATACTTAAAAATGAGCGCATAAAAAATAAGTTGGAGAAAAAAAAGTGAAAAATAACGTGAAAAAGTGTAAAAATATATACAGTATATAATAGTGAAAAGTTTGTATGTTAACTTTAAATGATACATTCAATCCTTATTGTAATTCTTTTCAGAATCAATGTGCTTCAGTTATGTTAAGTCTTGTACACATTTAGTTTAAAAGGCGCTCCCCCCCCACACACACTTTTTTTAGTATAATTTACATAATTTGATTAGGAAATTATCTGGGCAGCTTATGCGTTTATATTCCATCTGATGCTGAAGTATTAAAATATAATTCTCTATTATTTAAATACAAGTTAAGTTTTACTATGCTACATTAAAGCGTTGCCACTCTCTATGACAGCAATTTTTTGGAATTTATTGTAGGAGCTTTTCTGACAATGCTCTTTTCTTTGATTTTATTTATTTAAATGTATACCCTAAGATAAGTCTGGAAGCATCTTATGTGTATATTTCTTTCCTAGGATATGGTGAGTCCACAGCTTGAGTAATTACTGTTGGGAATATCACTCCTGGCCAGCAGGAGAAGGCAAAGAGCACCACAGTTAAACTGTTAAATGGACAGTCTAGTCTAAAATAAACTTTCATGATTCAGATAGAGAATGTAATTTTAAACAATTTTCCAATTTACTTTTATCCCCAATTTTGCTTTGTTCTCTTTGTATTCTTAATAGAAAGCTAAACCTAGGAGGTTCATATGCTAATTTCTAAGCCCTTGAAGGCTGCCTCTTCTCTCAGGGCATTTTGACAGTTTTTCACCACTAGAGGGTGTTAGTTCATGTGTGTCATATAGATAACACTGTGCACATGCATGTGGAGTTCCAGTAAGCCAGCTCTGATTGGCTAAAATGGATGTCTGTCAAAAGAACTGAAATAAGGAGGCAGTTTGCAGAGGCTTAGATACAAGGCAATCACAGAGGTAAAAAGTGTATTTATATAACTGTGTTGTTTATGCAAAACTAGGGAATGGGTAATAAAGGGATTATCTATCTTTTTAAACAATAAAAATTCTGGTGTAGACAGTTCCTTCAAGTATCACTCCCACAACCCCCAGTCATTCTCTTTGCCTTCGGTGCATGGAGGAGGTGAAGTTTAGGTATCTGAAGAAAAATTTTGATTTCATCTACAAGCAAGTTTTGGGGTATAGCTGTATTCTACGTCATTCCTTGCAGTTTGGGTAGGGGTGGCTTTAAAGCAGTTAGGAACTTGTAAAGAGGTACTTACTGCATTTTTCTAACTATTGCTGTCCTAGTTTAGAAAGCCAGAGTTGGCTACTCTGTTCTTTCTTTTTCAAAGGTCTCTGTGAAGAACTGTGTCTTCTCATACCTTGTAACTGTCTACATGCCGGACAGCGGAGCAGGTAAGTGCTTTTTCTTCCAGTTGAGGAGACCATGCACTTAACAAATTAAAAGACACTGCTTTTTCATTGGGACATAAATAATCCTGTTGTATGGGTTACACTGGGGCATTAAGCAGGCACTGTAGCATGTATGAGACTAACATTTAAACTCTTTAAAAATAAAGGGTAAGAGGGGGTGGAGTCTGGCCATGCTGGGAGATGGCCCCACATTAGGCTAAAAGCACATAACTTGGCATGACCCCTTGTTTTACCCACCCTGACTTGATGGAATTGCATCTTAGGGCTAGATAGACACTTTTGATTGATCTATAAATAGCCTACACTACCTAAAAACAGTCCTGGCCTCTAAAACTATCTCCTACACCTAAGATGCCTCGATCTGCGCCCAGTGCTGGAAAAGCTGCTGATATCACTAGGACACTGCTAGAGGCAATTGGCCCGAGGAGGTGGCGAAACCCTGCATTGTTGCCCTTACCTGCAGACTGGAGCA
Source organism: Bombina bombina (assembly GCF_027579735.1). Classification (NCBI taxonomy): domain Eukaryota; kingdom Metazoa; phylum Chordata; class Amphibia; order Anura; family Bombinatoridae; genus Bombina; species Bombina bombina. The sequence continues at coordinate 91,403,365 of NC_069501.1, forward strand.
GAGAGAATGGCACAGCCCGACGGAGGCTCAATAGGGCCTGATTGGCAGTGAGTGACAGAGTTGGACGCTGCAGGCCACACCGATAGCGCTCTCTTAAATAGGAAGAGGGAAGAAGACCTGATCGTCTGCACCACACCAAAAAACAGTGGTAAGCCAGTAAAAACACTATATATAAGCACTAAGCCACTGCATCATATACTACGATCTAACAAGACACTGTAATGATTTTAAGGCAACAGGCTAAGATGGGCCCCATTCCTCATCCCTCACTCAACTCCAACAGATATATTATTCCTTCCTGATATATACACGATAAAAGAGTACCCCGGATTCTAAATATAAGGTTATAAACCTTCACTTACCTCAATACAAAGCAAGAAGGGGGAATTTAAGAAGAAAACCAATCAGAAGGGGGGAGTAGAAAAGATTAAAGATCCCAAATTTAGGACAGAGACGCAAACGCACATCATAGATGATATAAAGAGACCTATTTCTACTCTAATACACTGTTGTGTGAGAGAAATATGATGCCCTCACGGATTATAAAAATCTCTCACATCTAGGATCACAAGATTTATATATACTGTAAACGGCATTACAGGATCTATACTCCGACCTCTAACCATCACCATTATATGAAGAGAAGATAAATTCCTAAACTTCCATGTGTATGATTTTAATGTGATGCCTTGCAAGAGACAGAATAAATCTGGGAAACTCAACACTTCTAAACCACTTAGCCAATATCTCAAACCAATTGAATCAAGGGTAGATACTCCCAAAGAAGACATGGCTAACAAACAAATGACTACAACTGCCCAAGTTTTACAGAGTTATCCCCAGTGTCATATGTTACTAAGGAAGATATCCAACATCTATCGTCGAAAGAGGACATAAAAGGTGTTCTCTAAGAAATGAGAAACTTATTTGGAGACCTTCGTAAAGATTTAAGTGCTCTTGACCACAGGGTCCTTACGCTAGAGGAAAATCATGGTTCAAGCTCTGCTACACTTCAAAGCAACACCTCAGAATTGGAGAATCAGGCAGAATAAATCCACTTTCTAGCAGATAAAATAGAGGATTTGGATAACCGCTGTAGAAGAAATAACCTTAGAATAAGGGGAATATCGGAAACAGTTCATCCTCCAGCAATAGAAGGCTACCCTCAAGCCCTATTCAGCATCATAAAAGGTAATTCCTCTGCAAAAGAAATTCCTATTGAGAGAGCCCATAGTGCCCTCAGGCCCAGGCCTCACCCTAAGGCTCCTCCAAGGGATATTATACTAAAATCCCTCAGTTATAAAGATAAGGAAGAACTACTAAGATGCGCCAGAGCAAAGCACCCTATCTATCACGCAGGAGAAGAGATACATATATTCACAGACCTCTCACCAGCTACACTTCAGAAGCAACGGGAATTGTTTCATATAACATCTCATCTTCGCATCAACAAAATAGAGTATCGATGGGGATTCCCAGTGTCTCTGATTGCAACTCACAACAATAAGATAGTCATCTATAGACCTGGAACTGACCCTCAACTTTTCTACAGAAACCTCTCACTGTCTGGTGACAATGAAGTAACCTCAAACCACACCTGAAGAGAAGATGCTCCTCAAACCTCTTCATCTTCCTGAGAACATACACCAGAAAGATGAATACGTAACCCTTACTTCTTTTTGGACTGAGAGGTCCCAACCAGTATCTTTTCCAGGTTTGATATGCACTTAAAACTGGAGTGTGACTTGCTTAGGTAAAAGGCTTGTTTCCCTATCGGGTTTCTAAATGACATAGGGAAAAAATGTATCTGTATATGTTTATATATGATGCTATATGTTTGTTTCTTGGTAAAATGGAAACTATAGAGTTTCAAATGTTATAATGTAATTGCAGTTTGTGTTTCTGTAGATTAAAGGTTAATAACACATCGAAATGGTTAAAATTTATTGAAACCAGGAAAGCATTACTCATCTATATTTAAGATTGAGCAAAATGTTTATGTAATGTTCTAAAATGTTGCTGCCTTCTCCCTAGACAGCTGTATATCTCATGTCAATTCCCTATTCTCCACCCCTAATCCCTCTTCCCCTAACCATCCCCCCTTCCCTATTAACCCCCTTCCCTATTAACCCCCCTCCCCTCGCCCCTATCCTATCCCTATTACCTTTAATGCCAAGTTACCATTTTACTTGTACTAGAATTATATTTCAATAGCCGAAAATGGGTATACTACCCTACTAGTCTCAGATCTAACTCGGTCATATAACTATTATTTTGTTCTAAGTTCATTATCTTATGCAAACTGTGAACACTTTGACACACATTCTATACTTACCAAATTTATCTCTACCCTAATCCACTTCTCCTTTTCTTCCTAGAGACCCCCTTTTTCCCTCTGCTGTAAAGATGTTTTCTAGAGCCAGTAGATTTCAAGATCATTCTATTCAACTAACCACAATAAATGCGAAGGGTCTTAATAATCCGGGAAAACAATCCATAGCATTCCGGGACTTACACAAATTAAACATCCACATTCTGATGTTACAAGAGACCCACTTGCAAAAAGGTAAATAACCTAAATGGAACAACACACAGTACCTTACAGCTTTCTTCGCCTCTGGGCCGAATAAGAAAACCGGAGTAGGAATACTCTTTCACAAAACATTGCCAATCCAAATACTTCATACTGAGAAAGATCCTGAGGGAAGATACATTCTTCTAAAAGGATTACTTTATGGACATTACATCACACTTCTTATTATGTACGCCCCAAATCAAGCACAAAATGTGTTTTTAAAAAAAATAGCTAACTTGCTTCTAGATCACTCACAGGGCCGGCCCTAGCCATTGCGGGGTCCAAGGCAGGATGACAAAATGGGACCCCCTGTCTTCCCCCTGTCTTCCCCCACTCCATTCCCACACCTAGCTCTGCCCATTTCCATCCCAAACCCCGACCCCACCGCTTTTTAAAATAAAAAACGGGAGAAAAACTATTTAAAGTAACAGTATACACCAATTTTCATATAACTGCATGTAATAGATACTACTATAAAGAAGAATATGCACAGATACTGATCCAAAAATCCAGTATAAAACATTTTAAAAACTTACTTAGAAGCTCCCAGTTAGCACTGTTGATGAGGCTAGGCTGGGATACCCACTGAAAGGGTTAATGTGAATAAAAAGGATAGGAGCACCTAAGGAGACAGAAAATCCTGCTGCTACTAAGTTAATCCCCTCAGGGCAAAAAACGATAAGTACTGGATTAATTAATTGGAGTGTTCCTCCTGATGCAATTGTTTAAGATACAGATAGAGGAAAAAGTAAATTTACCTCAAATTATGCACCATCCTTATAAAGCATCATACTTTGTGCAAGCAAACTATGTAAAATGTATTCCTTTTTTATTATTATTCATTGCTTGTTAAAAAATATACATTTTGTGCAATATATCAAGAATTGTGCTCTTAGGTCACTCTGCACAATCCCATTCTCACCGTCACAGCGCACCTCTCCCTCACACACATCCCCCTCCTCACTCTCACAGCCCCCCTCTTCCTCACACACAGACCCCTCCACACTGTCAGCCTCCCTCTTCCTCACACACAGCCCCCTACTCACTTCCTCAGCCCCGCTCTTCCTCACACACATCCCGCTCCTTACGCAATCAGACCCCCTCTTCCTCACACACAGCACCCTCCTCACTCAATCAGACCCCCTCTTCCTCACACACAGCACCCTCCTCACTCTCTCAGCCCCCCTCTTCCTCACACACAGCCCCCTCCTCACTCTCTCAGCCCCCCTCTTCCTCACACACAGCCCCCTCCTCACTCTCTCAGCCCCCCTCTTCCTCACATACAGCTCCCTCCTCACTGTCAGACCTCCTCTTCCTCACACACAGCCCCCTCCTCACTCTCTCAGCCCGCCTCTTCTTCACACACATCCCCCTCCTCACTGTCAGACCTCCTCTTCCTCACACACAGCCCCCTCCTCACTCTCTCAGCCCCCCTCTTCCTCACACACAGCACCCTCCTCACTCTCTCAGCCCCCCTCTTCCTCACATACAGCCCACTCCTCACTGTCAGCCCCCCTCTTCCTCACACACATCCCCCTCCTCACTGTTAGCCCCCCTCTTCCTCACACACAGCCCCCTCCTCACTGTCAGCCTCCCTCTTCCTCACACACAGCCCCCTCCTCACTCTCTCAGCCCCCCTCTTCCTCACACACAGCACCCTCCTCACTCTCTCAGCCCCCCTCTTCCTCACATACAGGCCCACTCCTCACTGTCAGCCCCCCTCTTCCTCACACACATCCCCCTCCTCACTGTTAGCCCCCCTCTTCCTCACACACATCCCCCTCCTCACTGTCAGCCCCCCTCTTCCTCACACACAGCCCCCTTCCTCACGGTCAGCCCCCCTCTTCCTCACACACAGCCCCCTTCCTCACGGTCAGCCCCCCTCTTCCTCACACACAGCCCCCTTCCTCACGGTCAGCCCCCCTCTTCCTCACACACAGCCCCCTCCTCACTGTCAGCCCCCCTCTCCTCACATACAGCCCCTCCTCACTGTCAGCCCCCCTTTTCCTCACACACATTCTCCTCCTCACTGTCAGCCTCCCTCTTCCTCACACACAGCCCCCTTCCTCACGGTCAGCCCCCTTCTTCCTCACACACAGCCCCCTCCTCACTGTCAGCACCCCTCTTCCTCACATACAGCCCCCTCCTCACTGTCAGCCCCCCCTTTTCCTCACACACATTCTCCTCCTCACTGTCAGCCCCCTTCTTCCTCACACACAGCCCCCTCCTCACTGTCAGCACCCCTCTTCCTCACATACAGCCCCCTCCTCACTGTCAGCACCCCTCTTCCTCACATACAGCCCCCTCCTCACTGTCAGCCTCCCTCTTCCTCACCCACATTCTCCTCCTCACTGTCAGCCCCCCTCTTCCTCACATACATTCTCATCCTCACTGTCAGCCTCCTCTTCCTCACACACATTCTCATCCTCACTGTCAGCCTCCTCTTCCTCACACACATTCTCCTCCTCACTGTCAGCCCCCTCTTCCTCACACACAGCCCCCTCCTCACTGTCAGCCTCCCTCTTCCTCACACACAGCCCCCTTCCTCACTGTCAGCCCCCCCTCTTCCTCACACACAGCCCCCTCCTCACTGTCAGCCCCCCTCTTCCTCACATACAGCCCCCTCCTCACTGTCAGCCCCCCTTTTCCTCACACACATTCTCCTCCTCACTGTCAGCCCCCTTCTTCCTCACACACAGCCCCCTTCCTCACGGTCAGCACCCCTCTTCCTCACATACAGCCCCCTCCTCACTGTCAGCCTCCCTCTTCCTCACATACAGCCCCCTCCTCACTGTCAGCCTCCCTCTTCCTCACATACAGCCCCCTTCCTCACGGTCAGCCCCCTTCTTCCTCACACACAGCCCCCTTCCTCACGGTCAGCCCCCCTCTTCCTCACATACAGCTCCCTCCTCACTGTCAGCCCTCCTCTTCCTCACACACAGCCCCCTCCTCACTGTCAGACCTCCTCTTCCTCACACACAGCCCCCTCCTCACTCTCTCAGCCCCCCTCTTCCTCACACACAGCCCCCTCCTCACTCTCTCAGCCCCCCTCTTCTTCACACACAGCCCCCTCTTCCTCACACACAGCCCCCTCCTCACTCTCTCAGCCCCCCTCTTCCTCACACACAGCACCCTCCTCACTCTCTCAGCCCCCCCTCTTCCTCACATACAGCTCCCTCCTCACTGTCAGACCTCCTCTTCCTCACACACAGCCCCCTCCTCACTCTCTCAGCCCCCCTCTTCTTCACACACATTCTCCTCCTCACTGTCAGCCCCCCTCTTCCTCACATACAGCCCACTCCTCACTGTCAGCCCCCCTCTTCCTCACACACAGCACCCTCCTCACTCTCTTAGCCCCCCTCTTCCTCACACACATTCTCCTCCTCACTGTCAGCCCCCCTCTTCCTCACACACATTCTCCTCCTCACTGTCAGCCCCCTCTTCCTCACACACATTCTCCTCCTCACTGTCAGCCCCCTCTTCCTCACACACATCCCCTTCCTCACTGTCAGCCCCCCTCTTCCTCACACACAGCCCCCCTCCTCACTGTCAGCCTCCCTCTTCCTCACACACAGCCCCCTCCTCACTGTCAGCCTCCCTCTTCCTCACCCACATTCTCCTCCTCACTGTCAGCCTCCTCTTCCTCACACACATCCCCCTCCTCACTGTCAGCCTCCTCTTCCTCACACACATCCCCCTCCTCACTGTCAGCCCCCCTCTTCCTCACACACATCCCCTTCCTCACTGTCAGCCTCCTCTTCCTCACACACAGCCCCCTTCCTCACGGTCAGCCTCCCTCTTCCTCACACACATTCTCCTCCTCACTGTCAGCCCCCCTCTTCCTCACACACATTCTCCTCCTCACTGTCAGCCTCCTCTTCCTCACACACAGCCCCCTTCCTCACGGTCAGCCTCCCTCTTCCTCACACACAGCCCCCTTCCTCACGGTCAGCCTCCCTCTTCCTCACACACATTCTCCTCCTCACTGTCAGCCTCCCTCTTCCTCACACACATTCTCCTCCTCACTGTCAGCCCCCCTCTTCCTCACACACATTCTCATCCTCACTGTCAGCCCCCCTCTTCCTCACACACATTCTCCTCCTCACTGTCAGCCCCCCTCTTCCTCACACACATTCTCCTCCTCACTGTCAGCCCCCCTCTTCCTCACACACATCCCCTTCCTCACTGTCAGCCCCCCTCTTCCTCACACACATTCTCCTCCTCACTGTCAGCCCCCCTCTTCCTCACACACAGCCCCCTTCCTCACGGTCAACCCCCCCTCTTCCTCACACACAGCCCCCTTCCTCACGGTCAACCCCCCTCTTCCTCACACACAGCCCCCTCCTCATTCTCAGACCCCCTCTCCCTCACGTCACACACAGACCCCTATCCAGTCCTAGTAGAGTGGGGCTGCTCTGCCTTAAAATAGTGTCAGAGAATTCCCAATTCCAGAGATGTTTTTGAGTTTATATATAAATAAAATCCAATCAGATAGGACAGTCCTATTTACTAAGAAAGAAATTAATTTCCCAGAAATACTGTTTCATATGTAATGTATTTTCTTTCTCTGGGGAATTAATTACTTTCTTAGGAAATAGAAAACTAAAATAAGAAACTTTCTCAGCCTACCCCCTCTTTTTTGCAGCAGAAATATTGTACTAACGGACAAAAGGAATTTAAAAATAATAACACCCTTCAGATAAGTACTTTGTAATTTTCTCAAAACTAAATAGTAAAAAAGGTAGCATAAAACTCATAACTAAAGTGTTACAAAGTAAACTAACACCCATAAACTACCTATTAACCCCTAAACCGAGGCCATCCCGCATCGCAAACACTATAATAAAATGATTAACCCCTAATCTGCCGCACTGGACATCGCCACCACTATAATTAACATATTAACCCCTAAACTGCCACACTCCCGCATCGCAAACACTAGTTAAATATTATTAACCCCTAATCTGCTGTCCCCAATGTCACCACCACTATACTAAAGTTATTAACCCCTAAACCTAACCCTAAGTCTAACCCTAACGTAACCCACTAACTTTAACCTAATTAAAATAATTCAAAATAAAAATTACAATTAATACCTAAATTATTCCTATTTAAAACTAAATAAATACTTACCTGCAAAATAAACCCTAAGCTAGCTACAATATAACTAATAGTAACATTGTATTATTTCACAGGTAAGTTTGTATTTATTTTAACTAGGTAGACTAGTTAGAAAATATTTATTAACTATTTACTAACTACCTAGTAAAAATAAATACAAATTTACCTGTGAAATAAAACCTAACCTGTCTTCCAGTTAAACCTAACATTACTATGTTGCAAGCTCAATCCTATTGGCTGATTGGGTGGGTTTTATTTTTAGATTAGGGACTTTGGGCACCGTAAAAGAGCTAAATGCCCTTTTCAAGGCAATGGGGAGCTTAGGTTTATTTAGATAGGATTTTATTTGGGGGGTTTGGTTGTGTGGGTGGTGGGTTTTACTGTTGGGGGTTGTTTGTATTTTTTTTACAGGTAAAAGAGCTGATTTCTTTGGGGCAATGCCCCGCAGAAACATAATTTATGTAAAAACTTAACTGATAAATTAATTTCTTTCATATTGGCAAGAGTCCATGAGCTAGTGACGTATGGGATATACAATCCTACCAGGAGGGACAACGTTTCCCAAACCTCAAAATGCCTATAAATACACCCCTCACTACACCCACAATTCAGTTTAACGAATAGCCAAGTAGTGGGGTGATAAAGAAAGGAGTAATAAGCATCAACAAAGGAATTTGGAAATAATTGTGCTTTATACAAAAAAATCATAACCACCATAAAAAGGGTGGGCCTCATGGACTCTTGCCAATATGAAAGAAATTAATTTATCAGGTAAGTTCTTACATAAATTATGTTTTTCTTTCATGTAATTGGCAAGAGTCCATGAGCTAGTGACGTATGGAATAGCAATACCCAAGATATGGAACTCCACGCAAGAGTCACTAGAGAGGGAGGGATAAAATAAAAACAGCCATTTTTCGCTGAAAAAAATTAATCCACAACCCAAAATATAAGTTTATTCTCATAAATGAAAAAGAAAAATTTAAAACATAAGCAGAAGAATCAAACTGAAACAGCTGCCTGAAGAACGTTTCTACCAAAAACTGCTTCTGAAGAAGCAAATACATAAAAACGGTAGAATTTAGTAAATGTATGCAAAGAAGACCAAGTTGCTGCTTTGCAAATCTGATCAACTGAAGCTTCATTCTTAAAAGCCCATGAAGTGGAGACTGATCTAGTAGAATGAGCTGTAATTCTCTGAGGCGGGGCTTGACCCGACTCCAAATAAGCTTGATGAATCAAAAGCTTTAACCACAAAGCCAAGGAAACAGCAGAAGCCTTCTGACCTTTCCTGGAACCAGAAAAGATAACAAATAGACTAGAAGTCTTCCTGAAATCTTTAGTAGCTTCAACATAATATTTCAAAGCTCTTACCACATCCAAAGAATGTAAGGATCTCTCCAAAGAATTCTTAGGATTAGGACACAAAGAGACCTACTTATCAAAGCGTCAACTGTGCTGCATTCGCCGGCACCAATACGCTCGCCTGACATCGCCTAACATCGCTGCCGCGGACCTGAATACCTTCTCCATAGTTAACAAAAAAGCTGTCAAAAAGCCACGCACCAAGTACGGGGCGATGAGCAGCGGACTGTTGTTAACTAACAGTCATCGATCTCGCTGCTCCTTCGGCTTTTTCATAGCTTTATTTGTATACTGTCGCTAAACACTGCTACTATACTAAACTGATTAACCCCTATCCAGCTGCTTTTGGCCCCCGCCGCAACAAAATAAAGTTATTAACCCCTATCCCGCTGCTCCCGGAGCCCACCGCAACTCTAATAAACTTATTAACCCCTATTCCTCCGCTCCCAGAGCCCACCGCCACTTACATTATACTTATTAACCCCTAATCTGCCACCCCCTATACAGCCGCCACCTACATTATACTTATTAACCCCTAATCTGCCACCCCCCTATACCGCCCCCACCTACATAAAGTCATTAACCCCTATCCTGCCGCTCCCGGAGCCCACCGCAACTAAATAAATGTATTAACCCCTAAACCCCCAGCCCCCCCACATTGCCATAAACTAAATTAAACTATTAACCCCTAAACCTAACAAACCCACTAACTGTATATTAAATATTAACTCATCCCTATCTTATAATAAATTTAAACTTACCTTTAGATTTAAATTAAAATATATTAAACTATTAATTTACCTACCCTAACTATTATAATAAAATTACATTAAACTATATTAAACTATTAATTAACCTACCCTAACTATTATAATAAAATTACATTAAAGGGACACTGAACCCAATTTTTTTCTTTTGTGATTCAGATAGAGCATGTAATTTTAAGCAACTTTGTAAGTTACTCCTATTATCAATTTTTCATCGTTCTCTTGCTATCTTTATTTGAAAAAGAAGGCATCTAAGTTTTTTTTTCTTTCAGAACTCTGGACAGCACTTTTTTATTGGTGGGTGAATTTATCCACCAATCAGCAAGAACAACCCAGGTTGATCACCAAAAATGGTCCGGCATCTAAACTTACATTCTTGCATTTCAAATAAAGATACCAAGAGAATGAAAAACATTTCATAATAGGAGTAAATTAGAAAGTTGCTTAAAATGTCATGCTCTATCTGAATCACGAAAGAAAAAATTTGGGTTCAGTGTCCCTTTAAACTATATTAAATTAATAATTAATCTAACCTAACTTTTAAACTAAAATTACATTAAACTATATTAAAATAAAAATTAATCTAACCTAACTTTTATACTAAAATTACATTAAACTACAAATTAAATTAACTATATTCTATATTTAAACACCTAACCCTACTCAAATAATTTAAATCTAGACTAAAAAATTACTAAATTACCAAAACCTAACAACTAAGTTACAAAAAATAACAAACACTAAGTTACACAAAAAAATAAACACTAAGTTACAAAAAATAAAAAAAGAAATTATCAAAGATTTAAACTAATTACACCTAATCTAAGGGCCCTATGAAAATAAAAAAGCCCCCCCAAAATAAAAAAACCCTAACCTACAATAAACTACAAATAGCCCTTAAAAGGGCCTTTTGTGGGGCATTGCCCCAAAGTAATCAGCTCTTTTACCTGTAAAAAAAAAAAAAAAAAAAAAAACCCCCAACAGTAAAACCCACCACCCACACAACCCAACCCCCCCAAATAAAAAGCTAACTCAAAAAACTTAATCTCCCCATTGCCCATGAAAAGGGCATTTGGATGGGCATTGCCCTTAAAAGGGCATTTAGCTCTATCGCAGCCCAAGTCCTAATCTAAAACTAAAACCCACCCAATAAACCCTTAAAAATCCTAACACTAACCCCAGAAGATTTACTTACAGTTTTAAAGATCCGACATCCATTCTCCAAGAAGGAGAGGTCCTCAATGAAGCGGCCAAAGTCTTCTTCCAAGCCAGCAGAAGTCTTCATCCAGACAGCATCTTCTATCTTCATCCATCTGGCGCGGAGCGGCTCCATCTTCAAGACATCCGACGCGGAGCATCCTCTTCTTTCCGATGACTACCGTCGAATGAAGGTTCCTTTAAATGACGTCATCCAAGAGGGCGTCCCTTAGATTCTGATTGGCTGATATAATTCTATCAGATAATCAGAATTAAGGTTGAAAAAATCATATTAGCTGTTGCAATCAGCCAATAGGATTGAGCTTTCATCCTATTGGCTATTCCAAAAGAATGCTCTGCGGCGGATGTCTTGAAGATGGAGCCGCTCCACGCCGGATGGATGAAGATAGAAGATGCCGTCTGGATGAAGACTTCTGCAGGCTTGGATGAAGACTTCGGACGCTTCGTTGAGGACTTCTCCCGGCTTCTTTCAGGATGGATGTCGGATCTTCAAAACTGTAAGTGAATCTTCTGGGGTTAGTGTTAGGATCTTTTTAAGGGTTTATTGGGTGGGTTTTAGTTTTAGATTAGGACTTGGGCTGCAATAGAGTTAAATGCGCTTTTAAGGGCAATGCCCATCCAAATGTCCTTTTCAGGGCAATGGGGAGATTAGGTTTTTTGAGTTAGCTTTTTATTTGGGGCTGGTTGTGTGGGTGGTGGGTTTTACTGTTGGGGGGGTATTTGTATTTTTTTTTACAGGTAAAAGAGCTGATTACTTTGGGGCAATGCCCCGCAAAAGACCCTTTTAAGGGCTATTTGTAGTTTATTGTAGGTTAGGGGGGGGTTTTATTTTGGGGGGGCTTTTTATTTCATAGGGCCCTTAGATTAGGTGTAATTAGTTTAAACCTTTGATAATTTCTTTTTTATTTTTTGTAACTTAGTGTTTATTTTTTGTAACTTAGTTTTTGGTAACTTAGTAATTTTTTAGTGTAGATTTAAATTATTTGAGTAGGGGTTAGGTGTTTAAATATATAATATAGTTAATTTAATTTGTAGTTTAATGTAATTTTAGAGAATAAAAGTTAGGCTAGATTAATTTTTATTTTAATATCGTTTAATGTAATTTTATTATAATAGTTAGGGTAAGTTAATTATTAATTTAATATAGTTTAATATAATTTTATTATAATAGTTAGGGTAGGTTAATTATGAATGTAATATAGTTTAATGTAATTTTACTATAATAGTTAGGGTAGGTTAATTATTAATTTAATATAGTTTAATGTAATTTTACTATAATAGTTAGGGTAAGTTAATTATTAATTTAATATAGTTTAATGTAATTTTATTATAATAGGGTAGATTAATTATTAGTTTAATATAGTTTAATGTAATTTTAGTATAATAGTTAGGGTAGGTTAAATATTAGTTTAATAAAGTTTAATGTGATTTTAAAGGTAAGTTTAAATTTATTATAAGATAGGGATGAGTTAATATTTAATATAAAGTTAGTGGGTTGTTAGGTTAGGTGTTATTAGGTTAATTTATTTATGGCCGATGTGAGGGCTGGCGGTTTAGGGGTTAATAACTTATGTAGGTGGCGGCGGTGTAGGAGCACCAAATTAGGGAGTTAATAAGTATATGTAGGTGGCGGCGTGTGTAGGGGGCAGCAGATTAGGGGTTAATAGTATAATGTAGGCGGCGGCAGTGTAGGGGGCGGCAGATTAGGGGTGTTAGACTCGGGGGTTATATGTTAGGGGTGTTAGGTATAAACATAACTTTTATTCTCCCATAGAATCAATGGGATATCGGGGCAGCAGCGAACATGAGATTTCGCTGCTTTCAGACTCCCATTGATTCCTATGGCATCCGCCGCCTCCAGGGCAGCTAATTGAAAACCAGGTATGCTGGGCCGGAATAGTGGCGAGCGTACCTGCTAGTTATTTGTTAATTAGCAAAAGTAGTCAGATAGTGCCGAATTTGCATTCGAACATCTGTAGTGACGTAAGCATCGATCTGTGTCAGACTGAGACCGGCGGATCGTATGTTACTTCACAGATTTCTACTTTTGTCTGTCTGTAGGCTTTGATAAAAAAGGGGGAATCAAGCTCTCCACAATTATGCTGCGGAATTCCAGCGTATTGCGGTTGACGGCTTGATAAATAGGCCCCAAGGAAGGGGACAACAATTTCCCTATTAATGTTGTTAGAATTCACAACCTTAGGGTAAGATTTTAAATGAAGTCCGCAAAACCACCTTATCCTGATGAAAAATCAGAAATGGAGATTCACCAAGAAAGAGCAGTAAAGTCTGATGGCTGAGATAATCCGCCTCCCAATTGTCTATACCTGGGATATGAACCACAGAAAATTAGACAGGAGCTGGATTCCGCCCAAGCAAGTATCCGAGATACTTCTTGTTCATAGCTTGGGGACTATGAGTCCCACCCTGATGATTGACATATGCCACAGTTGTGATATTGTCTGTCTGAAAACAAATAAACTGTTCTCTCTTCAACAGAGGCCAAATCTGAAGAGCCCCGAAAATCGCACGGAGTTCCAAAAGTATTGATTGGTAATCTCGCTTCTTGAGATTTCAGATCCCTTTGTGCTGTCAGAGATCCCAAACAGCTCCCCAACCTGAAAGACTCGCATCTGTTGTGATCACAGTCCAGTTGGACAAACAAAAGAGGGCCCCTTGAACTATACGATGGTGATCTAACCACCAAGGTCAGAGATAGTCGAACATTGGGATTTAAGGATATTAATTGGGATATCCTTGTATAATGGATACACAACGATAGAGAGGCTACGGCACTAGCTGTGTGAGTTTATATACGCTATTGGCAATCCCAATTCACTGTCAGCAAAACTTGGCGAACAACAGATATCATCCCATAAATTATGAAGAAAAAGCTGAGACAATTACCTTCTGTTCCCAGTAACCTGCACCGATGCGCTTCTCCGCTTGTCTCATCCGTCTTGTGTAGTGTCTGACGTCCTCAAAGGATCCTGATAGGGGGTGTGGATATCGAACCTGTGTGGTCTGAGAGCCCATGGTAAAGTCCGTAAGCAGTAATTGGAGAAATGAAAAAACCAGGGCGGTTTACTCGAAACACACTTTATTGTAAAAATATATTCAACGTGGGCTATACAACAAAAACAGTTGCAAGGGGATAAAATCACATCTAATATGACAAAAAAGAGCAACACACATCCCGGCTAGGACGCGTTTCGAGTTTCCCCGTACTCACAGATACCTGGGTGTGTGTCAAATCTACCTATATCAGTGTTGTAGCTGATGAGTGTTACCTGTGCTAGAAGAGAATCACCTATTAGGTAGTTATCATACTTATATACACCATATTACTATAACGTAAGTACTACTCTAGTGTTTGTTTAACAATGGATAGATAAATATATAAAGAGCTATGTATAGATCCTACTTAATATATACTATACTATATATCCATTCATAATTATAACTCAGGTATTGTTTTAACAAAGGATAGACGAACGTATAAAGAGCTATGTTTGGATATATATTTTGCCTGGAGTTAACTTGAGCTGATTGCTTAGACTTTATGTAAATACCCAAAAACCAAAATGAAAAAACGTATGATAACAGTATGATAACTATATTTCCTCTAAACCATAGGGTAATCTGTCATGACCCAAACTAATAACAGGTAAAGCTGAAATAGTAAGAATATAAGGATGTTTTTGAAATATAAGCATTATAGCTTTTCTATTTGCCCATTATATATAGATCACATAGTAATCTGACAGGTCTCTTGAGCCAATTAATCTTTATATTTATATTTTTACATACTCTTTTTCTATACTATTGCGCTTGATTGTTAATTAAGGCTAGCTACTTATGCATGTATATATAATAATGATGGCTATTTGTAGTAGATTAGCTTTTGTGCCGCATCAAGCCATATACATATAAATGCTTTTTGTATTTTTGCATAAGATGACTTTATGGTAAGGAGAGAGTTAATAATGGCATAGACCTGATAGGTGATTCTCTTCTAGCACAGGTGACACTCATCAGCTACAACACTGATATAGGTAGATTTGACACACACCCAGGTATCTGTGAGTACGGGGAAACCCGAAACGCGTCCTAGCCGGGATGTGTGTTGCTCTTTTTTGTCATATTAGATGTGATTTTATCCTTGCAACTGTTTTTGTTGTATAGCCCACGTTGAATATATTTTTACAATGAAGTGTGTTTCGAGTGAGCCGCCCTGTTTTTTTCATTTTCCATTAATCCTTGTATAATCCCTGCACCATTGGTTCAGCATACAAAGCTGAAGAGGTCTCATGTGAAAACGAGCAAAGTGGATCGCGTCCGATGCTGCAGTCATGAAACCTAAAACTTCCATGCACATAGCTACTTAAAGGGACATGAAACCCAATTTTTTTCTTTCATGATTTAGAAAGAGCATACAATTATAAACAACTTTCTAATTTACTTCTATTATCTGTTTTGCTTAATTCTCTTGATATTCTTTGCTGAAAAGCATATCTAGATATGCTTAGTAGCTGCTGATTGGTAGCTGCACATAGATGCCTCCTGTGATTGGTTCACTGTGTGCATTGCTATTTCTTCATTAAAGTATATCTAAAGAATAGAGCAAATTAGGTAATAGAAGTAAATTGGAATGTTGTTTAAAATTATATTCTCTACCTTAATCATGAAAGAAAATGTTTGGGTATAGTGTCCCTTTAAGGGAATGACTGAGAATGAAGGTTCCGATAGGCTGCAACCAATTTTAAATTTCTCTTGTCTGTTAGAGACAGAGTCATGGACACTGAATCTATCTGGAAACCTAAAAAGGTGACCCTTGTCTGAGGAATCAAATAACTTTTTGGTAAATTGATCCTCCAACCATGTTTTCGAAGAAACAACACTAGTTGATTTGTGTGAGATTCTGCAGAACGTAAAGACTGAGCTAGTACCAAGATATTGTCCAAATAAGGAAACACCGCAATACCCCGCTCTCTGATTACAAAGAGTTGGGCACCGAGAACCTTTGAAAAGATTCTTGGAGTTGTCGCTAGGCCAAAAGGAAGAGCGACAAATTGGTAATGCTTGTCTAGAAAAGAGTATCTCAGAAACTGATAATGATCTGGATGAATCGGAATATGAAGATATGCATCCTGCAAGTCTATTGTGGACATATAATGTCCTTGCTGAACAAAAGGCGAATAGTCTTTATAGTCACCATTTTGAAAGTTGGTACTTTTACATAACAATTCAAAATTTTCAGATCCAGAACTGGTCTGAATTAATTTTCTTTCTTTGTGACAATGAATTGATTTGAATAAAACCCCAGACCCTGTTCCTGAAACAGAACTGGCATGATTACCCCTGAAAACTCCAGGTCTTAAACACACTTCAGGAAAGCCTGAGCCTTTACTGGATTTGCTGGTATGTGTGAGAGAAAATATTTTCTCACAGGAGGTCTTACTCTGAATCCTATTCGGTACCCCTGAGAGACAATACTCAGAATCCATTGATTTTGGACAGAATTTATCCAAGCATCCTTGAAAAATCTTAGGCCTAGATTTGGAGTTCGGCGGTAAAAGGGCTGTTAACGCTCCGCGGGTTTTTTTCTGGCCACACCATAAATTTAACTCTGGTATCGAGAGTTCAAACAAATGCTGCGTTAGGCTCCAAAAAAGGAGCGTAGAGCATATTTACCGCAAATGCAACTCTCGATACCAGAGTTGCTTACGGACGCGGCCGGCATCAAAAACGTGCTCGTGCACGATTCTCCCATAGGAAACAATGGGGCAGTTTGAGCTGAAAAAAAACCTAACACCTGCAAAAAAGCAGCGTTCAGCTCTAACGCAGCCCCATTGTTTCCTATGGGGAAACACTTCCTACGTCTGCACCTAACACTCTAACATGTACCCCGAGTCTAAACACCCCTAACCTTACACTTATTAACCCCTAATCTGCCGCCCCCGCTATCGCTGACCCCTGCATTACACTTTTAACCCCTAATCTGCCGCTCCGTAAACCGCCGCCACATACGTTATCCCTATGTACCCCTAATCTGCTGCCCTAACATCGCCGACCCCTATTTATATTTATTTAACCCCCTAATCTGCCCCCCACAACGTCGCCGACACCTGCCTACACTTATTACCCCTAATCTGCCCGAGCGGACCTGAGCGCTACTATAATAAAGTTATTAACCCCTAATCCGCCTCACTAACCCTATCTTAAATAGTATTAACCCCGAATCTGCCCTCCCTAACATCGCCGACACCTACCTTCAATTATTAACCCCTAATCTGCCGACCGGAGCTCACCGCTATTCTAATAAATGTATTAACCCCTAAAGCTAAGTCTAACCCTAACACTAACACCCCCCTAAGTTAAATATAATTTTTATCTAACGAAATAAATTAACTCTTATTAAATAAATAATTCCTATTTAAAGCTAAATACTTACCTGTAAAATAAATCCTAATATAGCTACAATATAAATTATAATTATATTATAGCTATTTTAGGATTAATATTTATTTTACAGGCAACTTTGTAATTATTTTAACCAGGTACAATAGCTATTAAATAGTTAAGAACTATTTAATAGTTACCTAGTTAAAATAATAACAAATTTACCTGTAAAATAAATCCTAACCTAAGATATAATTAAACCTAACACTACCCTATCAATAAAATAATTAAATAAACTACCTACAATTACCTACAATTAACCTAACACTACACTATCAATAAATTAATTAAACACAATTGCTACAAATAAATAAAATTAAATAAACTATCTAAAGTACAAAAAATAAAAAAGAACTAAGTTACAGAAAATAAAAATATTTACAAACATAAGTAAAAATATTACAACAATTTTAAAACTAATTACACTACTCTAAGCCCCCTAATAAAATAACAAAGCCCCCAAAATAAAAATTCCCTACCCTATTCTAAAATACAAATATTACAAGCTCTTTTACCTTACCAGCCCTGAACAGGGCCCTTTGCGGGCATGGCCCAAGAATTTCAGCTCTTTTGCCTGTAAAAAAAAACATACAATACCCCCCCCCCAACATTACAACCCACCACCCACATACCCCTAATCTAACCCAAACCCCCCTTAAATAAACCTAACCCTACCCCCCTGATGATCTTCCTACCTTGTCTTCACCATGCCAGGTTCACCGATCCGTCCTGGCTCCAAGATCTTCATCCAAACCCAAGCGGGGGGCTAGACATCCACTGAAGAAGTCCCAGAAGAGGGTCCAAAGTCTTCTCCTATCCCGGCAAGAAGAGGACATCCGGACCGGCAAACATCTTCTCCAAGCGGCATCTCTATCTTCTTCCATCCGATGACGACCGTGCTCCATCTTGAAGACCTCCAGCGCGGATCCATCCTCTTCTTCCGACGACTAGACGACGAATGACGGTTCCTTTAAGGGACGTCATCCAAGATGGCGTCCCTCGAATTCCGATTGGCTGATAGGATTCTATCAGCCAATCGGAATTAAGGTAGGAATTTTCTGATTGGCTGATGGAATCAGCCAATCAGAATCATGTTCAATCCGATTGGCTGATCCAATCAGCCAATCAGATTGAGCTCGGCATTCTATTGCTGTTCGATCAGCCAATAGAATGCGAGCTTCAATCTGATTGGCTGATTGGATCAGCCAATCGGATTGAACTATATTCTGATTGGCTGATTCCATCAGCCAATCAGAATATTCCTACCTTAATTCCGATTGGCTGATAGAATCCTATCAGCCAATCGGAATTCGAGGGGTTGGATGGGGGGGGGGGGGGGGGGGGGGGGGGGGGGGGGGGGGGGGGGGGGGGGGGGGGGGGGGGGGGGGGGGGGGGGGGGGGGGGGGGGGGGGGGGATGACGTCCCTTAAAGGAACCGTCATTCGTCGTCTAGTCGTCGGAAGAAGAGGATGGATCCGCGCTGGAGGTCTTCAAGATGGAGCCGGTCGTCATCGGATGGAAGAAGATAGAAGATGCCGCTTGGAGAAGATGTTTGCCGGTCCGGATGTCCTCTTCTTGCCGGATAGGAGGAAGACTTTGGACCCTCTTCTGGACTTCTTCAGTGGATGTCTACCCCCGCTTGGGTTGGATGAAGATCTTGGAGCCAGGACGGATCGGTGAACCTGGCATGGTGAAGACAAGGTAGGAAGATCATCAGGGGTAGTGTTAGGTTTATTTAAGGGGGGTTTGGGTTAGATTAGGGGTATGTGGGTGGTGGGTTGTAATGTTGGGGGGGGGGTATTGTATGTTTTTTTTTACAGGCAAAAGAGCTGAAATTCTTGGGGCATGCCCCGCAAAGGGCCCTGTTCAGGGCTGGTAAGGTAAAAGAGCTTGTAATATTTGTATTTTAGAATAGGGTAGGGAATTTTTTTTTGGGGGGCTTTGTTATTTTATTAGGGGGCTTAGAGTAGGTGTAATTAGTTTAAAATTGTTGTAATATTTTTCTTATGTTTGTAAATATTTTTTATTTTCTGTAACTTAGTTCTTTTTTATTTTTTGTACTTTAGATAGTTTATTTAATTGTATTTATTTGTAGCAATTGTGTTTAATTAATTTATTGATAGTGTAGTGTTAGGTTAATTGTAGGTAATTGTAGGTAGTTTATTTAATTATTTTATTGATAGGGTAGTGTTAGGTTTAATTATATCTTAGGTTAGGATTTATTTTACAGGTAAATTTGTTATTATTTTAACTAGGTAACTATTAAATAGTTCTTAACTATTTAATAGCTATTGTACCTGGTTAAAATAATTACAAAGTTGCCTGTAAAATAAATATTAATCCTAAAATAGCTATAATATAATTATAATTTATATTGTAGCTATATTAGGATTATTTTACAGGTAAGTATTTAGCTTTAAATAGGAATATTTATTTAATAAGAGTTAATTTATTTCGTTAGATAAAAATTATATTTAACTTAGGGGGTGTTAGTGTTAGGGTTAGACTTAGCTTTAGGGGTTAATACATTTATTAGAATAGCGGTGAGCTCCGGTCGGCAGATTAGGGGTTAATAATTGAAGGTAGGTGTCGGCGATGTTAGGGAGGGCAGATTAGGGGTTAATACTATTTATGATAGGGTTAGTGAGGCGGATTAGGGGTTAATAACTTTATTATAGTAGCGCTCAGGTCCGCTCGGCAGATTAGGGGTTAATAAGTGTAGGTAGGTGTCGGCGACGTTGAGGGGGCAGATTAGGGGTTAATAAATATAACATAGGGGTCGGCGATGTTAGGGGTAGCAGATTAGGGGTACATAGGGATAACGTAGTGTGGCGGCGGATTTGCCGGTCGGAAGATTAGTGGTTAATTATTTTAAGTAGCTTGCGGCGACGTTGTGGGGGCAAGTTAGGGTTAATAGATATAATACAGGGGTCGGGCGGTGTTAGGGGCAGCAGATTAGGGGGTACATAAGTATAACGTAGGTGGCGGTCGCAGATTAGGGGTTAAAAAATTTAATCGAGTGGCGGCGGCTGGGGGGGGACCTCGGTTTTGGGGTACATAGGTAGTTTATGGGTGTTAGTGTACTTTAGGGTACAGTAGTTAAGAGCTTTATAAACCGGCGTTAGCCAGAAAGCTCTTAACTCCTGCTATTTTCAGGCGGCTGGAATCTTGTCGTTAGAGCTCTACCGCTCACTGCAGAAACGACTCTAACTACCGGCGTTAGGAAGATCCCATTGAAAAGATAGGCTACGCAAATGGCGTAGGGGGATCTGCGGTATGGAAAAGTCGCGGCTGTAAAGTGAGCGTTAGACCCTTAAATCACTGACTCCAAATACCAGCGGGCGCCCAAAACCAGCGTTAGGAGCCTCTAACGCTGGTTTTTGACGGCTACCGCCGAACTTCTAAATCTAGGCCTTAATCTGCCCCCTACCAGCTGAGCTGGAATGAGGGCCGCACCTTCATGCAGACTTGGGGGTTGGATTTGGTTTCTTAAATGGCTTGGATTTATTCCAATTTGAAGAAGGTTTCCAATTGGAAACAGATTCCTTTGGGGAAGGATTAGGTTTCTGTTCCTTATTTTGTCGAAAGGAATGAAAACGCTAAGAAGCTTTAGATTTACCCTTAGGTCTTTTATCCTGAGACAAAAAAAAACTCCCTTCCCTCCAGTGAAAGTTGAAATAATTGAATCCAACTGAGAACCAAATAACTTATTACCTTGAAACGAAAGAGATAGCAATCTGGACTTAGAAGTCATGTCAGCATTCCAAGATTAAGCCACAAAGCTCTTCTAGCTAAAATAGCTAAAGACATAGGGGCCCATTTATCAAGCTCCAAATGGAGCTTGAAGGGCCGTGTTTCTGGCGAGTCTTCAGACTCACCAGAAACACCAGTTATGAAACAGCGGTCTAAAGAAAAAAAATTGCCTTATATGCGGATGATGTCCTGATCTATATGTCGGATACAGGAAAAAATATTCCAAGACTAATGTCGATTATCAATTCCTTTGGGTCCTTTACTGGTTACAAGATCAATAACTCGAAATCAGAATTATTATGGGTTAGGAAAAATTAGGCTTCTCCGCAGACAATACCTTTTAAGGAGGTAATTTCTCACTTTAGATATCTGGGAATCAATATATCAGCTGAACCAAAAGAATGGTACGATCTTAATATTCCTCCCATATTATCAAAGATAATAGAGTACTTGAATAGCTGGCAAAACCTCCCACTATCTTTATCAGGACGTATCGCTTTATTTAAGATGGTTTTGCTCCCAAAAATCATCTTTCCCTTACAGAATATCCCGGTTATTCTAAAAATAAAGGATTGGAAAAAATTGAATAAGGCTCTCAGATACTTTATATGGAAATGCAAGAGACCACGCATTTCCCTAGACAAACTTTACCTTCCCAAAAAGTATGGAGGATTCGCCCTGCCTGATCTTAGCAAATATAGTTTAGTCTTTCTCGCACGCATAGTAATAGACTGGATTAAGAACAAAGACTATTTTACTAACAATAAACTTGAAAAAAACATCTTATATCCGTATAACCCCATAGCATTAATTCATTGTCCAGTACAATCAATTCCAAAGAAGGTGAAGTCTTTTAACTCGATATACGTAATAATACAAGCTTGGAAGAAATTTGGACAAAAAGCAAACATTGATCTCTCTATTCCAAAATTTCAGTGTCTATCTGGTAATCCAGAATTTCAACAAGGAACACAATCTCGACTATTTCAAACCTGGCAGGAGAAAGGTCTAATCTTTATGACGCAATTTATAGATCAAGATACATCATCAGTAAAATCATTTGATAGATTAAAGCAAGAGTTCCAACTGAGCGATAAGGATTTTTTTGCTTATTTGCAGACGAGACACTATCTCTTTTCTCTAACTGAAAAATTCGGATGGATATGGACATGGTGAAAATTAGACAGCTGGCCTATTCTTGTAAAAAATGACTTAACCTCGGTCTCAATATGGTATGAATTAGCGACTAGCTCTCAGGCAAATTCTAACTTAAGTCAGATAACGCAGAGATGGAATCTTATATATCCAGAATTAAATTTGGAGATAGAACAGGTAGAAAAATCTATATCTATAACGGCTCAGACTACCCTATCTGCATCCTGGCGAGAATCACATATTAAACTCCTGTATAGATCTTACTATACTCCATTAAAGGGATATAAATGGCATAATCATGAATTCAATATATGTCCAAAGTGTGCACACCTAGCAGCAGATATTGTTCACATGTTGTGGACATGTCCAAAGATAAAACAGCTATGGCAAAAAGTAGAATTTTGGCTCAAAAAGACATTGAAGATACATCCTCTCTCTATCTCTCTGGCGGAAGTTGTCTTTCTGAAAGAATTGTCTATGGTCATTGAGCATATGAAGGCTAGAAATGTGACCATCCTGGCAACAAGAAACTTAATTCTTAAGAACTGGCGTGCCCCCAAGATACCTAGCATCTCAGAAATTAAAAATTATATGAAAAAACAATGCATTATCGAGCAAATGGATACAGCCCTAACATCTGAAAGAGAGATAATGCTCTTTTTAAAAAAATGGTCGACATTCATCAAGATTTTCCCACCAGAAGAAATAGACCAATTAATTTATCCCCTTAGGCATTCCGAAGTAGTGATACTAGATCAATGGTAACATTTAAAATCTTCCCCCTTTTTTTTTTTTTTTTTTTTTTTTCTTTTCTCCCCTCTCCTTCTCCCTCTCTCGCCCCCTCCCTCTCCTCCCCATAATGTGGCTATTCACATCTCCCTTACCTCGATAATCTAATTGAGGAATATGAAACTGACCTTAAAGTAAACCGTCCACTACTTGAATGAATAGAATGGCTTTTTTTTCTCTTTTTTTCTTTTTTTTTGTCCTTCTTTTCTTAAACCAAATGTATAAATTAAATAGAAAATACCTCCATTGAGTACAATATGTATTAATCTATCAACAATAGATATGTATTATCATTATTATTCAATTAAGATAAATGCATTAATTTTCTTTTGTCATAGGTTATTAAATTAAGCCCTGCGTGGCGCATTTTGTGTTTTGTACTCATGTTGGTCTATAAATAAATACTTAAAAAAAAAGACTGCTGCTCCATAACCCTGTCCGCCTGCTCTGATGAGGCGAACAGGAATTGCCAGAAATCAACCCGATCGAGTACGATTGGTTTGATTGACACCTCCCTGCTGGTGGCCCATTGGCCGCGAGTCAGCAGGGGGCGGCGTTGCACCAGCAGCTCTTGTGAGCTGCTGGTGCAATGTTAAATGCGGAGAGCGTATTGCTCTCCGCATTCAGCGAGGTCTTGCGGACCTGATCCACACTGTCGGATCAGGTCTGCAAGACCTTTGATAAATAGGCCCCATAGATTTATCATCAATTTTGATGATATCAAAAATGGCATCATAAATAAAATGATTAGCATGTTGAAGCAAGCGAACAATGCTATACAAATCAGAATCCAATTCTTGTTGCGCTAAATTTTCCAACCAAAAAGCTGATGCAGCTGCAACATCAGCCAAAGAAATTACAGGTCTGAGAAGATGACCTGAATACAAATAGGCTTTCCTTAGATAAGATTTAAGTTTCCTATCTAAAGGATATTTAAAAGAAGTACTGTCTTCCATAGGTATATTACTACGTTTAGCAAGAGTAGAGATAGCCCCATCAACTTTTTGGATCTTTTCCCAAAACTCCAGTGTAACTGCTGGCAAAGGATACAATTTTTTAAACCTTGAAGAAGGATTAAAAGAAGTACCAGGCCTATTCCATTCCTTAGAAATCATATCAGAAATGGCATCAGGAACTGGAAAAACCTCTGGAGTAACCACAGGAGGTTTATAAACAGAATTTAAATGTTTACTAGTTTTAATGTCAAGAGGACTAGTTTCCTCAATATCCAATGTAAACAACACTTCTTTCAACAAATAACGAATATACTCCATTTTAAATAAATAAGTCTATTTGTCAGTGTCAATATCTGAGGAAGGATCTTCTGAATCAGATAGATCCTCATCAGAAGAGGATAATTCAGTATGTTGTCGCTCATTTGAAAATGCATCAACTTTATGAGAAGTTTTAAAAGACCTTTTACGTTTATTAGAAGGCGGGATGGCAGACAAAGCCTTCTGAATAGAATCAGCAATAAATTCTTTTAAATTCACAGGTATATCTTGTACATTAGATTGTTGAAGGAACAGCAACATGCAATGTACTACTACTGATGACACATTATCTGCATGTAAAAGTTTATCATGACCACTATTACTAACCACAGTTAGATAATAATCTCCACAAGTTAACAACAAATGCACTTAGCTTTGGTAGAACTGTTTATCAGGCAGCAAGTTCCAACAGTGATTCTGAGACAGGATCAGATTGAGACATCTTGCAAATGTAAGAGAAAAAAACAACATATAAAGCAAAATTATCAATTTCCGTATATGGCAGTTTCAGCAATGGGAAAAAAAAATGCAAACAGCATAGCCCTCTGAAAGAAAGAAAAAAAGGAAAGGGCATTAAGGAATGGGGTTTAAAATAATGAAAATATTTGGTGCCAAGAATGAACGCACAACACAAACAGAAAAAAAGAATGTTTTAGTGGCTAACAACATCCGGAAATGACACAATCGCGTCATTGAAGACGCAACTTGTGAAAGGACACCGAAGTGACGAATTTGCGTCATCGAACGTAACCGCGGGCAAAAAATCTCGTGGCCAAAAAATGACGCAATATACTTCGAATTTTGCGGCCTCGCAAGTCTAATTCTGACCACGAATTTTAAAATGAAAATCAATGGAAAAAAAGACCCCTGGTTAGAAATACATTTTCATAAAAAATGCATTTTCTAGATATGAAACTGAAAGTCTGCTAAAGGAAATATACTGAAAACCTGAATCATGACAAATATAAGACAAATATATAATTTAGATAACTTTATATAAATACATAAAGTGCCAAACCATAGCTGAGAGTGTCTTAAGTAAAGAAAGCATACTTACAAAATGACACCCATCCACATATAGCAGATAGCCAAACCAGTACTGAAATGGTTATCAGTAGAGGTAATGGAATATAAGAGTATATCGTCGATCTGAAAAGGGAGGGTTAGGAGATGAATCACTACTACCGATAACAGAGAACCTATGAAATAGATCTCCCGTGAGAAAAACCATTGCATTCAATAGGTGTATACTCCTTTCACATCCCTCTGACGTTCACTGTACTCTGAGAGGAATCGGGCTTCAAAATGCTGAGAAGCGCATATCAAACGTAGAAATCTTAGCACAAACTTACTGTACCACCTCCATAGGAGGCAAAGTTTGTAAAAACTGAATTGTGGGTGTGGTGAGGGGTGTATTATAGGCATTTTGAGGTTTTGGAAACTTTGCCTCTTCTGGTAGGATTGTATATCTCATACGTCACTAGCTCATGGACTCTTGCCAATTACATGAAAGAAAGGCGAGTTAGTGTAGGCTAGGTTTTTTTTATTTTTGGGGGGGTTATTTATTTATTGTTGGTAATTTAGTGTTTATTTTTTTGTAATTTAGTTAATAGTATTTAATTCATGTAATTTATTTAATTTATTGTAATGTTAGGTGTTAGTGTAACTCAGGTTAGGTTTTATTTTACAGGTAAATTTGTATTTATTTTAAACTAGGTATTAGTAAAAAGTTAAAAACTATTTAGTCTACCTAGTTAAAATAAATACAAACTTAGCTGTGAAAAAAATAAATAAAACCTTGACAAGAAATACAAACTTAGGCTGTGAAAAAATAAATAAAACCTAAGATAGCTACAATGTAACTATTAGTTATATTGGTAGCTAGCTTAGGGTTTATTTTATAGGTAAGTATTTAGTTTTAAATAGGAATTATTTAGGTAATGATAGTAAGTTTTATTTAGATTTATTTTAATTATATTAAAGTTAGGGGTGTTAGGGTTAGGGTTAGAGCTTAGGGTTAGGGTTAGGTTTAGGGGTTAATATATTTATTTAGTGTTAGTGATGTGGAGGCCAGATGTTTAGGGGTTAATAACTTTAGTATATGTGGCGGCGGCGTTGTTGGGGGGGTGGCTAGATTAGGGGTTAATAAATTTATGTAGATGGCGGCGACATTGGGGGCAGCAGATTAGGGGTTAATAATGTAGGTAGGTGTCGCGACATTGGGGGCAGCAGGTTAGGGGTTAATAAGTGTAATGTAGGTGTCGGCGATGTCGGGCGGCAGATAAGGGGTGTTTAGACTCCGGGGTTTATGTTAGGGTGTTAGCGTGTAAATAGAGATTTTGTTTCCCCATAGACATCAAAGGGGCTGAGTTTACAGAGCTTTACGCTCCGTTATTGCAGGTGTTAGGCTTTTTTTTTTTGCCGGCTCTCCTCATGATGTCTATAGGGAAATCGTGCACGAGCACGTCAAACCAGCTCAAAGCAGCGCTGGTATTTGTGTACGGTAATCGAGCTCAATGCAGCCATATCGACGGGGTTTTTGCAAACCTGTAATAGCAGCACTATTAAAGGTGAGCGGTGACAATAACTTGCAAGTTATTATCGAGCCACTCATAACGCAAAACTCGTAATCTAGCTGACTATTTTTAATGGATAAATTAACATACCCCCCCCCAAAAGGGTGGGTTGTGTATATATATATATATATATATATATATATAAAAATATATATATATATATAGACAAACTCTATCTATATACACAGACATATGCACACTATTATAGCAGCATTCTTCTCAACTGAATGTCACCTTCTTTTTGACAGACTGGCGCTGGCAATATGAATTTATAGCAGCAATTACATTTATTGCACACACACAAGGCTGCCCACAACAATTTGACCTCACGTTTTCAGCTCTTCTGTAGTGAATAGGGAGGGAGAGATGCAGCTTAACACAGAGATTGTAACAGATAGCAATGATTTATGACAGGCAGCAAGCAGACAATGACTAAAAAAGCATAGATGCAACGTCCAGAGAGTTTAACCCCTTAAGTCTCTTGGTGGCAGCTATTCATGTTACATAAGTCACAAGTGTATTAACAGTTTTGGTTTTTTTCTTTCCTTGAAATGTTTCTAACTTACTTTCTCTTTCACTATGTCTTGTCTGTCCTCATACACTGAAGAACTGATGACAGATGTTCAACCCACCATGCTAGACTACACCACATGCTCACGCTCTGCTTTCCAGTTCCACTGCTCTTACACCCACCCCTTCACAAATCATCATGACATGTTGAGCAGTCATCACCCTCTTTCTTATTAGGCAACATACAAGGAGCTGATTGTTGGAGAATTATAGTATAATCATCCAATCAATCAGATCATTGCCTCCTAAAGGTCCTGGGGGGGGAAAATGCCGCAATTAAAAAAAAAATCAGCTCGCCCAAAAAAAAAGAAGACATTAAACAAATACAGTTAGCACCAGTGCGGCCGGGCCCCCCCTGACCGCGGGACCCCAAGGTGGGCGCGACGCTCGCCATACCCTAAGTCTGGCCCTGATCACTCACAGGGAGTCACCTATTTAGCCTTGAGACTTTAATATTTCTCTAGACCCCTCTATTGATTCTTCTAGGAGGAATTTCCAGTATCCTTAAAAAACATCTTCAATAACCTGACACTTAACGATATATGGAGAACTTTACATCCTTCAGACAGGGACTATAACCATCTACATTAATCCTCACAACAGCTATACAATGATAGACCACATATTTACTGATTCACATTGTCTCTCTATTACCAATAATTGTGATATTGGGCCTATAACATGGTCAAACCATGCACCTGTCACTTGTCAAATCTGGAGACTAGACGATACTCTTTTGGATGACCCTTTAATAATATAATATATCCAAAGGGACTTACCATGAATACTTTGAAATTAATTCACACTCTTCTACATCTCACCTAACCGAATGGGAAGGCCACAAATCTGTAATAAGGGGTTTATTCATTAAACACAAGTCAAAACTTTATAGACAGGCCAGAGAAAAGCACTCTGAACTTTTAAACAAAATTAGCTCCTTAGAACTAGACCACAAAAAAGACCCTTTCAACGAATAGTTAAACACAAGTTAATTAATACTAGGCTTTCGCTTAAACAAGACCTAATGGAAATCCATCAGTGCAAAGCTCTATTTCTTTAACAGTACTATTACAAAGGCGGTAATAAACCGGATAAAATATTGGCCAGAATTCTACTCAGGAAACAACTGAATGCATACATACACTCACTTTCGACAACGGATGGTCATATAGTTAAGGATAGCTCCAAAATCGCGTCAACTTTTCGAAATTACTATAGCAAACTTTATAATATAGCTGAAAACCGAATAAACGACCACAATACTTTTAATACCAATAAATATTTCAAAGATCTGAAGCTACCAACTCAAAATAAAGATGCGTCTGATTCCTTAACTGCTCCAATCTTGATGGAGGAGGTTTATCAAGCCATTAAGGACACACCATCAGGTAAAAAGTCCGGGACCAGATGGATTTACCTCTAGATACTATAAAAAAACTCAAGGGGGGTACTATCTACACTCATGTTATATCTCTTCAATAAACATAGATGACTAAGACACTACAGGAGACTCACATCACAGTCATAGCTAAACGGGGTAAACCGAGAATTTCAAACCAATATCTCTGATCAATACTGATATGAAAATACTAGCTAAAATTTTAGCAAACAGATTAAATAAATACCTACCTAGCTTAATTTCCAATGATCAAGTAGGTTTTGTGCCCGGCAGAGAAGCTAGGGACAACACTACCAAAGTCAACAATTAATGAACCATGCAAAGGTGGCTGGTGTCCCGATGGCCCTGTTTTCGACCGACGCAGAGAAGGCCTTTGATAGTGTGGGATGGCGTTTTCTATGGCGAGCGATGGAAGAGATGGGGTTGCCAAAAGCTTTCCTAAATATGTCTATGGCACTTTATTCCACACCAAACGCAAAAGTATGGTTAAATGGTATGCTATCTGACACATTTTATATCAGTAATGGTACTAGACAAGGATATCCGCTCTCGCTGTTACTCTTTGCTATATCTATTGAAATTTTTGCCCAAAAAATTAGGAATAACAATAAAATTAAAGGAATAGTGGTGGGTGAACAGAATTTAAACAAGCTCTGTAAGCGGATGATATCCTCTTTACTTTGACGGAGGTGGAATCATCTATACAGGAATTATTAAAAGAATTTAAAATCTTACGGGAAGATTTCCAACTTCCTTTTAAATTTAAAAAACTCAGAGCTCTTAAATATCAATACTCAGAACCATTATATACAAAAATTAAAAGATAAATACCACATATCAATTGCCCAACATAACTCAAATACTTGGGAATATTCTTAAACAATTTCTCAAGACCTTTTTAAACATAAATATGTCCCCTTAAAAACGAAAAAACGAAGAGATTTATCAACATGGAAGAATAAACCACTTACATGGCTTGGGAGGATAGGAGTATCAGGATGAATGTTCTTCCAAGAATACTATATGTCCTTCAGACATTGCAGGAGGGTTACCTTATTCAACTACAAAAAATAATTGACTGCTATATATAGGCAGATATAAAACCTAGAATTCTGAAAGAACTATGTAATTGACATGGACAGGGGAGGCCTTGGAATGCCAAAAATTAGTGGCCTATAGAAGAGTGATCATACTTCAGCATATGTTGAATGGTCTTATAACACCACCAATAAGGCATGGATACACTTAGACAGACAAGTTTTCACACTAAATAACATAGGTACTCTAGCATGGTCTTCCCCATCAAATAGACCTAAAAATTTACGATAAATACATAATAACAGTCGAAATTCTGTCTGAATGGGATAGGACTCTAGCACCTACCAAATATCATCTAGATACTCTCCTCTCACTCCAATTATTAAGAACATGGAACCTTTCACACTGCAAAATGGGCTTCCACATTAAACAACCTTACAGTCTAAAAACAGGCTCAATTCAGTTTATTACAGAAAATAACATCCTTAAAACACAAACACAACTTGAAGAAGTGCACAAAGAGATTTTCTCTTTGTGGTTAAAATAGCTAACCAACTACTTCATTATATCTCACACCATAATTATAAGAAAAGACATTGGAAGGGAACTCATGAAATTTGAAAAACTCTGTACTCTATCTTTAACCCCAAAAACATCTCATATCTCTTTTATATAAATTTAACATCCACTACGGACTCCACAACACTTTCGTCATACACTATTGCTTGGAATAGAGAGTTATCTCAAGATACTGAATTTTGACTCCTGGATGAAAGATATTGAATTCAACTCCAAGATAAAAACTCCTCAGTTTCTGCTACCATACAAGAAATCCATATAAAATGACTGTGTAGGTGGTATCTTACTCCATCTAGACTCCACAAAATGTTTCCTTCTCTGAGCGAAACATGGTGGGAGGGGATGTGGAGAGGAGGGATCCCTTCTCCACATATGGTGGTCCTGCCCAAGATTACAAACCTATTGGTTAAATATTTCTTCTATAATTTCAGACATCCTGAAAATACAATTACCAAAAAACCCAGAAAGTTTATTGTTCTGCTCATTACCCAAAATAAAAGACACAGCTAAATTAGCACTTCTTTTTAAAAATGCTGATGGGAGACAAAAAGCTCATCCCCATGAGGTGGAAGACACAAAATGTACCATCTGTACAGGAATGGAGGCAACATGTTTCAGAACTTCTCACACTAGAACAATACCATTACCTTAAAATACGCAAACTAGACTCTCATGAGATGATACTGGCAATATGGAACAAAACAATTTCATTTACTCCTTCTCCCTTTTTTTTTTTTCTTACTCTTCCTCTCTCCCTCATTCTCTCCCACCCAACTAAGTTTTTTCTTTCTCTCTCCCTTACAAACACATTTATTCCAATAATTAACCACTCAATGCAATATTTGTTAATATTATATGTTTATTCAAATGCACAAGATTTGATATATATTTTTGACAAACTGTTGAGAGCCTTTTTATGGGCCCTCAATGGACTGACAAACGAAAGGAAAAAGGAAAAAAACTCTGTCAACCTTAAAAAGGGTAACACCATTCCAGTAACTCTGATACGTTGTTTACTGCATATAACAGCGTTGTGACCTTTGACATTACCCTCTTGATGTAACAACAGCATGGTTTAGTTAGATCTATTATAAAAATGGTTAGTAGTCAGCGCCAGGGGAGCAAAGTACACAAACTCACAAAAAAAACGGCCACCTAACAGGGTTGTACAGAAAAATAAATAAATTGTTGGGACATAGGAGTGCCACCCAAAAAGGGGGCCTTAAGTGTGCTGGTTGAAAAGCTGGGCCCAAAGAGATTATCAATATGAGTGTATAATGGCAAAAAAAACAACACATAGTCCAGTATTACTAAAGAGCGTGGAAATAACACATATTACTGTATTAATAACACAATACTGTATTAATAAGGAACGTAAAAAATAGGGTAAAAAATACAGACAATAAAGAATATATAAAAACATGGTTTTTAATCCAAGGAATATATGGAACAAGATTGCTAGAACCTGTGTTGGCTAATCTAGCAGAGTTATTCACAATCTAGAGTAAAATGTTTCAAAAAGCAACGGTGAAAAACATATGTCAAACATATGACAAAATAAGGGATAACAAAAAAAAAGGACAATTAAGAAAATAAAAAAAATAATAATGAATCTGAGCTCAGATAAAGGGACCGTCCATATATAAAGCAACTACAATATAGTCCCAAATCTATACAGTCACAAAGAGTTAAAAAAATCCAGTGGAAGTCCAATTTGGAAGGATCCAGAGAAGAAAATACTTTTATCCAGGGGAGGAAAAATCTTTTATCCAAAACTTCTGACTCAGAGTAAGAACATCTAAGGAACCATGTGGAAGAAAAAACCACACAGATGCAGAAAAAACAAAAAAAGCTAGTTAAACTAAAAGAAAAGTACTCACCATATACAAATAGGAACTCGGGCTGGTATGTCACAGGAGGTCAACGCGTTTCGGCCTACTGAGAGGCCTTTATCAAGACTATACCAGCCTAATTTAGAGTTGTACTATTTAAAGGCTAAACTTAGCCAATAAAAGAAGGGGGGTGTGGCGAGTTTTAAGCGCCAAATGTACATATGGACCAAAGTTCTGGTTAGATACTTCCGGGTAAGTAAACACTAGTGGGTAGCTAAGCTCCGGGGCCGGACTGGGAAATCAGACCGGCCCCTGGAAATTTGTATAGACCGGCCCAGCCACGCCCCCGCCAACCCCAGCCATGCCCCCTCCAGTCCAGCCCACGCCCCCTTCAGCCCAGGCCATACACATTCTGAAACTTGCCAGAAATAATGCTGCAGTGCTCCCCTCCCTCACATAAACCTCCCAGACCCCTTCAGTGCTAAATACTTTTGTGTTAAAATCACAAAAGTATTGCATTGAGCAATGATATTTTTTTTATTGGACTAACTATATATTATAAATGTATAGTTAGTCTAATAAAAAAGTATCATTGCTTAATGCAATACTTTTGTGATTTTGAGATATAGTATATATATATATATTTATAATCTAAACACACTTTTATATTTATTTATATATATATATATATATAATATAATACTCTTTTTATTGGACTAACTATATATTATAAATGTATAGTTAGTCCAATAAAAAAGTATTATTGCTTAATGCAATACTTTTGTGATTTTGAGATATATATATATTATATACATACACACACACATTTTATATATGTATATATATATAATATATATATATATATATATACTATATACAATACACATATACACACACACACTTTTTAATATTTATATATATAATATATTATATATTACACACATACACAGACATTATATATATATTATATATATATATATATATATATTTGTGGTATTTGTTTAAGTGTTTGTGTGTACCCTAGACTAAACAACACATCAATGAGTATGATTAGGAAGCACATTTTACACACCAAGACATAAATAATAGGGAACAAATGGGTTAACTAAACTTAGAACTCAGCTGAGAGGGAGGCTGACCCGCCCTTGCCCAGGTTACATTAATAAGAAGAGATAACCTGACCTCTGACTCCTCTTACTCTCATTTCATTCAGCATGGCTCTCTCAGCCTAAAGAAGGAGGGGGAAGAGGATTGCAGACAGTGCGTGCTCTCTGACAACACCGGAATGCTTTTAACATGAGCTGGCCATGCGGGAGCTGACAGTCAGAGTATGCACAGGAGCACAGAGAAACGCAATTCAATTCCCTGCTACAGTCTACGGGGGTCAGACAAGAGGAACAAACTGGCTGGCTGGGCTGGCTGCTGCCTTTGCAGAAACAAAACAACATGCTAATTGTAATATTTCCAAAAGTTTAACGATCGCAATAGTCGCATCGCTGGACTTACCTCCTGCTTCCACTGTCACAGCAACACCGCACACACGGACCCCCACCACACAAACTTGAGTGCCCTGTGCCCCCCACAGCCAGTTAATAAAATAATTTTTATATACACAATAGTATTATTATTAAAAAAATAAGTTACCTTCCTTAATCTATCTGCAGTGGCTGCAGGCCCTCTAAGATGCGGAATTGCCCGACTTGTCAGTCTGCCCGGAGGCGGAGCATAAGCTGATGAGGGAGGAAGAGGAGCACTGCCACTGACTGAGTAGCCGCGGCGGTGGCCAGTTTTACAGTATAGCATAATTAATTATAAATAAAATATTCAATATTCGCCCTCTCCACCTATGCAAATTATTTAAAATCATATTCAAATTGAAAGCCATTGCTTGCGATGCGCAGCCCTTGAAGCCCAACTAGCCCGCTGCCCGCTAAATTGAATGGTGATGCTACTCTGCTCTCTATTCGCAGCAGCCAGCCCAGAGAGCTGACTCAGCTGCCGGCCCACCGGGATTATTTCCCCGGTATCCCGGGCTGCCCGAATCCGGCCCTGCTAAGGCTCCAGCACCACCATTTGGTTAGGGGCAAAAAAATTATAGGCAAAAAATTAGTGGCCAATTGTTTAAAATAGTGAATGGTACTTAGCTAGATAATGTATAGTCTTTATGATATACATGATCCAAAAATATGAAAGAGTATACTGCAATATGCTTTAAGATATAGAGGCCCATTTATCAAGCTCCGAATGGAGCTTGACGGGCTTGTGTTTCTGGCGAGTTTTCAGACTCGCCAGAAACAGCAGTTATGAAGCAGCGGTCTAAAGACCGCTGCTCCCATAACCCTGTCCCGCCCTGCTCGGAGCAGGTGGACAGACATCGCTGTTCGAGTACGATTGGGTTGATTGACACGCCCACGAATCTGCAGGGGGGCGGCATTACACCAGAGCTCTTGTGAGCTGCTGGTGCAATGATGAAAAACCGAGAGCGTATTGCTCTCCGCAATCAGCGATGTCTGTCGGACCTGATCTGCACTGTCGGATCAGGTCCAACAGACATTTGATAAATAGGCCCTCATAGAGAGTGTTTTACCAGAAGAAGAATTCCGGTTAGAAGAAGTGACTAAATCGCCATTTTATTTAAGGCAAAGATGGTCGTTCTCTTTTAACCAGTTTTACTGGATGCATCTAAATAAATAAGTAAATTGTGTGCAGAGTGATATAGTAGCGGTGTTCTATGTCAAAATGCCTTTATGTGGTGATACAGTGTCGAGCTGTATGACTCCCCAAATGTAGACCAAAAGGCTCCTAAAGAACCCCAAATAACTCCCTAACCTAACAAATCTAGGGTGCTAACAATTATTGTGAATACACATATCTGCTTACCTAGAGGAATATTGTAGGAGGGGGAACATTTGCTGGCATAAAATTAAGGGGAGAAAATGATGGATCACCCTAAAAAAGGATAACGACTATATCGTAAAAACACACAGTGGTTATAAGAGGTGTGTGACTTTGAAGTCCGCGTTTCAAACCCTTTGAATAAATGCAATCCAGCTCAAATATCCATTTGCACTCCGTTAGGAGAAGTTTGTTTTCGAAGTCACTTCTTCTCCAATCTTTAGGTACCTTACACAGCCCCATGTAATTCTATGCAGACAGCTTAGAGATTGATTAGGGACATATCCCTAAATATAGAGGGGAATAAAGACGATACCCCACTATAAAAGCACTTTAAGAAAAAGCATAATGGGGACACCAAATGTCAGGCGTGCAAGGAATCAGACTGAGACAAGAAGTGCAAAAATAATCACACCTTTATTAAAAGCAAAAAATAATAAAAAGTCCACCAAGTCAAATAACAAACCAGGAATCAAAACCAGAGCTGGTAGTCAGACGAGCGAGTCAGGAGCCAAAGCAAGTAGTCAGACGAGCCGGAATCAGGAACAGGAGAACAGCAAGCAGAGATCAGGAAACAGGAGGGGACGTCAGACAGCCAGGTAATACACAGGAGCCTCTCACAAACAGATCTGAGACATGCAAGGGCAAAGCATACTGAACAGAGGCCCTTTAAATAATAAGTGATGACATCACAATTCTGAGACTGCATCCTGTCTCACACGGATGATGTACACCAGTCTGGCCATAAAAGGAAGTGCAGGAAATGAGCAGCATCACACAGTATGCACCAGAGTCAGCAAGAGAGGTGAGTAAAATGGCTGCCAGCAGCACATGGCAAACAAAACAGGAAAAAACCAGACCAGTACCCTCCCCCTCAATGACCCCTCCCCCGCGGGCAGGACAAAAGGCTTATTGGGGAAACGGGCATGGAAGGCAATGGAGGAGGGCAGGAGCATGAACATCAGAGGAGGAACCCATGAACGCTCCTCCGGACAGTAGCCCCTCCAGTGAACCAAATACTGTAGGCGGGCCCCTGAACATACGAGAGTCAATAATGCTGCTGACCTCATACTCCTCATGGTTGTCAACAGAGATAGGACAGGGACGAGGCAACACAGTGGTAAACCGATTAGAAACCAATGGTTTCAAGAGGGAGACATGAAAAACATTGGAGATGGCGCATTGCAGGAGGAAGGTCAAGAGCGAAGACACAGGCTTGACCCGTCGAGTATTCGAAAAGGACCCAACATAACGGGAGCCAGTTTATTGGAAGGCACACGAAGATTCAAGTTGCAGTAGGACAGCCAAACTCTCTCACCAACCTGGTAGGAAGGCGCTGGCAGATGCCTACGATCAGCCTGCAACTTTAGCGCTGCATAGAACAATGAAGGCAATCCAGAATCTGCACCCCCGTTCTCACATAGTCTCTGAAGAACCTGTGTAACATCAGAGCGATGAGCCTCAAGTGGTGGGTGAGTGTATGAAGGATGTCATCCAAGTACACCACAAACACACTGTTGCAACATATCTCTGACTTCTGACGTTGATTGCAGACCACCCAGATTTTATCAAAGCAATGGATACAGCATTCAGAGAAGCAAGCTTCCCTGCGTGACCTTGAAGTTTATCAAGTACAGGGAACACAAATGGCCGTTGGTTGTCAATACCTAACTTCTAACAAGCAGAGCATGCAACAGAACAGCTGATACGGAACAGTATAAAGAGGAGAAAAAGGTTATCTTACCCGCAACCACGCTTGTTCAGAGGTGACGCCATAAGAATAAACCTATTACCGGAGGAGTATGCAACAAGGTTTGTGTCTTGATATATTAAGTGGTCTGAAAATCCCGGTAAGGCCTATTCCTATATTTGGAAACGAAAGCACCTATTATATTATTGGGTTATACCTACAATTGTGTTTGACACATAAACACAGTATTGACAAGCATCACTTACGAACTTTGAAAAACATTACCTAAAAGATTTACATCCGTCACTTAGCATTGTCAGGAGTGTTTTTCTTTTGGAACTGAAGAACAAAGATTTGAGTATCTGTAATGCATTTCCATTGAACTATATATTCCTTAATGTATTTGTTAGGTGGAACACACTGATATTGTTATTTTTATACCGATACTATCTATCTATATAGAGCTATTTTATATAAAAATATATTTTTTTCTTTCTGTACCTTATTTATTTTATATAACTTAGTATAATCGATAGATACTTAATTAGATTATTCAGGGAGACGTCCCTTATTTTATCATGTTTGAATTTTAATGCTGAATGGCTAATATCCGAAGGTTCTAATAAACATCTATCTATTTTATTTACTTATAAGAAGTTTTTAGAAATTTTTGTCTCCCTTGACTTCTGAGCTTTTTAGCGCTCCTTTACTTACACCTCTTAATTTTGTATTCACTTTTTTATCAATATTAGGGAAAGATAGATTAGTAAGGGAGCTAGGAGTCACAACTTTGCGCCTTACTTTGTCTTTATCCTAAGATGATTAAGACCCCTATAATCGATGCATGGTCTTAACTCGCCACCCTTTTTCCTTCACAAAGAAGAAGCAAGCCCCTGCAGGAGAGCAGGATTTGCGGATGATCCCCGGTGACAGAGCATCGGCAACATACTTCTCCAGAGCACAATTCTCTGCAACAGACAGGGTAAACCCAGCCCTGAGGAGGAATGGCTCCGGGTTGCAGGTCTATGGCACAATCATAAGACCGGTGAGGAGGCAATGTACCGGCACGCACCTTGTCAAAAACGTCTAGGAACTCTCGGTACTCCTCAGGCAATTGAGATACCGAAGAAGTGCACAAGACTTTAACTGGTTTCCGAAGACAAGTGGAAATACATTGCGGAGACCATGACAACATTTTGGACCTGCGCCAGTCGAGACTGGGATTGTGCTTTTGAAGCCAGGGATAACCCAGAGCAACCAGAAAATGCGGAGAGTTTATCACCTGGAACTGGAGGGTTTCAAAATGGAGAGCACCAACATCCATGGATAACAGAGCGGTTTTGTGAGTAACGAGTGCGGGCTGAAGGGGCCTGCCATCAATGGCCTCAATAGCAAGTGGAATGGACCGAGGCAAAACAAGAATGGAGTGCTTTGATACAAAAGCACTGTCAATGAAAAAGCCTGCAGCACCGGAGTCGACAAGAGCCTGGGTGACTATGGAGGAGTCCACCCAGGAGAGGACAACCGTGACCAAAGGTTTCTCCTTTAGCTGTTCCGGGGACAAGGATAAACCACCAAGGTCTGCCCCCGACAGGACCTTAGGTGTGAGCGTTTCCCGGCCGTGTAGGACAAGACTTCAAAAGGTGGCCCTGTAACCCACAATAGAGGCAGAGCCCCTCCCTCCTCCTAAAGGCCCTCTCCGCCACGGAGAGACGCATGAATCCCAACTACATCGGCTCAGCAGTACCTCGTGACTCTTGACCAGGAGGCATGGGAGGAGAGGGAGACATGGGTGGGAACAAACACGTAGGAGACAACGGAACAGGAGGCTTCCACTAGCGCTCCTTGAAAGAGGGCCTCTCACTTAGTCTGAGGTCAATTAGGATCAAAAAAGACACCAATGCCTCGAGATCTTCTGGTAAATCTCTGACAGCAACTTTAATCGCATCAGAGAGCCCATGAAAGAAGGTGGCAACAAGGGCTTCATTGTTCCAACCTACCTCTGCGGCAAGAGTACGGAACTCAATGGCATACTGAGCAACAGATCTTGTACTTTGCTGAATGGACATGAGTCGTTTAGCAGCAGAAGAGGAGCGAGTCGGAACATCAAATACCCTTCGAAAGGAGGCCACAAATTCAGGGTAATTTGAAATCACAGGTTTATTAGTCTCCCACAAGGGATTAGTCCAGGCAAGAGCTGTGACAGAGAGTAACGAGATGAGAAAATCCACCTTAGCTCTGTCAGAGGGAAACGCCTGAGGTAACATCTCAAAGTAAATGCCCACCTGGTTCAAAACCCTCTGCACTGATTAGGATTGCCTCCATAATGCTGAGGTAGAGGTGCAGAACCGGACATGCTCCTGGTAGGACTAGGTGCAGCAGCGGACACAGGAGCAGCCATAACTTGGTCCAAATGTGCAGTGTGAGTCAGCAGGGTTTGCAAGGCTAGTGCAAATTGATCCAAGCATTGATCCTGTTCATCCATCCTGGAAATTATGGCAGGTAAAGGTGGATTATTAGCACCATCAGGATTCATGGCCCTTGCGTAATGTCAGGGTGCCAGGAATCAGACTGAGACGAGAAGTGCAAAAATAATCACACCTTTATTAATAGCAAAAAATAATAAAAAGTCCACAAGTCAAATAACAAGCCAGGAATCAAAACCAGAGCTGGTAGTCAGATGAGCCGAGTCAGGAGCCAAAGCGAGTAGTCAGATGAGCCGGAATCAGGAACAAGGAGAACAGCAGAGCCAGGAACAAGCTAGAGATCAGGAACCACGAGGGACATCAGACAGCCAGGTAATACACAGGAGCTCTCACAAACAGGTCTGAGACA
This sequence comes from Bombina bombina, assembly GCF_027579735.1. Lineage (NCBI taxonomy): Eukaryota > Metazoa > Chordata > Amphibia > Anura > Bombinatoridae > Bombina > Bombina bombina. The sequence goes on from NC_069501.1 coordinate 91,443,257, forward strand.
ATGCAAGGGCAAAGCATACTGAACAGAGGCCCTTTAAATAATAAGTGATGACATCACAATTCTGAGACTGCATCCTGTCTCACACGGATGATGTACACCAGTCTGGCCATAAAAGGAAGTGCAGGAAATGAGCAGCATCACACAGTATGCACCAGAGTCAGCAAGAGAGGTGAGTAAAATGGCTGCCAGCAGCACATGGCAAACAAAACAGGGGAAAACCCTGACACCAAAGCCCTAAAATTTATGGGACTGTGTAAGGTACATAAAGATTGGAGAGGAGGTGACTTTGAAAAGAAACTTCTCCTAAAGGAGTGCAAATGGATATTTGAGTTAGATTGCATTTATCCAAAGGGTTTAAACGTGGACTTAGAAGTCACACACCTCTTATAACCACTGTGTTTTTCACGATATAGTCGTTATCCTTTTTTAGGATTCATCCTTTTTTCCTCTTAATTTTATGCTAGCAAACGTTCCCTCTCCTACAATATTCCCTCTAGGTAAGCAGATATGTGTATTCACAATAATTGTTAGCACCCTAGATTTGTTAGGTTAGGAGTTATTTGGGGTCTTTAGGAGCATTTTGTCTACATGTGGGAGTCCAAATGCCCACAAAAAATATAGTATAGTATGATCACATCATAGCAGACACGTTTGTGAATTCCACAGCTCCTCTCTTCTGTTGGTTTTACAGATTGGTTTTACTGTTGGTTTTACAGATTAGATAGGGGTTCAGGACAAATGGGGTTTAAGACAAAATGTTTTGTATGTTTTATATAGATTTATCTACTAACAGAGTGCATGACCTCTTGTTCATTTCACCTACTCTTATAGCCTCAATACTATTGGCTTATATATTTATTTTTTTATACAGCCTACAGGCAAGTGAATGTGTAATCTCTTTATTGAGAAGTTATATAATATATATGACTGTTTCGCCTTTACATACAAAAAGGCAATAACAGAGTTAATATATCATTTTTTAGAAGGGACTATAGAGTCTGAAAGTCTCTTAATGTTTAAAATTTATAAAAATTTATAACAAGTAATGGAATTATATTCAAATGACGTTTACTATGTTTGCTAGCCTTTTTTGACGTTTACTATGTTTGTCAGCTTGTTAGATAGTCTTATTAGCACCAGGTGTTTTTTTCAATTTATCTTAGTATAAGTAGGATCAGAGTGCCTGCCTCATTTATATGTGAATACGGGGCAACCCGAAACGCATCCTATCTGAGGGGATGTGTGTCACTCTGCACTGTTTTTAAACTTTTTTCTATTGTGTGTTGTATTTGCCCTCGTTGGTGAACCTTATTCATCATTTTTTAACAAATAAAGGATGTTCTTGTAAATAGCCGTACTAGCACTCTTTTTTTTTTATCTGATGTATATTTCATATTTTAAGTATAGTTTTCAAGTGTCTCACCTAGAACTCTGTATGCAAAACATCTTACAAAACCGGTATAGGCTGCATCTGTAAGATAACGTTACAAACTGTTACTGTTATTTTCACTTTTAACTATTGTTAATTACTTTGTTGGTGCATACATTGTATCTTTATTTATTGTACCTTCATGTGATTAATGTACTGACATTTCAGATGATGTTTGTTCTCTATATCTGAATGCAAAATTGTCATCGTCATTCCCCCTTATGTACAGAATGGATCCTTAAATAACGGTCTGTTCAGGGGTCGAGTCCAGTGGGAACGCATGGGAATGGCGTTCCTGCACTATTTTTCCAGTGGGAACTATGTTCCCCCTGCAAAAATAGTCCCTAGTGTTTGCTGCTGATCTGGATTGTGTGAAATGCCGATCTGATATTTCTCCTGTTATTTTGTCTGATAGGCAGCTTGTGACAGAAGTGTAGCCTGAGGGCAGGGGCTGGTACAGTTTGATGCCTGATGTGTGTTATGCTGTGTTTGGGTGGAGGGAGATACAGAAAATGTATATTGTGAACAGTAAAACAGAAAAAAGTAGTCAAACTGCAAAGCTGTGTATTTATGTGGTAAAAAAAGAAAGATTTGAAATTTAAAAGGGCATTAAAGTTTTTTATATATATATGTGCATAGTATAGTGCTATTTGGGTGGAGGGAGATACAGAAAATGTATATGTGAGTGTGAACAGTGACATGGAAAAAAGGTAGTCAAACTGCAAAGCTGTGCATTTATTTATTTTTTTAATTCATGATACAACAGAAATCAAAAGCATCAAGAAGAACATAATGACAGAATATGGCATTACATTGAAAAACACTAAATCCATGAGCATATTGGCAAGTGCATAACACAAAGAGTATTTAAATCGACAAAACACCCAAAATCATGGGTTTTAAACTTAGAGGCCTACTTATCAAGCCGTCAACTTACTTGTATTTGATGGCACCAATATGCACGCCTGAATACGCTCTCCATAGTTACCAAAAAAGCTGTCAAAAAGCCGCTCACCAAGTACGGGGCGATGAGCAGCAGACTGTTGTTAACTAACAGTCATCGATCTCGCTGCTCTTCGGCTTTGTCACTAAACACCCACACTATACTAAAATGTTTAACCCCTATACCGCCGCTCCCGGACCCCCCCCGCAACTAAATAAAGTTATTAACCCCTATCCCGCTGCTCCCGGAGCCCACCGCAACTCTAATAAACTTATTAACACCTATTCCTCCACTCCTGGAACCCGCCGCTACCTACATTATACTTATTAACCCCTAATCTGCCACCCCCTAGACCGCCGCCACCTACATAAAGTCATTAACCCCTATCCTGCCACTCCCGGAGCCCACCGCAACTAAATAAATGTGTTAACCCCTAGACCGCCAGCCCCCACATCGCCATAAACTAAATTAAACTATTAACCCCTAAACCTAACAACCCGCTAACTTTATATTAAATATGAACTCATCCCTATCTTATAATAAATTTAAACTTACCTTTAGATTTAAATTAAACTATATTAAACTATTAATTAACCTACCCTAACTATTATAATAAAATTACATTAAACTATATTAAATTAATCATTAACCTACCCTAACTATTATAATAAAATTACATTAAACTATATTAAAATAAAAATTAATCTAACCTAACTTTATACTAAAATTACATTAAACTATATTAAAATAAAAATTAATCTAACCTAACTTTTATACTAAAATTACATTAAACTACAAATTAAATTAACTATATTATATATTTAAACACCTAACCCTACTCAAATAATTTAAATCTGCACTAAAAAATTACTAAGTTACCAAAAACTAACAACTAAGTTACAAAAATAACAAACACTGTTACAAAAAAAAATAAAACACTAAGTTACAAAAAATAAAAAGAAATTATCAAATATGTAAACTAATTACACCTATCTAAGGGGCCCTATGAAAATAAAAAAGCCCCCCTAAAATAAAAAAAACCCTAACCTACAATAAACTTCAAATAGCCCTTAAAAAGGCCTTTTGCGGGGCATTGCCCCAAAGAATTCCAGCTCTTTTACCTGTAAAAAAAATACAAATACCCCCCCAACAGTACAACCCACCACCCACACAAACCAACCCCCCAGAATAAAAAGCTAACTCAAATAAACCTAAGCTCCCATTAACCCTGAGAAGGGCATTTGGATGGGCATTGCCATTAAAAGGGCATTTAGCTCTATTGCAAGCCCAAGTCCTAATCTAAAACTAAAACCCACCCAATAAAAAATACTACACTAACCCAGAAGATTTATTTACAATTTTGAAGATCCGACATCCATCCTCCAAGAAGCCGGGAGAAGTCCTCAACGAAGCGGCCAAAGTCTTCATCCAACCCGCAGAAGTCTTATCCAGACGGCATCTTCTATCTTCATCCATCTGGCGGGGAGCGGCTCCATCTCAAGACATCCGACGTCGGAGCATCCTCTTCTTCTGTATCCGACGACTACCGACGAATGAAGGTTCCTTTAAATGATGTCATCCAAGATGGTGTCCTTAAGATTCGATTGGCTGATAGAATTCTATCAGCCAATCGGAATTAAGGTTGAAAAATCCTATTGGCTGTTGCAATCGGCCAATAGGATTGAGCTTTTCATCCTATTGGCTATTCCAATCAGCCAATAGAATGCAAGCTCAATCTATTGGCTGATTGGATCAGCCAATAGGATGAAAGCTCAATCCTATTTGCTGATTGCAAACAGCCAATAGGATTTTTTCAACCTTAATTCCGTTTGGCTGATAGAATTTCTATCAGCCAATCGTAATCTAAGGGACGCCATCTTGGATGACGTCATTTAAAGGAACCTTTATTCATCGGTAGTCGTCGGAAAGAAGAGGATGCTCCGCGTCGGATGTCTTGAAGATGGAGCCGATCCGTGCCAGATGATGAAGATAGAAGATGCCGTCTGGGATGAAGACTTCTGCGGGCTTGGATGAAGACTTTGGCCGCTTCGTTGAGGACTTCTCCCTGCTTCTTGGAGGATGGATGTCGGATCTTCAAACTGTAAGTAAATCTTCTGGGATTAGTGTTAGGATTTTTTTAAGGGTTTATTGGGTGGGTTTTAGTTTTAGATTAGGACTTGGGGCTGCAATAGAGCCTAAATGCCCTTTTAAGGGCAATGCCCATCCAAATGCCCTTTTCAGGGCAATGGGGAGCTTAGGTTTTTGGATGTTAGCTTTTTATTTGGGGTGTTGGTTGTGTGGATGGTGGGTTTTACTGTGGGGGTATTTGTATTTATTTTTTTTACAGGTAAAAGAGCTGATTTCTTTGGGGCAATGCCCCGCAAAAGGCCCTTTTAATGGTTATTTGTAGTTTATTGTAGGTTAGGGTTTTTTTATTTTGGGGGGCTTTTTTATTTTCATAGGGCCCTTAGATTAGGTGTAATTTGTTTAAATCTTTGATATTTTATTTTTTATTTTTTGTAACTTAGTGTTATTTGTTTGTGTACTTTAGTGTTTGTTATTTTTGTAACTTAGTGCTAGTTTTTGGTAACTTAGTAATTTTTTAGTGTAGATTTAAATTATTGAGTAGGGTTAGTGTTTAAATATATAATATAGTTGATTTAATTTGTAGTTTAATGTAATTTAGTATAAAAGTTAGGTTAGATTGATTATTAATTTAATATAGTTTAATGTAATTTTCATTGTAATAGTTAGGGTAGGTTAATTATTTAATTTAATATAGTTTAATGTAATTTTATTATAATAGTTAGGGTAGGTTAATTAATACGTTTAATATAGTTTAATTTAAATCTAAGGTAAGTTCAAATTTAGTATACGATAGGGATGAGTTAATATTTAATATAAAGTTAGCGGGTTGTTAGGTTTAGGGTTAATAGTTTATTTAGTTTATGCCGATGTGGGGGGCTGGCAGTTTAGGGGTTAATAACTTTATGTAGGTGGCGACGGTGTTGGGAGCAAGCAGATTAGGGATTAATAACTTTTATTTCGGTGGTGGCAGGGTCGGGGGCGGCAGATTAGGGTGTTAATAAGTATAATGTAGGTGGAGGCGGTGTAGGGGTGGCAGATTAGGGGTGTTTAGACTTGGGGTACATGTTAGGGTGTTAAGTGTATCACACACAAAGGAATAAGCACTTTCACATCAATGTCCATATGTAATGCAAGCAAATGTTCTGGTGCACACCTGAAGGGCCCCCCTCTTTTCATGGGTCCAAGCGTTATAATAGAAGAAACACACAGGTAGCACTCAAGATAGGTAACAGATACCTTTTAATACAGGGAGCAACGTTTCGGGCTCCAGCCCCTTTTTCAAGCTAACCACAAGTGAATTACAAAACAACATTTATAGAGAATGCTTGATCCTGAGGGACCAATCACAAATCAAGGGGAGGGGTTACAGGAAGTGAGGTCACCTCTGACCTCATCTAAACATAGTAGCCAAACAAATTTAAACTCTGCTCTCCCTCTATGAAAGGACTCATCCTTATTAAAACAGAAGCAGCAAATTACCTCAAAATTGCCACAAAAATGCCCCAATTCAATATCCAGTATAACATTCCTATTACATTCATATTAAATAGAGAATCAATGATAATTAGGACATTATAAAACGGTAAGTAAAAAAAAGTATATAATGTATGCTATTTATATGTAATATTTGTATTATTTATATAAAAGAAGCAGGTCAAACTCCCTATTGAGTCCCCTTAGGGTACATTGTTTCCTAATCTCCAGATCCACTAGCCTCCCTATGCAGGAGGGTCCTTGGCCCTATTGCCCCCTCTTATACATCTGGGGGCTAGGTCTTAACCATATATCTGACTTGCTGGCCTTATGGCCTTTTTCTATAAAATGAGCAGGGACAGGAAGGTGGGCAGTTTTATAGTTTGTATAGTGGATTTATGCTGACATATACGGTCCTTGATTCTCTGGGTCATCTCACCTACATATAATAGCCCACATGGGCACTTTAACACATAGACCACATAGGTTGAATTACATGTATAAAATCCTTTGACCATAAACTTTTTCCGTATATGGATGCGAAACAATGCCCCCCTTTTATCACACTGCTACATTGGCACAGCTCAGACATGGAAAGGTGCATTCTTTGGTGTACCAAATAATTTCTGTTAAGATGTTAACTGGGTATCCCGGCGGGGCATGACCTGTACCAATCTTTTGCCTATAGTGTTGCCCCTACGATATGCAGCTCTGAGGATAGTTTGAAACTCCTCTATTTCAGGAAAGCTGCCTTGAGTAAAGGACAATTTTTCTTAATAAGATTGAAAAACTTTTCTGACTCACGTGTTATAAGAAATCACCAAATTCAATTCTTTTGGATTGAGAGATATTAGACCTCTTGGGGGGATTATGGAGGGATTTCTCTATACTGTCTAATTCCTGACTGGCATAGCCTCTCTAAGGGTGTTAGTGTAAACTTAACTTTTATTCTCCCATAGGAATCAATTTGATATCGGGCAGCAGCAAACATGAGCTTTCACTGCTTTCAGACTCCCATTGATTCCTATGGCATCCGCCGCCTCCAGGGGTGGCGGATTGAAAACCAGTACGCTGGGCCGGAATAGTGGCGAGCGTTAACTGCTAGTTATTTGTTAACTAGCAAAGTAGTCAGATAGTGCAAATTTGCATTCAGAAACATCTGTAATGACGTAAGCATCAATCTGTATCGGACTGAGACCGGCGGATCGTATGTTACGTCACATATTTCTACTTTTGCCGGTCTGTAGGCTTTGATAACTAAGGGGAATCAGGCTCTCCATAATTATGCTGCGGAATTCCAGCGTATTTGCGGTTGACGGCTTGATAAATAGGCCTCTTAGACTCCATTCTTAAACCAAATTGGACCTGCAAATTAAAACATTTCATAGAAGAAAAAAAAATATACCGGGCACTTTATCAAGTACATCAAGGTAAGTTTAAGTACAAGAATAAGATTAAACAAATAGACAACAGCAGGTATGAACCGAAACATTATGCTAAGACATAATTTAACTCTTCTTCAGGTTTTAGAATGAACCAACTAAACTTTCTCATGAATTGGAGATTTTTCGATTTTACATAAATAAAAAAAACAGAAAGAAAAGAGAAAAAAAAAACACAAGACAGAACAAAACAGACAAAACAATTCCCTCTCCCTGCATCACCGTCTCAACTCTTACCTACCAGACCTTTGTCCAGGAAATAATTAATTGGTGTTATTAAATCTTGAAAAACATTAGAATGGAATAAATGAGCAAGAATCTGCTCCTGTATTGTTGAAGAGAGTAGTTTAATCAAAGAACCCCATTTCCTCAGAAGCTCTATATTCTCTTCTTCATTTTACAATCAGAATCTTATATTATATGCCTCAAAAGCTATTTGTTGTAGAAGAGTATGCGAAAGCAAGAAAAAACTAAGTGAACGGGGGTTTTTGCAATTTTTCAAGATAACAATCTGATCACCATAATTATAGTATTCAGTCTTCCAAAATTAATATAACCACCCGATACAAGTTAAAATGAATAAGAAAAACTACATGATAGGGGCGAATTTTAAATTTCTCCTGAAAAGTTTATAGTACCAATAATTAACTTTCTTTCATGTAATTGGCAAGAGTCCATGAGCTAGTGATGTATGGGATATACAATCCTACCAGGAGGGGAAAATGTTTCCTAAACTTCAAAATGCCTATAAATACACCCTCACCACCCCAACAATTCAGTTTTTACAAAACTTTGCCTCCTATGGAGGTGGTGAAGTAAGGTTTGTGCTTAGATTCTACGTTGATATGCGCTTCTCAGCATTTTGAAGCTGATTCCTCTCAGAGTACAGCGAATGTCAGAGGGTTGTGAAGGGAGTATCACCTATTGAATTGCAAATGGTTTTCCTCACAGGAGATCTATTTCATAGGTTCTCTTTTATCGGTCGTAGAGATTTATCTCCTACCTCCCTTATTCAGATCGACGATATACTCTCATATTCCATTACCTCTACTGATAACTGTTCTGTACTGGTTTGGCTATCTGCTATATGTGGATGGGTGTCTTTTGGTAAGCATGTTTTCATTACTTAAGACACTCTCAGCTATGCACTTTATGTATTAATATAAAGTTCAAAATATATGTATTGTACTTATAGTTTGCCATGAGTCAGGTTTATGTATATTTCCTTTTGCAGACTGTCAGTTTCATATTTGAGAAAAGCATATTTAGGAAATATTTTTTCTAACTTGGGGTATAGTCTTTTTCTTTTGAATGTTTTTCTCTTTAAATTTTGCGTGCAAAATTAGGCTTGCGAGGGCACAAAATGTTGAAGTTTATTGCGTCATTCTTGGCGCGAGAATCTTTTTGGCAAGAAGTTACATCCCATGACGCAAATTCGTCAATTCCGGCTGTCTTAGTTGGACACAGAGTTCCTTGCTCAAGGTTGCGTCGTCAATGACGCGAGTGTGTCATTTTCCAGATGTTGTTAGCACCAAAAAATGTTCAATTACGTTGTGCGTCATACTTCCGCCAAATAATTTCATTATTTAAAAACCCCATTCCTATGTGCCTCTTGCCTTTTTCTATGTTAGAGGGCTATGCTGTTTGCATTTTTTTTCCCATTCCTGAAACTGCCATATAAGGAAATGATAATTTTGCTTTATATGTTGTTTTTTCTCTTACATTTGCAAGATGTCTCAATCTGATCCTGCCTAAGAAACCCACTGTTGGAACCCTGATTCCTGATAACAGTTCTACCAAAGCTAAGTGCATTTGTTGTAAATTTGTGGAGATTATATCTCCAGCTGTGGTATGTAATAGTTTTCATGATAAGCTTTTACATGCAAAGAATGTGTCCATCAGTAATAGTACTATGCCTGTTGTTCCTTCAACATCTAATGGAGAAGATATACCTGTGAATATAAAATATTTTATTGCTGATGCGATTCAGAATGCTTTGTCTGCCACCCGCCTTCTAATAAATGTAAAAGGTCTTTTAAAACTTCTCATAAAGTTGATGAAATTTCTAATGACCGACAACATACTGAATTATCCTCATCTGATGAGGATCTATCTGATTCAGAAGATCCTTCCTCAGATATTGACACTGACAAATATACTTATTTATTTAAAATAGAGTATATTCGTTCCTTGTTAAAAGAAGTGTTGATTAAATTGGATATTGAGGAAACTAGTCCTCTTGATATTAAAACTAGTAAACGTTTAAATATTCTGTTTATAAACCTCCTGTGGTTACTCCAGAGGTTTTTCCAGTTCCTAAGGGCTATTTCTGATATGATTTCTAAGGAATGGAATAGGCCTGGTACTTCTTTTATTCCTTCTTCAAGGTTTAAAAAATTGTATCCTTTGCCAGCAGTTAGATTGGAGTTTTGGGAAAAAGATCCCCAAAAGTTGATGGGGGCTATTTCTACTCTTGTTAAACATACTACTATTCCTATGGAAGATAGTACTTCTTTTAAGACCCTTTAGATAGGAACTTGAAACTTATCTAAGGAAAGCTTATTTATATTCTGGTCATCTCCTCAGACCTGCCATTTCTATGGCTGATGTTGCAGCTGCATCAACCTTTTTGGTTGGAAAGTTTAGTGCAACAGAAACGGATCCTGATTTGTTTAGCATTGTTCGCTTGCTTCAACATACTAATCATTTTATTGTGATGCCATTTTTTATATCATCAAAATTTATGTTAAATCTATGTCTTTAGCTATTTTAGCTAGAAGAGCTTTGTGGCTTAAATATTGGAATGCTGACATGGTAATCTAAGTCTAGATTACTATCTCTTTCTTTCCAAGTAATAAGTTATTTGGTTCTCAGTTGGATTTGATTATTTCAACTGTCACGGGGGGGGGGGGGGAGTTTTTTTGCCTCAGGATAAAAGACCTAAGGGTAAATCTAAAGCTTCTAACTGCTTTTGTTCCTTTTCGACAAAATAAGGAACAGAAACCTAATCCTTCCCCCAAAGAATCTGGTACCAATTGGAAACCTTCCTAAAGTTGGAGTAAATCCAAACCGTTTAAGAAACCAAAGCCAGCCCGCATGTCTGCATGAAGGTGCGGCCCTCATTCCAGCTCAGCTGGTAGGGGCAGATTAAGATTCTTCTAAAACATTTAGCCAGATTCTGTCTAAAATCATTGGATTCAGAGTATTGTCTCTCAAGGGTACCGAATAGGATTCAGAGTAAGACCTCCTGTGAGAAAGTTTTTTCTCTCACACATCCCAATAAATCCAGTAAAGTCTCAAGCTTTTCTGAAGTGTGTTTCAGACCTGGAGCTTTCAGGGGTAATCATGCCAGTTCCATTTCAGGAACAGGGTCTGGGTTTTATTCAAATCTATTCATTGTCCCAAAGAAAGAAAATTCTTTCAGGCCAGTTCTGGATCTGAAAATTTTGAATCGTTATGTAAGAGTGCCAACTTTCAAAATGGTGACTATAAGGACTATTCTGCCTTTTGTTCAGCAAGGGCATTATATGTCCACAATAGACTTACAGGATGCTTATCTTCATATTCCGATTCATCCAGACCATTATCAGTTTCTGAGATTCTCTTTTCTAGATAAGCATTACCAATTTGTCTGCTCTTCCATTTGGCCTAGCGACTGATCCAAGAATCTCTTCAAAGATTCTCGGTGCCCTACTCTCTGTAATCAGAGAGCGGGGTATTGCAGTGTTTCCTTATTTGGACGATATCTTGGTACTCGCTACAGTCTTTACGTTCTTCAGAATCTCACACAAATCGACTAGTGTTGTTTCTTCGAAGACATGGTTGGAGGATCAATTTACCAAAAAGTTTGTTGATTCCTCAGACAAAGGTAACATTTTTAGGTTTCCAGATAGATTCAGTGTCCATGACTCTTGTCTCTAACAGACAAGAGATGTTTAAATTGGTTTCAGCCTGTCGGAACCTTCAGTCTCAGTCATTCCCTTCAGTAGCTATGTGCATGGAAGTTTTAGGTCTCATGACTGCAGCATCAGATGCGATCCCTTTGCTCGTTTTCATATGAGACCTCTCCAGCTTTGTATGCTGAACCAATGGTGCAGGATTATATAAAGATATCACAATTAATATCCTAAATCCCAATGTTCGAATCTCTCTGACTTGGTGGTTAGATCACCATCGTATAGTTCAAGGGGCCTCTTTTGTTCATCCAACCTGGACTGGTCACAACAGATGCAAGTCTTTCAGGTTGGGGAGCTGTCTGGGATCTCTGACAGCACAAGGGGTTTGGAAACCTCAAGAGGCGTGGTTGCCAATCAATATTTTAGAACTCTGTGCTATCTTCAGGGCTCTTCAGTGTGACCTCTGTTGAAGAGAGAACTGTTCATTTGTTTTCAGACAGACAATATCACAACTGTGGCATATGTCAATCATCAGGGTGGGACTCGCAGTCCCCAAGCCATGAAAGAAGTATCTTGGATACTTGCTTGGGTGGAATCCAGCTCCTGTCTAATTTCTGCAGTTCATATCCCAGGTATAGACAATTGGGAAGCGGATTATCTCATCCATCAGACTTTACATCCGGGGGAGTAGTCACTCCATCCAGATGTGTTTTCTCAGATTGTTCAGATCTGAGAAAATCTGTGGGTCTTCCAGAAATAGATCTGATGGGCTTCTCATCTAAACAAGAAACTTCCCAGGTACCTGCCCAGGTCCAGGGATCCTCCAGGCAGAAGCAGTGGATTGCGTTAGAAGTTCCTTGGTATTACCAACCTGCCTTATATCTTCATGCCTCTAGTTCTTCTTCCAAAAGTGATTTCCAAAATATCATGAAACAATCGTTTGTGTTGCTGGTAGCTCCAGAATGGCCTCACAGGTATGCGGATCTTGTTCGGATGTCCAGCTGCCAACCTTGGTCACTTCCATTAAGGCTAGACCTTCTGTCTCAAGGTCCGTTTTTCCATCAGGATCTCAAATCATTAAATTGAAGGTATGGAAATTGAACACCTAGTGATTAGTCATAGAGGTTTCTCAGGGACTCAGTTAATAATACTATGTTACAGGCTCGTAAATCTGTTTCTAGGAAGATTTATTATCAAGTTTGGAAGACTTATTATTTCATGTGTTATTCTCATAAATTCTCCTGGCATTCTTTTAGAATTCCTAGAATTCTACAGTTTCTTCAGGATGGTTTGGAGAAGGGTTTGTCTGCATGTTCCTTGAAGGGACAAATCTATTTTATTTCACAGAAAGATTGCTAAGCTTCCTGATATTCACTGTTTTGTACAGGCTTTGGTCCATATCAAGCCTGTCATTAAATCAATCTCTCCTCTGAGTCTTAATTTGGTTTTGAAGGCCTTAACAGGTTCCTCCTTTTGAGCCTATGCATTCTTTGGACATTAAACTACTTTCTTGGAAAGTGTTGTTCCTTTTGGCCATCTCTTCTGTTTCTGAATTATCTGCTCTTTCTTGTGAATCTCCTTTTCTGATTTTTCATCAGGATAAGGCAGTTTTTGCGGACTTCATTTAAATTCTTACCTAAGTTTGTGAATTCTAACAACATTAATAGAGAAATTGCTGTCCCTTCTTTGTGTCCTAATCCTAAGAATTCTTTGGAGAGCTTTGAATATTATGTTGAAGCTACTAAAGATTTCCGGAAGACTTCAAGTCTATTTGTTATATTTTCTGGTTCTAAGAAAGGTCAGAAGGCTTTTGCCATTTCCTTGGTATCTTAGTTAAAGCTTTTGATTCATCAGGCTTATTTGGAGTCGGGTCAGGCCCCGCCTCAGAGAATTACAGCTCATTCTACTAGATCAGTCCTCCACGTCGTGGGCCTTTAAGAATGATGCTTCAGTTGATCAGATTTGCAAAGCAGCAACTTGGTCTTCTTTGTATACATTTACTAAATTCTAACCGTTTTTGATGTATTTGCTTCTTCCGAAGCAGTTTTTGGTAGAAAAGTTCTTCAGGCAGCTGTTTCAGTTTGATCCTCTGCTTATGTTTTAAGTTTTTTTCTTTCATTTATGAGAAAAACTTATTTTTTGGTTGTGGATTTAATTTTCTCAGCAGAAATGGCTGTTATTATTTTATCCCTCCCTCTCTATTGACTCTTGTGTGGAGTTCCACATCTTGGGTATTTCTATCCCATACATCACTAGCTCATGGACTCTTGCAAATTACATGAAAGAAAACATAATTTATGTAAGAAATTACCTGATAAATTCATTTCTTTCATATTGGCAAGAGTCCATGAGACCCACCCTTTTTATGGTGGTTATGATTTTTGTGTATAAAGAACAATTATTTCCAAACTCCTTTGTTGATGCTTTTTACTCCTTTCTTTTTCACCCCACTACTTGGCTATTCATTAAACTGAATTGTGGGTGTGGTGAGGGATGTATTTATAGGCATTTTGAGGTTTGGGAAACTTTACCCCTCCTGCTAGGATTGTATATCCCATTGCGTCACTAGCTCATGGACTCTTGCCAATATGAAAGAAATGAATTTATCAGGTAAGTTCTTACATAATTATGTTTTATCCCAAAATTGCTTTATTTTGGGAGAGTAGAAAAAACATATGTAAAATATCAGCATTTTGAAAATGGCATTTAGGGCAATAATGCTCCATATTTAAAGCAAATTTGGCGAGTTTTTAATGGAATGATGTATGTGTTTTGTAGTAGTTTAGTATGTAATTCTTTCCAATTTTCAGAGATAATCAATTTCTCTAATACAGAAAAACTAAGATTAAAATTAGGGAGTTCTAAACCGGGAAAATGTTGACTCCAAAAGTTAAACATTTTATACAACAGTAATTGCCCTTGTTTAGCCAACATAATATTGTACAGCAGAGAAATTGAAAATTTACCTTTTAAAAATGTTTTTATACAGTCTTTGACTTCAGACCAGGAACCAATTTCCATTTTTGAGAGTTAATAAAATGACGCAATTGGAAATATGCGAATAAATTGGATCTGGGAAGTTCAAAGGTATTAATTATATTGTTGAAACTATCTATTTGTCCAGAGGAAGAGACTATCTCATGTACATACTTGAGCCCTTTCTGCGCCCACAAGTTGAATGCTGCGCAATGTATTCCTGGAATAAATTGAATCGGTAGAAAGAGCGAAAATCGAAAGTCTATCTCAAGCAAAGAACACATTTTTTTGCCATGCAATAAATATATTCTTAAAGGACATTAAATTAGAAATATTAACTGACAAATTTTTAAAAGGACAATGCAAAATACGCTTTAAAGTAAATGGGGCGACAAATATATCTCTATTGAGGAAATTTTGTTAGACTCTGTAAGCCAATCTATGGCTACCTTAAAGGGACAGTTTACTCAAACATTTTCTCCCTTTTACTTTGTTCCCAATGATCCACTTTACCTGCTGGAGTGTATTAAATTGTTTACAAGTAGCTCCTTTACCCTTATATTGGCATTTGAAATTGTTGATTTAGCATGTGGTATCCCCACCTATTCTGAAAGTTTGTGGCCGCGCGTACCAGATATAGATAAGCTTTGTAAACACAGCCAGCAGAAGAAATTACACTCCAGTGGGATATAGCAGAGATAAGGTAATACAATGTTGATTTTCCATTGTACTGGAAAGTACTGGTGATTGTTTTAAGGACAGATATAAGATAAAGAAGCAGGTTTTTGTACACAATGTGATGAATTAATGAGATTTGATTATACCTACAAGCTCAACCCATTTTATTAGGTTGTGGCTTCAAAACACAAAATCAGAGCTTTAATATACACAAATAAGCCTTAAAAAGCTATTTTTCATACATTTTTAACTCTGCAGTTGGCAAAAAAAGCAATTGTAAACACATTAAGGGAAAAACTATTTTACAGTATACTGTCCCTTTAACAAATGCAGAAAGATTATAAATTTGATATCAGGAAAAGCGAGACCTCCATTAGTTTTTTTTTGACAAAGTTTTGAAATGGAGATACAAGATTTTTTATTTCTCCAAAGAAAATGAGAGCAAGCCGAATAGAACTTTTGAATATCATGATTCAGAATAAAAAGTGGTAAGTTATTGATTAAATAAAGTATCTTCGGAAATATGAGCATTTTAACTAAATTGACACAAACCGAGAGAGAGAGAGAGAGAGAGAGAGAGAGGCAAGGCAGCCCAGTTTTTCAGATCTAAAATTGTCTTTTGAAATACTTGAGGGTAATTTAAGTTATACCATACTTTAGGGTTTTTATGTAACATAATACACCAGGGGCATATTTAGGCTGCCCTAGGCACTCAGAATCCTACTGCCCCCCCCCCCCCCCCCCCCGGGATTTAGGTCATTTTTTGACATATAATTTTTTGGTTAGGGAGTTGTGACAGCAGAGCAGATCAGAAGCAATAACAGAGAACAGGCAGCTACTGAAGGAGTCTGAGGCTGACCATTTCCTTTTACAGGCTCATTAGAGTGGCAGTGATTAGGTACATTAGGTAGAAGAAGTTAGAACACATGCCAGCCCAGGCAGAAAAATATACATACATATTCACCGGGGGATATTTTTATGCATAAACTTAAGTTATAATATAAATTATAGATAGACAGTCTGTCACTAATTAAAAGAAGAACTCTACTCTGAGTCTAGACTCTAGCCAGACCAAAATTCATTCTCTACTCCTCTCTACTTAATAATTATTTTAGATCTCAAGAAGACTCATCGTCATCATTCATATCTATCTGTCTGAGGCTGACCATTTCCTTTTACAGGCTCATTAGAGCAGCAGTGATGGTACATTAGGTAGAAGTTAGAGAATACATGCCAGCCCAGGCAGAAAAAAAATACATATTTTTATGCAGCCATAACTTATAGTATAAATTATAGATAGACTGTCACTAATTAAAATAACTCTACTCTGAGTCTAGCCAGACCAAAATTCATTCTCTACTCCCTACTTAATAATTATTTTAGATCTCAAGACTCATCGTCATCATGTCAGGATCATTCATATGTTATCATTGATTCTGCCATTGCCGCATGTGCCCCTTGCCTGCTGGGTAACACCTCACCTCACTGTTCACCCCCTCACCAGTCCTCCCGCCGCCTGGTCACCCCTGCCCTGCTAGCCCCCTCATCGGCTCCTCACCAGTACTCTCCGCTAGTCCGCTCCCTCCTCACCAGTTCTCTCTGCCTCTGCTCCGGTGACGGTCCGTTCTGCGATCCCACGGCACTCAATAACTGCAATCATGCGACATTGGGGGATATGATCATGTGCGTGCCGTGCGTGTGTGCGATCCTCACAGCTGCTCTCCTCACTGCCCTGGGAGGGAGATCACATGCGCACGTGCGTGTCTCCCTCCATCTCTCCATCCGGCAAGTCTGTCTGTGAGTGAGGCGGCGGGCGGCGGAACTGGAAGTAAAAAAAGTCACGTGACCTCGGCAAAAAAAGCCGGGTCACGTGACCGCCAAACCGGAAAAAATATTTTTTTTCAATTTAACGTAATAAAAAAATTTAAAAAAATAAAAAAATTCAGTTTCAAGTGCCAATGTGCCGCCCCCCTAAAGCTGGCGCCCTAGGCACCGGCCTTGTTGGCCTAGGGATAAATACGCCCCTGTAATACACAGATAATTAATACAATCTGTATTTTTAAAGGGGTGACCTAAATAACTGCCTTTAAGTTTCCGGATCCACATTAATTCACTTTTGGTAGTGTTAATCTTATAACCTGAGAAGGAGCTAAAATCAGAAAGCATATAGGATTTTTGGTATATTACTATTAGATTCTTCTAAAAAGATCAAAAGATCATCAGCATAAAGCAAAATTTTATATGCTAAGGAACTCACTTTTATTCCTGTGTATTTATATTAGAAAAAATATTTGACATTTAATAGGGCATTAACGTTTATATATATGCGCATAGTATAGTCATAGTGGAAATTTAAAAAGCACACACATTCATTAATTTACACACATACTCACACATACATACACACACACTCACACATACATACACACACACACACACTCACACATACATACACACACTCACACATACATACACACACACTCACGCATACATACACATACACACACTCACACATACATACACACACACTCACTTACACATACATACACACTCACACATACATACACACACACTCACTCACACATACATACACACACACACACTCACGCATACATACACACACACTCACACATACACATGCACACACTTACACATACATACACACACACTCACTTACACATACACACACTCACACATACATACACACACACTCACACATACATACACACACTCACACATACACACGAACACACGAACACATACATACATACACACACTCACACATACATACACTCACACATACATACACACACACTCAAACATCCATACTTACACATACATAAACTCACACATACATACACACACACACACTCTCACACATACACCCACACTATAATATAGAAAAGTATAAATCTATATTATTCCCAATGTTGTATTTGCACCCTCCTCATACTTTTAGTTGCCTTCTTCTGGTAAAACACTCCCTATATCTTAAAGCACATTGCATATACTATTTCATATTTTTAAAAAATGTATATCATAAACACTATACATTATCTAGATAAGTACCAGTCACTATTTTAAACAATTGACCACTAATTTTAAACAATTGGCAACTAATTTTTTGCCCCTAACCAAAATGGTGGCGCTGGAGTTTAACTACCCGGAAGTGTATACTTACCCGAAAGTATCTAACCAGACTTTGGTCCATATGTACATTTGGTGCTTAAAACTTGCCACACCCCTTTTCTTTGATTGGATAAGTTAGACTTTAAAAGTACAACTCTAAATTAAGCTGGTATAGTCTTGATAAAGGCCTCTCAGTAGGCCAAAACGCATTAACCTCCTGTGACATACCAGCCTGAGTTCCTATTTGTATATGGTGAGCACTTTTCCTTTTAGTTTAGCTAGCTTTTTTTTGTTTTTGTGCATCTGTTTCTTTATTCTTCCATGGGTACCTTTAGATGTTCTTACTCTGAACCAGAAGTTTTGGATAAAAGATTTTCCTCCCCTGGATAAAAGTATTTTCCTCTCTCTTCTCTGGATCCTTCCAAATTGGACCTCCACTGGATTTTTTAATCTTTGTGATTGTATAGATTTTGGGACTATATTGTTGCTTTATATATGGGACGTCCCTTTATCTGAGCTCAGATTCATTAATATCATTCATTATTATTATTTTTATTTTCTTAATTGTCCTCTTTTTTTGTTGTTATACCCTTATTTTATCATATGTTTGACATATGTTTTTCACCGTTGCTTTTTAAACATTTTACTCTAGATTGTGAATAACTCTGCTTGATGGCCACATAGTTCTAGCAATCTTGTTCCATATATTCCTTGGATTAAAACCGTTTTTATAAACAACAAATGTTTTTATATATTCTTTATTGTCTGTATTTTTCACCCTATTTCTATGTTCCTTATTAATTCAGTATTATGTGGATTTTTTACTCTTTGTGACTCTTTGTGACTGTATGGACTTTGGGACTATATTGTTGCTTTATATATGGGACGTCCCTTTATGTGAGCTCAGATTCATTAATATCATTCATTATTATTTTTTTTATTTTCCTTATTGTCCTTTTTTTTTTTAGTTTTTGTTATTCCCTTATTTTGTCATATGTTTGAAATATGTTTTTCACCGTTGCTTTTTAAACATTTTACTCTAGATTGTGAATAACTCTGCTAGATTGCCACATATATTGCCACATAGTTTTTATACAGTTTTTATATACAGCAAATGTTTTTATATATTCTTTATTGTCTGCATTTTTCACCCTATTTCTATGTTCCTCATTAATACAGTATTATGTGTTATTAATACAGTACTATGTGTTATTAATACAGTACTATGTGTTAGTCCCACGCTCTTTAGTAATACAGGACTATGTGTTGTTTTTTTTGGCCATTATACACCCATATTGATAATCTCTTTGGGCCCAGCTTTTCCACCAGAACACCCTTTGGATGGCGCTCCTATGTCTCCACAATTTATTAGTTAGATATTTTGTCAGACAGCGGAAACCGTATGTACACATTGTTTTATATAACTTTGGTCTGAATATTTTGTATTGTTGAATTTGCATCAATAAAGCTCTTTAAAAATAAAAAAATAAAAAAGGGTAAAATGTTTTTATTAGGCTTTATTTTCTGACACATATTTACTTGATAAAACAATACAAGTTTAAACTGAAAGTAAGGCTGAATTTTCTATTTCAGCAGCTTATTAATTTTCCCCTTTGCTTTAAATAAAACGATGCAACATTTTAAACTGTCCGGTTTGAAAAACTGGATATTTCTGGTACTCAGTGCACCAGGAAGCTATTTTTAGTGCCTCTTTATGTCGCAGCAGTAATTATAAAGTCAGACAACATAACGGAAGTTGCAGTCACATGACCAACTTTACTTCATAACGTTTCTGAAGAAAAAGTAGTTTTTTCTCCATTTCTGGCTGATCCGGTCTTAATTGGTAGCGGTAAGGCACCTCAATAATTGAGCTGTGGGGTTGCCTGAGGGGTATTTTAGAAGTTTATTTGATGTTTATTAAATGTTTTTTCTTAACTTTTCTCACATAATTTTAGCTGGGAATCGATCCTAATTTGGGATAAAATTTAAAGTGTATTTTTTCCTTGGCTTATTTTAATTGAATATTAAAAACTTTGAAACTTATCTGTACAAGTTTAATTACTGTTTCACAACATGTCTGATATGGAGCAAGAGCCTGCTCTCATGAAGTCATGCTTATTATGTTTAGATGCACAAATTGCAGCTACTATGGAATTTTGTTCTTCATCTGTCAAGAAAACCTTGCAAAATAAAGGTAACATTTTTGAGCCTTATGTCTCTCAGGATGATGTTGTTAAAATAATACCTCAGCTTTCTCCTGCTACGTCCAAAGCCTTAATGGTTTCACATGCAGTGCCCTGCGGTTCCTCTATAACTCCTAGTGGATTTTATTTAAAAGCAGAAATTGCTGCCCAGGTATCTTCAGCGGTGTCTGCGGCATTAGCTGCCATTCCCAGATTACAGGTAAAACGCAAGAGGAAATCTAGTAATTCAGAAAGTAAGGTGCCTGTCCTCAGTTCTGCTTCCCAAGTTGCCCTTTCTCATAAGTCTGATGAGGAAGATACTTTGGGACTTTCTGAGGGTGAAATGTCAGATTCGGACAGTATAATTCCTTCTTCTGAGACTGAGGTGGTATCCTTCAGATTTAAGCTTGAACACCCTTGTGTATTGTTAAAGGAGGTTTTAGCTACATTAGATGACTCCAATACCCCTGTCGTTGTCACTCCTAAGAAATCTAGCAATCTTAATAGTTTCTTTAATGAACCTTCCACTTTTGAGGTTTTTCCTGTGCCAGACCGTGCTTGGGAGATTATTTTACAGGAATGGGAGAAACCAGGGGTGTCTTTTTCCCTGTCTCCCATTTTTAAGAAAATGTTTCCTGTCGAGGACTATATTAACCTCTTAGTGATTGAGGACGTTCCGGGAACATCCTACCAAAAAATACCCTTTGTGGCTAAGGACATTCCTGGCACGTCCTCGGGGGTTTTAAGCGGTGTAAGCGATCCTGATCCGTCCAGACGCTTTTATGGTATTGCAGTGATGCCTCAATATTGAGGCATCCTGCAATACCATTTTGTTACACACCGATGCAGAGAGAGCCACTTTGTGGCCCTCTCTGCACTGGTAGCAATGGTGCCGATCGTTGGTGGGTGGGAGCATTAGCAGGGAGGCGGGTGGGTGGCCCATCGCTACCCGGAATCCGGTTCCTGTAAGTGCAATGTGCACGGCGGCTGCCGGGAGCGTGCAGGGGGGCCTACAGGGGGCGCGCACGCGCAGCAACCACTGTCACCAATGCAATTCAATGGGAAGGAGGGAGAGGTAGGGGAAAAAAATAACGATCAAAGGATCTGGGAGGGGGAGAGGGACGGAGGGTATTGAGGGGGGCAGCTACACTACAGAAAAATTATAAATTTATCACAAAAATGTAAAAAAACTTTTTTGAGGGGGCAAGCTGGCAGCAAATATGTAGCAGGGGGAGGGTTAGAGAGCTGTTTGGGGGATATCAGGGGGGTTGGAGGCCAAGGGGGGGTCCATCACAGCTGAATAAATATTTTGCTTGTTTTTTTAAAAAAAAAAAAGCCTTTTATTTTAGTACTGGCAGACTTTCTGCCAGTACTTAGGATGACAGGGACAATTGTGGGGTGGGGGAGGGAAGATAGCTGTTTGGGAGGGATCGGGGGGTGGGATGTGTCAGGTGGGAGGCAGATTTCTACATTAAAGCTAAAATTAACCCTACAAGCTCCCTACAATCTACCTAATTAACCCCTTCACTGCTGGGCATAATACAAGTGTGGTGCACAGTGGCATTTTGGGGCCTTCTAATTACCAAAAAACAATGCCAAAGCTATATATGTCTGCTATTTCTGAACAAAGGGGATCCCAGAGAAGCATTTACAACCATGTGTGCCATAATTGCACCAGCTGTTTGTAAATACTTTCAGTGAGAAACCTAAAGTTTGTGAAAAAGTGAACAATTTTTTTTATTTGATCGCATTTGGCGGTGAAATGGTGGCATGAAATATACCAAAATGGACCTAGATCAATACTTTGGGTTGTCTACTAAAAAAATATATACATGTCAAGGGATATTCAGGGATTCCTGACAGATATCAGTGTTCCAATGTAACTATTGCTAATTTTGAAATAAAATGGTTTGGAAATAGCAACGTGCTACTTGTATTTATTGCCCTATAACTTACAAAAAAAGCAAAGAACATTTAAACTTTGGGTATTTCTAAACTCAGGACAAACTTTAGAAACTATTTAGCATAGGAGTTTTTTTTGTGGTTGTAGATGTGTAACAGATTTTGGGGGTAGAAAAAGTGTGTTTTTTTCGATTTTTTTCATCATATTTTATAAATTTTTTATAGTAAATTATAAGATATGATAAAAATTATGGTATCTTTAGAAAGTCCATTTAATGGCGAGAAAAATTGTATATAATATGTTTGGGTACAGTAAATGAGTAAGAGGAAAATTACAGCTAAACACAAATACTGCAGAAATGCAAAAATAGCCCTTGTCCCAGACGGTCAACAAATGAAAAAGTGCTCTGGTCACAAAGGAATTAAAGACCCTTGGGCCATTTCCACTCTGGCTAAGAGAACCACTATTCCTATTGAGGATAGCTGCTCTTTTAAGGATCCGATGGACAAGAAGCTGGAGGCTTATTTGAAAAAAGATTTATGTTCATCAAGGTCTCCAAGGTGTGTATTGCTACCGTGATTAGTGCGGCATCTTATTGGTTCGACGCCTTGTCTGATTCTCTTCAAGTAGAGACTTCCTTGGATGAAATTCAAGATAAGATTAAAGCTCTTAAATTGGCCAATTCCTTCATTGCAGATGCCATTTTACAGGTTGTTAGACAAGGAGCTAAAACTTCTAGTTTCACTGTCCTAGCCAGCAGGGCATTATGGTTGAAATCCTGGTCTGCGGACCTTTCCTCTAAAGTCAAGCTTCTGGCAATTCCTTACAAGGGCAAAACCTTGTTTGGACCCGGTTTGGCAGAAATGATCTCTGATATTACGGGTATAAAAGGGTCTTTTGTACCTAAAGATAAGAAAAAATAGGCCTAAAGGACGTCAGAGTAATTTTCGCTCTTTTCGTAACTTCAGAGGAAAGCCTTCCCCTTTTTCTTCCAAGCAGGAATGATCCAAGTCTTCTTGGAAACCTAATCAATCTTGGAACAAGGAGAAACAATAAAAGAAACCCGCAGCTAATTCCAAATCAGCATGAAGGGTATGGCCCCGATCCGGAATCGGATCAGGTGGGGGGCAGACTTTCTCAGTTCTCTCAAGCCTGAGTATGAGATTTCCCAGATCCCTTGACTGTGTACATAGTATCCCAGGGTTACAAATTGGAATTTAAGACTTTTCCTCCCAGAGGCAATTCCTACTCTCAAGATTATCTGCAGACCAGATAAAGAGAGAGGCGTTCTCATAAGAGGGGTAAGAAAGCATCTTGCTATAACACACTGCACATAATCACTAACCTCATATCAAGAATACAGACAGACTGTTTACTTCACTGCTGTTTACAGAAGTTCTGAAAGACATTATATGTGCCATGCTGATTTGAATTTTAGTGTGCGAGTGATATATCCCCACTTGCTTGTGAACTACCTTGCTCATAACTACAAGTAACATATTCACTGAGGCCTGCAGCGGAGATTACTTTGGGCCCACAGAAACACTTAGCAGGGTAGATAGACCCCTCACGGAACGGCAGGGCCTTATCCAGCACTCTTCACTGTCCTTAGCACAGCAGTTTCCCTGCTTCTACCTACTGCACCTAGAGGCAGGGCATTGAGGTGAAGATAATCATAAACGCTGACATATTAATACTACACTGGATATTAGACACCTTATTTTGCTCAGATGGGCTTTATTATGAAGGGAAGATTTCAGAGCTTAATTAGATACAGCATACCCATGCATTAAAGTGCAGGCCCTGTGGGGCCGGGGCTTGCATTCATTACTTGTCAGATAATATCTGGATACATAGCTTGTGAACATTTCACTGAGGGATTCCTGCTACAGTTGGAAAATTCGACAAATTTCTGCAGCTGTCACCTATTCAGGACTCCCATTTCTCTAACATGCCACTGGGCTCCAGAAGGAAAACAGCTACTCTTACAGAATATAAGAAGTCAGTGGCAGACCACTTCAAAACAACTCCTGTTGCTGGGAAATCTACAATTGATTTACACACTTCACAAAAACACATAGTCAATAGCCCTGATATAACAGAGCCAAGAGGAGAGGTCAATAATCTTTCAGGCATAATGGCCGCCGATATAGTATCTACTCTTACCCAGAGAATAAACTCCCTTCAGGAGACCCTCACCTCAGCTATTAAGAGCTCTGCGGCAGACCTCAGAAAAGATATTGGGGCCATTAGTGAGAGGATTGATGTGTTAGAAAAAAAGCAAGAGGATTTAACTGTGGAACAAGAAAATTTATCTCATCACTCAAGAGTGCTGGTTGACATGATTGACTCTATTGAAACAAAAATGGCAGATATGGAAGACCGCTCACGCAGGAATAACCTGAGATTTAGAGGCATTTCAGAGGATGTTTCCCCTGCAGACTTAGGCAAGTTCCTTGCGGAGTTATGTGAAGTCTTACACACCCCGACCTTCCCTAATGAAACCCTAGTTGATAGGGTTCATAGGCTTCCCAGAGGGAGGAATGTTTCGGCGGACAAGCCTAGGGACGTAATTGCCAGATTCCATTACTTTACATACAAGGAGCAAATCCTAAGAGCCATGTTTCAACGGCCAGAACTTCCCAAAAAATTTGAATCCATACAAATATTCCCAGACTTGTCTCAATATACAGTACAAAAGAGAGGTACTTTCAGAGAGGTAACCAGATCGTTGAGACAGTCTGGAATAAAATACAGATGGGGTTACCCTACTAAGTTACTGATACAGAAAGACGGACGCCTCTACACTGCTGACACACCTGATAAAGGGTTTCTACTCCTTAAAGGATGGTCAACACGGAGCAAGCAGGGCGAGGAGGCTGAACCCTCTCTCCCGTTGAGCACAAAGCAAAGTAATACATCTGCCTCACTTTTGAGGCCCACAGCTTTTGAATGGAGACCACTTACACAGAGGCCTGCTGCCCCTAAAAGAAGAAACTTAACTCCCCAACAGCTGTTGCCGACAGGATCAGAAAATCCCTCAGAAGACGAGGACTGATAAGTATACTTTTTTCCTTTTCCAATACTAACTTGCAGATATTGCTATGTGAAATTGAGGGATAAGTTGTTTTTCTATTTTTGGGGTGTTCCTTCTACATGTCACGCACACCCTAGAGATTTGTACTTTTGCAGGGTGGGGCTCCTGGCCCCCTTCCCTTTTCACTGCTTATGGATTAAAAGGCTCTCCTGTTTATTTTGATGGGAGATTGTATATTGCTGCAGCTCCCACAGACTTTATTGCGACCTAGAACTCCAGTGAGGCCTAATACTCCACATGTCCTTCTAACATATAGACTTTCATGGATCATTTCTAACCTTATTGGTGTCCATGGTTACACACCACATTGAGGAGTATGCCTGACTGTTTGAGACCTCAATAGAGAGCAGTTATTCCAAAATTTGCTATATCGCAGGATGGGTGTACATTGCAAGACTTTGATTAGATCCATAACGGAAATGTTCATTGTTTCAACTAATATGCTTCTTCTTTTTTAGGTGGGACTCTTGTAAGTGTTTAGAGGTATACTACATTATGTGTGAATGAGACGGTGAAGGCTGAGTTCTGGATTACACCACATCTGGTCAATTCCATGTGGAGAACTGCCTCCCCTGTCTCACCGCCATACTCTTAGGCAGTTAAGATCACTAGTAACTTATTCAGAGACATGGGTCTATAGTATATAGCTTGGGGCCCCTTGACTTATGTTATGGTCTAACACCTAGATGAGTTTTGTGTACTGTTGTGCTAAGTTATTTGTTGCTGCTATGAAACCCTTGGCTTGTACGTGGCGGGGACGGCGCTGGACACCAGCCCTGTCATTATATCCTGACACATTTCCAAGAGGTCATGGGTCCGCCCTGTCCTTTTGTCACGCGCAACCCCCAACGGCGGTAATGCTATTATATGTATAACCTTGGACCTGACTAGGAGAATCTAGATGTTGGAATTTCTTTGCTATATTAACATTTAACCCAAAATTTTAGTAATAAGCATATTATGGGAGATGTGAATATATGGGCAATCTACTAATACACTACATACCCTATCCAGACTTATGCTACGCCTACACGTATGGTTAGGTTAACATCTTCCTTTTACACAGTTTATGTTACCTGTATAAGATGTATCACTATAGGAACACATTATAGTCATTGCATTGATTTCTATATAAAATAACAAGAGTGTTAGTACAAAACTGATGGTATTAGTTGTGAATTGCTGATTGTTTCTATATTAACATTTAACCCAAAATTTTAGTAATAAGCATATTATGGGAGATGTGAATATATGGGCAATCTACTAATACACTACATACCCTATCCAGACTTATGCTACGCCTACACGTATGGTTAGGTTAACATCTTCCTTTTACACAGTTCATGTTACCTGTATAAGATGTATCACTATAGGAACACATTATAGTCATTGCATTGATTTCTATATAACATAACAAGGGTGTTAGTATAAAACTGATGGTATTAGTTGTGAATTACTGTTTGTTTTATTAATATAGTATATGCATGTTTAGTTTTAAGTTCCGTTCCACCCTATACATCAGTTATATGTGTATTGATTTGCTGAGTTGATTGCAGCTAATGTAAACCCTTGGGTTATGTGCGGTAGATGCGGCGACAAGCGCTGACCTTGTCACTGTGCTTGGGATCCTTCTCTAATGGACGGGCACCTACTCGCCCTTCGATCGCACGCAATTCTCAACGGTACCAATGTTATCATATGTATAATTCCAGACCTGTTTATGCCAAAGTAGATATTAAGATTGACCTAAAATGTTGTAATTTGAAATGTTTTAGTAGCTAAAAGTTAATAGTTGACATTTTAGTATGTCATTTGCCTCCCGGTTCTAGCATAGTCCTTTCTAGGACACCCAGGAAGAAATCTAACGCTGGCTGACCAATACACACCCTTTAGAATGAGTATGAAAAACTTCACCCGCTGATTTATTGCTAAAGTAAGGGAATTTTACCACCCCCCTGATCATCAGATTAATTGGCATAGACGTGACATACACCCACCCCTTACTGTGATAGTTCCTCCCTCTGAATATAGGCCTGCCCCGGCCTCATATCATCTCAGTTCTGAAGTCTAACTCTTGTAAATCTTGTAACGTTACTCTTCATCCCCCCCCCTTAAGGGTAAAACCGAAGCTTACGAGAAGTAAGCAAAAGAACATAGATTCAATCGAAACTTCAAATTTAATTATATACTATACCAGTCCACCCCTCTCTGTTAAGAGAGGAGGACAATAAGAATATAAATATTTTGTTTTTGTCTCTCTGGTCTTCTGTATAAGACCCTTAATCTTTCCCCTCCCGCCAACCCTCCCTTTCGCACCTGTCCCTATTTTATCCCTCCCCTCGCTCCCCCCCCCCCCCCTTTTTTTTTTTTTTTTTTTTTTTTTTTTTCTCTCTTTCCGCCTCCTAGGATGGCCTCTGATCTTAAATTTGTCTCCCTAAATACAAAGGGCCTAAATTCACCCTATAAAAGAAGCCTTCTACAATCTTTTTTGACTAAACTTAAATGCGATGTGTCCTTCCTCCAGGAGACACACTGGGCATCCAACAAGGTTCCGAATTTTAAATCTAGACACTATCCACTGGTCCTTAGTTCGACCTTCCAAGACAAAAGTAGGGGAGTCTCGATCTGCATTAGCAAAGCGGTAGCATTTCAACAGCTACATGTTGAAACAGACCCGGAGGGAAGATTTTTGATACTAGTTTGCAGGTTGAATTCACACCTATTTACCCTCGCGAATGTGTATGCTCCTAATCAGGGTCAGATTAAATTTCTGCGTAAGATGCTATCCTTTATAAACAGTTTGCGACAGGGCACCCTTGTACTGGGAGGGGACTTCAATTTAATCTGGGACCCCCAGTTAGACAAAAGGCTCCCAAGTGGTAAAGTGACAGATCAATACTCGCAGTCCACAGCTCCTAAATTTCAACACCTCATATATCAATCTTCTCTTTATGATGTGTGGAGGGCTTGTCACCCAGACACTAGGGATTACACGTACTTTTCACCCCCACACTGTTCATATTCACGGCTAGATTTTTTTTTTGTGGACTCCTGGACACTAAATAAAGTCACAAGCTCCACTATATTTAGTTGCCCTTGGTCAGATCATGAAGCGGTGACGATGTCAATAAACATAGATGGATCCGCTTCATGTAGACCTTCCTGGAGACTCCCCAAGTTTTTATGGGAGGATGCGTCTTTCACCTCTGAGCTACTTGAAAAAATAGAGGAATTCCTGGAGACGAATGGTCCTGGTGACACCTCTCATCAAATCAGATGGGCGGCTCTGAAGGCATTTATCAGAGGATTTTGCATCGCTAAAGCAGCAAGTATTAAAAAACACTGGGGTGCACCTCTGGGAAAGCTGACCTGCGAATTGCGCACCAAGGAAAAGCAAAACAAGCTATCCCCTACTGCCAGTCTGTCCATTGATATCCATGGTTTGAAAACACAAATTAAGAACCTGGAACTAGAGAGAGTTAAGCGTGCTCTAGCCAAGTTCAAAATGGTCATGTATTCGAAAAGTAACAAGGCGGGCACTTTGTTGGCAAATAAATTAAAACAGAAGACAGCTATCTCCAGAATTCCCTACATTAACCACAATGAGCGGAAGTGTTATGCTCCAGATGATATAGGGAAAGCATTTGCAGATTTTTATGAACGACTCTATAATATTGAAGCCTCGGAGGCACCTGTTAAAGCCACACCTTCAGAAATATCTATATTTCTTGAGCAGCTACATCTAACCACATTGTCTGACGAAGATAAAGATAAACTAACGGAGCCTTTTAGTGAACTAGAAATAGGCTTGGGGATCAAGCAACTGAAAAATGGAAAAGCGCCGGGCCCGGATGGGTTTCCGGGGCAATTCTACAAAAAGACGCAAATCCTGCTAAGACCCGTATTATGTCAGATGTATAATGAAATCTGTGAGAGAGAGGAGATACTGGAGGAATTCCTTGAAGCGACTATTGTCGCTATCCCTAAACCAGGCAAGGATCCCTCATACTGCTGCAATTTCCGCCCTATCTCGCTGATAAATGTGGACATAAAATTGTATTCTAAACTTATAGCAGATAGATTGGCCTCTTTACTCCCATCTTTGATAGAGACCGATCAGGTGGGTTTCGTCAGGGGGCGCCAAGGCCCTGATAATACCAGGCGACTGATCACAGTTTTGGCAGAGGCGAAACGTTCGGGAATTCCCCTCCTGGCCCTGTCCTTAGATGCCGAAAAGGCGTTCGACAGGGTCAGGTGGGAATACATGTGGAGGGCTCTGGGAGTTTTTGGCTTCCCACTCCGGGCCATTAATATGATTAAGGCCCTATATTCTAACCCTAGTGCCAAGGTGCGAGGTACAGGCTTCTGTTCCCCGAAATTTGCCATTTCCAACGGCACTCGGCAGGGGTGCCCGTTGTCGCCCCTGCTTTTTGCCTTAGTCATGGAGCCGCTGGCGGAAATGATTAGGTCTACACTAAAAATTGAAGGAATGCCGATGGGTACCACTCAAGAGAAAATCTTGCTGTATGCCGATGACGTGACTCTCCTTCTTACAAATCCCATGTCATCAGTTCCGGCAGTTTTTGCCACATTAGATAGCTTCAGTGGCTTAAGTTATTACAAAGTGAATAAGACTAAAACAGAAGCTTATGGAATTAATCTCTCCGACGAACAACTTTTGCAGCTGAGAGAAAGTCACGATTTCCATTGGTCTGCAGATAACATTAAACATTTGGGTGTCTATTTGAGCGCGGACATAGATAAAACCTTATCGCTGAACTTTGACACGCTGATCAAGGAACTAAAGAACTTGACAAACAGATGGGACTTCAAAGAAGTCTCTTGGCTGGGAAGAGTGGCCACAGTAAAGATGTCTTTACTCCCTAAGGCTTTGTACCTTTTTCGATGCATCCCCCTGAATGTTCCCCATGGCATCCTGCAGCAGATTCATCAGATCTTTAGCAGGTATGTATGGGCACAAGGACCCCCAAGAATTAGTCACAAAATTATGCAAAGAGAGTATGCGAGGGGCGTAGTTGCTTTCCCCAGTATCTATCTTTATTATGAGGCTACGAGACTCTCGCATATCACGGCATGGGGCCCTTCCGCCGAAAGGCCGAGATGGTTCCGATTAGAGGAACTCCATTTACCAGAGGGACTAGACCTTCCCAGTCTTCTATGGGTACCTAGCTATAAACAACTGGTAAATATGCTTACCAACCCTGTTGTACAACATAACATCAGAATATGGCATACACTCAGACACCACTCACAAATCGCCCCGCACCCCTCGCCGATCCACCAACTACGTGGCCTGCTGTGGGACCGTCCAAACGTCCATGTTGAGTACTGGATCCAGCATGATCTCAGCATGGTGGAACAACTATTTTCCAATAATAGACTATTGACAGTCCCTCAAGTGCTTGATTCTCTGAGAGGACCACCTCTCTGGTTCCACTTCGAATGCTCTAGAATACTTAGTTTTCTACACTCCTGGAGGTTTGGAGCCCGCGGACTTAGGACACACTCTCAATGGGAGGAAAGATGGATGAATGAATTGGGTACATATAAGCCCCTTACATTCCACTACTAAGCTATTCTGCGGGATCACTCGGTTGGTCTTCCGGGTCAAATCAAACGGTGGTGTAGAGAATTGTCCTTGAAAATATCAGATACCGAACTAAGCATGGCTATTACCTTAACAAAAAAAACGATCCATTGCACAACCATTTTTGAAGGCTACATGAAGCTTATTTTAAGATGGTACAGAGTGCCCACCAGACTGTTTAGGATGTTCCCAGCAACCTCCTCGGAGTGCTGGAGACTCTGTGGCGGTGAGGGTTCTGATCTGCATGTGTGGTGGCCCTGCCCTAAGATCCTGGAATTGTGGAGAGATGTCGAGACTCTCCTGCATTCCATGAATGTGAATGTACAGCTGACCCCTAGTCAGGCTCTTTTTCATATATTCGATAAACAACTGTCTAAGTGCAGTAAACAGTTAGTAATTTACATTGTGGTGGCCACAAAGTTATGCATTGCCAGGGCATGGAAACAAGCTGACCCACCCACTATTACAACCGTTTGTGATGTGGTACAATACCTGGCTAAAATGGAAAAATTTGCATATAATGCCTTGGAACGGATGGAGGACTATTGGGCGATTTGGGAAGATTGGATTGCAATCCAATAATTGTATGTACGCGAGAGTAAAATTGCCCAGTAAATTGGGCGGGAACTGCCCAAGAGTAAATTCTGTTTTTCACAATTATTCTTTTTTTTTTTTTCTCTCTATTTCTTTCTTTCCCTCTTATTTTCCCCCTTTTTTCCCCTCTCCCCCTCCGCTAAGCTGAATCCCTTACCCTTCCCCCTCCCCTTATTCCCAAAACATGAGACCAGTTGAGGCAATATGGCCGATTTGTTACAGTTTAGGGTTCACAGTTGATAACCCAGGTTTCCAGCGTTAAACACAAAATATATCTGTTATGTCACTTGAGATTCCTATTGCATTGATCGTGCTACTATCACTAAAGTTTCTATGTATGTACTGAGGCCACTGTATAACTGAACCTTTCCATGAATGTACCGAGCTTTGATGTGAATTGTGAATCACCTGTAACGCTTTTATGGTTTTCCTGTAACTTTCTACTATTGTATGCTATTTTGAACCTCAATAAAA
Source organism: Bombina bombina (assembly GCF_027579735.1). Classification (NCBI taxonomy): domain Eukaryota; kingdom Metazoa; phylum Chordata; class Amphibia; order Anura; family Bombinatoridae; genus Bombina; species Bombina bombina. The sequence continues at coordinate 91,475,170 of NC_069501.1, forward strand.
TTTGTTTAAAAATTAAAAAAAAAAAAAAAAAAAAAAAAAAAAAGAGAGAGGCGTTCTTGAAATGTATACAACATCTTTCCTCCTTGGGAGTGATAGTTCCAGTTCCAGTGCAGGAACAGGGTCTCGGGTTCTACTCAAACCTATTTGTGGTTCCCAAAAAAGAGGGAACTTTCCGTACCATTCTAGACTTGAAGTGTCTAAACAAGTTACTCAAAGTTCCATCCTACAAGATGGAGACTATACGCTCCATTCTTCCTTTAGTACAAGACGGTCAGTTCATGACAACCATAGACCTAAAGGCTGTATATCTTCATATTCCTATTCACAGGGACCATCACAGATTCCTGAGATTTGTCTTTCTGGACAAACATTTCCAGTTTGTGGCCCTTCCATTTGGTCTAGCCACGGCTCCAAGATTTTTTTCAAAGGTTCTGGGGGCTCTTTTGACAGTGATCCGTTCTTGTGGAATTGCTGTGGCACCCTACCTGGACGACATATTGGTTCAGGTTCATCTTTTCAACAAGCAAGATCTCACACAGAGATATTGTTGTCTTTTCTTTGTTCCCACGGATAAAATGTGAATCTGGAAAAAAGCTCCCTTTCCCCTATGACAAGATTAGTGTTCTTAGGGACCATAATAGATTTTCTATTGATGAAGATTTTTCTGACAGAGGTCAGGAAAAAAAAATTCCTCTTGCCTCTCTCTTCAGGCTACTGCTCATCCTTCAGTGGCTCAATGTATGGAGGTAATAGGTCTGATGGTGGCTTCCATGGACATCATTCCTTTTGCTCGATTCCATTTGAGAGCTCTCCAGTTGTGCATGCTCAGACAATGGAATGGCGACCATGCAGATCTATCTCAGAGAATAAAGTTAGATCAGTTGTCAAGGGATTCTCTCCCGTGGTGGATTTCTCAGGAACATCTGTCTCAGGGCACATGATTTCAGAGACCTTCCTGGGTGATCGTGACCACGGATGCCAGCCTGCTGGGCTGGGGAGCAGTTTGGAACTTGTTAAAAGCACAGGGCCTTTGGACTCTGGAGGAGTCTGCTCTTCCCATCAACATCTTGGAGTTGAGGGTGATTTACAATTCTCTATTGCCTTGGCCTCAGTTGTCCTTAGCCCATTTTATCAGGTTCCAGTCAGACAACATAACCTCTGTGGCTTACATCAATCACCAGGGAGGAACTCAGAGTTCCTTAGCAATGAAGGAGGTTGCTCGGATTCTTCAGTGGGCAGAGACCTACAATTGTTGTCTATCTGCCATCCACATTCCAAGAGTAGACAACTGGGAAGCAGATTTTCTGAGCAGACACACTTTTTATCCCGGGGAGTGGGAACTCCATCCGGAGGTGATTTCCAGCTTAGTCCTTAAATGGGGGGTGCCACAGTTAGATCTGATAGTGTCCCATCAGAACACCAAGCTTCCAAGGTACGGTTTAAGGTCAAGAGATCCGCAGGCTGTTCTGATAGATGCTCTGGCGGTACTTTGGGTTCTCAGGTTGGCATACCTGTTTCCTCCATTTGCTCTCCTTCCACGAGTCATTCCTTGTATCAAACAGGAGAGGGCGTCTGTGATTCTAATAGGGATCACAAGAAAACACGATGCTAGAATGGCTCAAAACAATTGACATCCTTTATTAGTGGTTAAAAGAAGGTTACCAACGAGGGCAAAGTACAACATACATCCAAAAAAGGAATTTAAAAGCAGTGAAGAGTAGCACACATCCCCAGACTCAGGACGCATTTCGGGTTTCCCCTTACTCACAGATAGTAAAGGCAGGTACTCTGAATCTAATTATACTATACTGAGAGCATAAAACACCTGGTGCTAATTAATATAGAATCTAAACTTAAAATTACAACTGAATTAAAGGTATAGTCAGTAGGAACTAAATAATACCTATCTATCTGGGAATACTTATGGAGATTTCAATAATTAACAATATTTTCTGAGGGTAACTTACAAATAGTCACCTACAAACAGCAAACTATTGTGACCAATATATAATGTGTGGCTGGTGATATAACCGCAAAATATACAATATATACAATGATTACATGATATTCTTAGTAATAAACAGTGTGTCTTGAGAAAAGTGCAAACTCGTGCCATAGCCTATATTAATGATACTAATGATCAAGACTTTTGACATATTCTGACAAGGTAGTTACATATAGTATAGTATATAGTATAATGGACCCTGCTAGGATCGATGATACATAAGTAATTGTGTAGATATACACAAAAGTCTTGACAATACCCCCTGTTTCTAGAAACAGAATAATGTCAGAGAGAGATTGACTCTACAGATGTTTGTGCAAAATAAATATAATACCACAAATAGATTTGATCCATAATTATGGGAAGTATACAGTACATATTAACAGTGGATAGCTAGTTCTATTGAACTTAATTAAAGGGTGATTTTAATAGCCCCTGCGTGGCCTTGCAGGATCTGGTTTGCAGACCTAGTGGAGATGTCATCTCTCTCACCTTGGAGACTACCTCTGAGGAAGGACCTCCTGATTCAGGGTCCCTTCCTTCATCCAATTCACATTTCTCTGAAGCTGACTGCTTGGAGATTGAACGCTTAATTCTGTCTAAGCGTGGTTGGTCATTGAGACCATGATTCAGACTCGCAAGTCTGTTACTAGAAAGATTTACCATAGGATATGGCGGAAATATCTTTATTGGTGTGAATCCAAGGGCTACTCTTGGAGTAAAATTAGAATTCCTAGAATTTTATCTTTTCTTCAGGAAGGCCTGGAGAAGGGATTGTCAGTCAGTACCCTGAAGGTGCAGATTTCTGCTTCATCAGTTTTACTACATAAATGTTCGGCGGATGTGCCAGATGTGCAATCTTTTTGTCAGGCCTTGGTCAAAATCAGACCTGTCTTTAAGTTTGTTGCTCCTCCTTGGAGCCTTAACCTTGTTCTTAAAGTTTTACAATTGGCTCCATTTGAGCCATTGCATTCCATAGACATTAAGTTGTTATCTTGGAAGGTTCTGTTTCTTGTTGCTACCTCTTCTGCTCGAATAGTCTCGGAACTCTCAGCTCTGCAGTGTAATTCCCCTTATCTTATTTTTCATGCCGATAAGGCAGTTCTTCGTACTAAGTTAGGTTTCCTTCCTAAGGTTGTTTCTAATAGAAATATCAATCAGGAAATTTTTGTTCCCTCTCTGTGTCCCAATCCTTCTTCTTACAAAAAACATTTATTACACAATCTGGATGTTGTACATGCTCTTAAATTCTACTTACAGACAACTAATGATTTTCGCTAGTCCTCTGTCCCCTTTGCCTGTTTCTCTGGGAAACGTAAAGGTCAGAAAGCTACTGCTACTACTCTTTCTTTTTGGTTACAAAGTATAATTCATTTGGCTTATGAGACGGCTGGACAGTAGCCTCCTGAGAGAATTATGGCTCATTCCACAAGAGCTGTTTCCTCTTCTTGGCCTTTCAAAAATGAAGCTTTTGTGGAACAAATTTGCAAGGCTGCAACTTGGTCTTCTCTACATACCAAATTTTACTTTTGCCTCGGCTGAGGCTTCTTTTGGGAGAAAGGTTCTTCAAACGGTGGTGTCTTTTGTTTAGGACTGCCTGTCTCCCCCCCCCCCCCCATTTATCCGTGTCCTCTAGCTTGGGTATTGGTTTCCAACAGTAATTACTCAAGCCGTGGACTCACCATATCTTAGGAAAGAAAAACAAAATGTATGCTTTACTGATAAATTTCTTTCTTTCCGGATCCGGTGAGTCCACGGCCCCACCCTTTATTTTAAGACAGTTGTTGTTTTGACTATAACCTCAGGCACCTCTACACCTTGTGTTACTCCTTTTTCTCCATTTCCCTTCGGTCGAATGACTGGGGGTTGTGGGTAAGGGAGTGATACTTAACAGTTTAACTGTGGTGCTCTTTGCCTCCTCCTGCTGGCCAGGATTGATATTCCCAACAGTAATTATTCAAGCCGTGGACTCACCATTTCCGGAAATAAATAAATTTATTAGGTAAGCATACATTTTGTTTTTACTTTCTTTATTTTTTGGGGTTTTTATGCTATTTCAGTCCATCAATGAAACTGCTGAATCTATTTGAAAAAAGCATCCAGAATATATCAGATAGAGGGGGGAAAAGGTAATAGACACAGCCACAAGGTGATGGAAAAGGGGCAGTTAAAGAGAAAGATAAAAGGCTGATGATCTAAAGATCTCCGGTCTGGCAAGAAGTCTAATAAGTCTTGTCAGTACTGCCATATCCCTTAAAAAATTATAATGACAACTTTGAACTTGAGAGCTTTTTTATCTTACTATGCAGGCTTCTGGATGTCAAGGAGAGGACACATAAATAAAAACATCTAAAACTCTAAAAAAAAAATAGAATATAACAAAAATGTACAAAAATCCAAATATATTGAGAAAAAATGTTTAGAATCAGGGAAAGATAATGACTCCAAAGGCAGAATGCTTCACAAAAGCTTCTATAGAAGTTCAATCAGAATTAGACAAGCTATCATTGTAATATGGCACCTATGTAGTTTGTTATAGGATTATTTATAAGATGCCCATGTTTACATATTTGTTTTTTTTATTTGTTTTCTCACCTTTTTTCATTTTTAAAGGGACATTAAACACTTTGAGATGGTAATATAAAAAGATAAATTGTATATATAAAAAAACTCTGCAATATGTTTTCCTTATTTATTTTGACCCCATTTCTTGTAATTCCATTATGAAATTGGGAGTTTCAGTTTCTTGGAAATGGAAGTGCAAAACACTGTTATATTCCACACAGCCATTGGCTGCACACTCTAGTGACCTATTAATAACTGTCTCTAATTGGCCACAGCAGAGAAGGTAACCTAAGTTACAACATGGCAACTCCCATTGTTTTATAGACACTAAAACTTTACACTTATTTTGTCAATATTTAAACAGCTAATGAAACTTTAAAAAATAAATCTACATGTTAATCTCAGACATCTTTTTTTTAATGCATCATTCTAGCTAGCATTTGTTTAGTGTTTAATGTCCCTTTAATATACTAACACCTAGATTTAGAGTTTTGCGGCCAAAGGGGTGCGTTAGCTACGCATGTTTTTTTTCTAGCGCTGCTTCTAAACAACGCTGGTATTTAGAGTTCTCTGAAGGGCTGCGTTAGGCTCCAAAAAGGGAGCGTACAGGCATATTTACCGCCACTTCAACTCTCAATACCAGCGTTGCTTACGGTAGCGGCTAGCTGGAAAAACGTGCTCGTGCATGATTCCCCCATAGGAAACAATGGGGCAGTTTGGGCTGAAAAAAACCTAACACCTGCAAAAAAGCAGTGTTCAGCTCCTAACGCAGCCCCATTGTTTCCTATGGGGAAACACTTTCTAAGTCTGCACCTAACACCCTAACATGAACCCCGAGTCTAAACACCCCTAACCTTACACTTATTAACCCCTAATATGCCGCCCCCGCTATCGCTGACACCTGCATTTTATTATTAACCCCTAATCTTCCGCTCCGGACACCGCCGCAACCTACATTATCCCTATGTACCCCTAATCTGCTGCCCCTAACATCACCGACACCTACATAATATTTATTAACCCCTAATCTGCCCCCCCCCCCAACGTCGCCGCTACCTAACTACACTTATTAACCCCTAATCTGCCGACCGGACCTCACCGCTACTCTAATAAATGTATTAACCCCTAAAGCTAAGTCTAACCCTAACTCTAACACCCCCTAAGTTAAATATAATTTTAATCTAATGAAATAAATTAAATATTATTAACTAAAGTCTTCCTATTTAAAGCTAAATACTTACCTGTAAAATAAACCCTAATATAGCTACAATATAACGAATAATTATATTGTAGCTATTTTAGGATTTATATTTATTTTACAGGCAACTTTGTATTTATTTAAACTAGGTACAATAGCTATTAAATACTTATTTACTATTTAATAGCTACCTAGTTAAAATAATTACAAAATTACCTGTAAAATAAATCCTAACCTAAGTTACAATTAAACCTAACACTACACTAGCAATAAATAAAATAAATCAATTAACTACAATTACCTACAATTAAATAAACTAAACTAAATTACAAAAAAACCCCACTAAATTACAAAAAATAAAAAAAGATTACAAGAATTTTAAGCTAATTTCACGTACTCTAAGCCCCCTAATAAAATAACAAAGCCCCCCAAAATAAAAAAAATTCCCTACCCTAATCTAAATTAAAAAAGTTAACAGCTCTATTACCTTACCAGCCCTTAAAAGGGCTTTTTGCGGGGCATGCCCCAAAGAAATCAGCTCTTTTGCCTGTAAAAAAAAACACAATACCACCCCCCAACATTACAACCCACCACCCACATACCCCTACTCTAACCCAAACCCCCCTTAAATAAACCTAACACTACCCCCCTGAAGATCTCCCAACCTTGAGCCGTGTTCACCCAGCCGGGCACCGATGGACCAAAAGAGGGCATCCGGAGCGGCAGAAGTCTTCATCCTATCTGGGCAGAAGAGGACATCTGGACCGGTAGACATCTTCATCCAAGCGGCATCTTCTATCTTCATCCATCCAGAGCGGATCCATGCTTCTTCCACGACGCCTACTCGCCAAATGAAGGTTCCTTTAAATGACGTCATCCAAGATGGCGTCCCTCGAATTCCGATTGGCTGATAGGATTCTATCAGCCAATCGGAATTAAGGTAGGAAAAATCTACTGATCGGAACAGCCAATAGAATGCAAGCTCAATCTGATTGGCTGATTGGATCAGCCAATCCGATTGAACTTGAATCTGATTGGCTGATTCAATCAGCCAATCAGATTTTTCCTACTTTAATTCCGATTGGCTGATAGAATCCTATCAGCCAATCGGAATTCGAGGGACGCCATCTTGGATGACGTCATTTAAAGGAACTTTCATTTGGTGAGTAGGCGTCGTGGAAGAAGTATGGATCCGCGTAGGCTGGAAGAAGATGGCTCCGCTCTGGGTGGATGAAGATAGAAGATGCCGCTTGGATGAAGATGTCTACCGGTCCGGATGTCCTCTTCTGCCCAGATAGGATGAAGACTTCTGCCGCTCCGGATGCCCTCTTTTGGTCCATCGGTGCCCGGCTGGGTGAACACGGCTCAAGGTTGGGAGATCTTCAGGGGGGTAGTGTTAGGTTTATTTAAGGGGGGTTTGGGTTAGAGTAGGGGTATGTAGGTGGTGGGTTGTAATGTTGGGGGGTAGTATTGTGGGGTTTTTTACAGGCAAAAGAGCTTATTTCTTTGGGGCATGCCCCGCAAAAAGCCCTTTTAAGGGCTGGTAAGGTAATAGAGCTGTTAACTTTTTTAATTTAGATTAGGGTAGGGAAAATTTTTTATTTTGGGGGGCTTTGTTATTTTATTAGGGGGCTTAGAGTACGTGTAATTAGCTTAAAATTCTTGTAATTCTTTTTATTTTTTGTAATTTAGTGTTTTGTTTTGTAATTTAGTTTAGTTTATTTAATTGTAGGTAATTGTAGTTAATTGATTTAATTTATTTATTGCTAGTGTAGTGTTAGGTTTAATTGTAACTTAGGTTAGGATTTATTTTACAGGTCATTTTGTAATTATTTTAACTAGGTAGCTATTAAATAGTAAATAACTATTTAATAGCTATTGTACCTAGTTTAAATAAATACAAAGTTGCCTGTGAAATAAATATAAATCCTAAAATAGCTACAATATAATTATTCATTATATTGTAGCTATATTAGGGTTTATTTTACAGATAAGTATTTAGCTTTAAATAGGAAGACTTTAGTTAATAATATTTAATTTATTTTGTTAGATTACAATTATATTTAATTTAGGGGGTGTTAGGGTTAGGGTTAGACTTAGCTTTAGGGGTTAATACATTTATTAGAGTAGCGGTGAGGTCCGGTCGGCAGATTAGGGGTTAATAAGTGTAGTTAGGTAGCGGCGACGTTGGGGGGGGGGCAGATTAGGGGTTCATAAATATTATATAGGTGTCGGCGATGTTAGGGGCAGCAGATTAGGGGTTCATAGGGATTATGGGTGTTAGTGTACTTTAGAGCACAGTAGTTAAGAGCTTTATAAACCGGCGTTAGCCCATAAAGCTCTTAACTACTGACTTTTTTCTGTAGCGGGAGTCTTCGGTAGAGGGTCTACTGCTCACTTCAGCCAAGACTCTAAATACCGGCGTTAGGAAGATCGCATTGAAAAGATAGGATACGCAATTGGCGTAAAGGGATCTGTGGTATGGCAAAGTCGCGGCTGGAAAGTGAGCGTTAGACCCTTTCCTGGCTGACTCTAAATACCAGCGGGCAGCCAAAAGCAGCGTTAGGACCCCTTAACGCTGCTTTTGATGGCTACCGCAGAACTCTAAATCTAGGCATAAGACTTTCTACTAATATTGGTATTTTCCATGGAGTATCCTTTTAATGAGAGACATCCTTATTTTTATTTTTATTTATCTATTTTCTATTAATAATGATATTAGGAAATAACATTTATGTTTAACAGTCATGTTCATTTGTATTTTGAGTAATTGCCTTTCCTTTTTCTACATATTTTAAGATTTTAAACAAAAGGAGAAAAAAACACCTAGGAAAGCAATGATTCTAAATTAAATCTATAAATCATTTTAAAAACATTAACAAACATTTACACATGGCTTAGAAATGTTTATCAATTGTAACTGTCCTTCAGTTTTCTTTGTTCAAACAGCAAAACTATGAACGTTTGGCTTGAGATGCTACTCTCCTGTATAAGTAAAAATTTACAGCTGAAATAAAAGTAAGTGAAATTTACAAGCTTTAGTACTATAACTGCGATGTTAGCAACAAATACATACAATAAGTTACACAATGGCTAACAGCACTTATGACGAATATGTGAATATGAAGTAATCTAGGAGGGGGGAAATGTTCAATGTTTTTCTAAAGGGTTGGAGTCAGTTGGAGGCCAGACTGTACTCTTTTATATACTCAGTTACACATTCATAAAGAATATGGCTTAGATTACCAATGAATTGGTATTTTGCACAAGATTACTAGCAGAAATTGAGCTCCAGCAAAATCTGTACCCTGAGTATACTGCAAATATGTATACACTGGCAATATTATTATTATTTGTTATCAGTTATTTCTAGAGCGCCAACAGATTCTGCAGCAGTAAAAACATGGGTCTAATATGTAAGGTAACAATTATCTGAGACAAAGGGATAGAGGACCCTGCCAAGAGTATCACTTTTGTAGATCAGCTCTCATGAAGGTGATCTACAAAGCAGTTGGGCTGGTAGGATTACATGCTAAGGGGGTTTAAGGGGATAACTAAAGGAGGAGAGTAACTAAGATAAAAAAAATGTTAGTGTATGTAATATGCATTCCTGAATTGTATAGTCTTTAATTAATGCTTGAAAGTTTGTAAACTAGGGGAGAGTCATGTGGAGCAAAGCAGAGAGTTCCACAAAATAGGGACCAGTCTGTAGAAGTCTTGTAGACGGGAATGTGAGGAGGTAACAATTAGAGACAAGGAGAGAAAGAGATAATGAGTAAAGCAAAAGGGACGGGAGGGAGGGTAGCTGGAGGTGAGATTGGAGAGATAAGGTGGAGCAGTGTTATTCAGAGCTTTGAAAGTTAGAGTCAGGATTTGGTGTTTTATTCTGGAGGTTAGAGGAAGACAGTGATGTGTAAGGAAGATCAGTCTGGCAGAGGCATTTATTATGGATTGTAAGGAAGATAGATGACAGCTAGGGAGGCCGGAGAGGATTGAGTTGCAATAGTCACAGCGGGAAATGAATAGAGAATGGATTAAAGTCTTTGTTGTGTTTTGTGTGAGAAAGTGGTTAACTCTGGAGATGTTTTTAAGGCGGAGGCTACAGGAATTGGCCAAAGACTGGATGTGGGTAGTAAAAGAGAGATCTGAGTCAAGCCAAGACATCGGACATGTGGGGTTGGGGTAATGATAGTATTATCAATAGTTAGAGAAAGCTGGGGGGTAGGGATTTTGGACGAAGGGGGACCATAAGGAGCTGTCAAAAGAGGGCTGTGTTGCAGATGCCGAAGGATTAGAAGGTTTGGAGCAAGAGAGTGTGGCCAACAGTCTCAAATATTTTTCTGTAATTTGGTCATTAGTAACCTTAATGATTGCAGTTTCTGTGGAGTCAGTGTTGGGAGCAAAATCCAGATTGTAATGGATCAAGGAGGGAGTTTAATGTGAGGAAATGTGATAAATGTGTTTATACAAGCCTTGCCATAAGTTTTGTATGGGGATGATATATCAAGAGAAGATTTTTTGAGCATAGGTGTGATTAGTGCATGTTTAAGTAAAATATACCACTACTGAGGGAGAGATTAAACATATGTGTGAGGATAGGAGTAGAAGAGAGGAAGAGCAGTAGTTTTAAGGGGATGGGATCAATGGGACAAGTAGTGAGGGGAGGATATAAGGCCCGAAGCTTCTTCCTCAATAGCAGGAGAGAAAAAGCTGAATCTGTAGCCTTGTGGGTTTTGGAGATCAGCAAATGGTTGAGGGGTTTGGAGACTAGTAGTGTGTTGAGAGATGATTTAATTTATGTTGGTGAAGTGGTTGAGCTGTGAGAGAAGTGGAAATAGAATGTGGGGGTGGGCAGAGAAAGGTATTAAAATCGTTGAAAGCAAAGTTTTCCCACTTGTACATTATTAAAGGGACAGTAAAGTCACAAAAAATCTTTCATGATTTAAATAGGGCATGTAATTTTAAACAACTTTCCAATTTACTTTTATTACCAATTTTGCTTTGTTCTCTTGGTATTCTTAGTTGAAAGCTAAATATAGGAGGTTCATGTGCTAATTTCTTAGATCTTGAAGACTGCCTCTAATCGGAAAGCATTTTGACAGTTTTTCACCACTAGAGGGCGTTAGTTCATGTGTTTCATATAGATAACATTGAGCTCCGGCACGTGAAGCTCCTAAGAGCAAGCACTGATTGGCTAAAAATGCATGTCTGTCAAAAGAACTGAAATAAGGGGCAGTTTGCAGAGGCATAGATACAAGTAATCACAGAGATAAAAAGTATATTATTATAACTGTGTTGGTTATGCAAAATTGGGGAATGGGTAATAAAGGGATTATCTACCTTTTTAAACAACAAAAATTCTGGTGTTTACTGTCCCTTTAAAACAAATGCAAATCACTAATAAAATGACCATTCAGTAAATCTGTGTCAGGGTTTTCCCCTGCTTTCATTTCGGCTAGATTAGGAGTTTTGCGTTATGAGTGAAAAAACCTCATAATGCTGCCTTTTCACTACCGCTGCTATTACAAGTCTTGCAGGTATAGGTGTAGCGCACACTTTTTTGGCTGTAACGCAACGTAACTGTAGTGTTTGTAAATCCAGGTGGTTTAGAAATATATCTGACACAGAGTCCATTTATACAGCAACTAACTACACACTTTATTTCCTGGTTCCTCACTTCAACAACACTGTCCCCGCCCCTGCTTCTTTGCAACAATTATATACATTTACAAGTCAGAGCACAAACTAGGAAGAGAGCATTATATATTATAATATCACAACAAACACCATATCTCTCCCTTACTTTAGATTAGAAACATAACAAATAAACTAAACATAAATATAACTATATATATATACTATGCTTAATATCTAGAAATAAGACCAACTATATTTCACATAAAAGAGTTGCATGATGACATAATACATTACATGAAAACACATTATTTTTCATAGTTTTTAAGGTATTCAGGAGGTCTTCTATTTTCTCTGAGAGGGTATTTTCGATTAGTATCTAAGGACTGATCATATGCTAAGTTTTCTTCCCCCTCACTGCTCTCTGAGTTATTCATATTATCATCATGTTCTTGAAATAATTTGGGTATATCAGAATCATCATCTTCTGCATCAGATACTTCAGTGTCCTGTTCTTTGTGTAGTTTCTTGAAGAAAGAAGAGTTCCGAGTAATTGTATGTCCATTTCTTACTGCAGTGATCATTGATCCTTGAATTCTTGTAATTGTATATGGGATGACATCATATAAAGTATCCAACTTGTGTCGTCTATCTTGCCTACACAGGACTCTGTCTCCAACAGCAAAAGGAGCAGATTTGGTATGATAATATTTATCCACATAAGCTTTCATCTTGGCTTTGGCATGACTGTCTTTTTGTATTAAGTCCTTGTTGAGTGTCTCTGTTAGCGAATCATTTATATCCGGAATTTTGATCCGAAGTTTGCGATTGAATAACAGCTCTGCAGGTGATCTGCCAGTAGTACAATGGGGAGTTGATCGATAGTCTCTCAGAAAAGAGTATAAATTTTGTTTCCATGGTCTACCTTGCGCTGTAGTTGCCCTTAGAAATTTCCCCATAGAACGCATGAATCTTTCAGCTTCTGCATTAGCTTGTAGCCACAAAGGAGTAATGCGCCTATGTTTAAATCCAAGATATGAAGCAAATTTATTAAACTGAGTACTGTTAAATGGGGGACCGTTATCTGTTTTAACAATTTTAGGAATTCCCAATAAAGAGAAAACTTTGTCTAAAACCGGAATAACAGTGACTGAAGATGTTGAGCTGATAACTTCTACTACCGGGTATCTTGAATATTCGTCTATAATCACCATCAAATAATCTCTAGTAGGTAATGGACCATAAAAATCTATACTCACATTACACCATGGTGCTTCAGGCAATGCAGACATTTTTAAAGGTTCTTTGTGAGCTCCTGGAGTTGTGGCTTGACATACAATACAATTTCTCACCAACTTTTCTGCTTGTTGATCTATTGATGGAAACCACACTTTTTCTCGCAATAAACTTTTCATTTTAACTATTCCTTGGTGACCTTCATGTGCTAAGGATAATACTTGCTGTTGTAAACATGTCGGAATGACTAGTCGATTACCTCGCAAGATAATACTGTTGTCATTATTCACTGAGAGTTCTTTGCTAAATCTTGTAAATGACTTCAACTCTTTGAAGAATCAGCTGTGTACCATTTTCCATTCCGAACTAATACAGCGAGTTTTTGCAGTATAGGATCAGCTAATGTTGCTTGTTGTATTTCTTCTAAACTCAATGCTTTAGGTATAGCATGATTAGTAACAAAATTGATATATTCCTCTGCATCCATGGAACTTGGTGAACTTGTGAATGAATCTGTTGATATAGGATGTCGAGACATATAGTCTGCTGGGTTCTCTTTTCCAGATTTGTAAACCACAGTAAAATTATATGGTTGTAGTCTTAAACCCCATCTTTCTATTCTAGCGGGCGATTTGGATTTTGGATTATTCCAGATCAACTGTAAAGGCTTGTGATCTGTGATCAGTGTGAATGGACAACCATATAAATATAAATGAAAGTATTCACAACTCCAAACTATTGCCAGAGCTTCACGTTCTGTTTGAGAATAGCGTTTTTCCACATCATTTAAAGAACGGCTACCATAAGCAATTATATAATGCTTGCCTTTGTCTCTCTGCGCCAGAATAGCACCTAAACCAACAGGGCTAGCATCTACTAAAAGAATAGTTTGCCGTTGAGGGTTAAAATAGGACATTGTCTTGTCACTGGTCAAACTCTGTTTCAGTTGTTGAAAAGCTTGTTGTTCAGTTTCAGTCCAACGCCATGGCACACTTTTCTTTGTTAACTCTCTTAAAGGTGTGGCAATAGTAGAGAAATTAGGGATAAATCGAGAACAGTAGTTTACCATCCCTAGGAAACTTCTGACTTCACTGGCGTCTATTGGAGGATTTGCATTCTGAATTGCTTCCACTTTCTTTGGGTCTGCTGATATGCCTTCAGCTGAAAAAACAAATCCATAAAATTCTAGTTTAGTTTTGTTAAATTCACACTTACTACAATTTAAGGTAAGTCCTTTCTCATGAAGTCGCTCAAAAACTGCTGTGAGATTTTTATCATGGTCCTCTTGAGTAGCTCCAAACACAATGATATCATCGCTGAAGTTTTTAACTCCTGGAATTCCAGATAATGTTTGCTGTATTGCATTTTGAAATACTTCAGCAGCAGAAGAAACACCAAAACTTAGGCGCTTGTATCTCCACAATCCTGTGTGTGTTGAGAATGTAGTTATATATCTACTTGTTGGATCCAATTCCAGTTGATGATAGCCTGATTTTAATTCAAGTTTGGAGAAAACTTTTGCCTGGTTGAGATCATGAATTATATCATCTAATGTTGGGGTAACGTGGCGCTCCCTGATAATGGCAGTGTTGGCTTGCCTCATGTCTATGCAAATTCTTACACTATTTGGGTCTTTGGGTTTTGGCATTGATACTATTGGGGAGACCCATGGAGTTGGCCCCTGCACTCTTTCGATGATTCCTTGTGTTTCAAGGTTCCTGAGTTCAGCATCAACCTTGTGCCTTAGATGAAATGGAATTCTTCTATGTGGTTGTATTACAGGTTTTATATGTGGATTAATATGCAGCTGTACTTGAAAATCTTTCAATTTACCAATGCCATTAAACAAATGGGAATACTGATGTACTAACCGATCTGCTACAGATCCTGTGTCCTTTCTAGGTGAAATTGCATTCATAAGCTTTATAAGTCCCAAACTGGATGAAGTTTCAAAACTCAGAAGAGAAGAATTTTGACCCTTTACAACATAAAACATAGTTGCTGTTTTGTTGTGTTTAAATGCACATGTGGCTGTAAATTTACCAATGACATTAAGGGGTTTAGTTGATCCATATGCATATATATTTATTTTACTCTGTAATAACTGTGGTTGTGGTTTTAACATGTGAAATGTTTGTTCACCCACTAAATTGACAGCAGATCCTGAATCAATCAATGCAGTGATTTTAGTGTCATTAATGAGTACATCAACTTGTGGCTGAGTTAGGTTACACATGTTGTTTACTACAAATACATATTTGTCATCATTGTTTGAATATTGTCCTTTTTGATCAGGAGATCTGACTAGATTTACTTTCCACTGTTCTGATGTATGTGGCTCAGTATGTGATTGAGGTATTTGATACAGTTTTGTTCTGCATTGCTTTGCAAAGTGATTCAATTTCCCACATGCCCTGCATTGCTTATTCCTTGCAGGACAAGTCCCATTATGTGGATAGAAACCCCCACAGTTCCTGCATAACACACATGAGATCTGTTTCTTTCTTGTGGGCTGTACTGTTGAACTGTCTTTTTGAACTCTATTTGTAATAAACTGATCTTCAGTAGATCTATTTTCTATGCTTGCAGCTTGCCTGTCAGCAATTTCTAATGTTCTGCCATAATCAAGCAAATCTTTTAAAGATAGTTCAGATTGTCTCAGTGCATATTTCCTAAGTTTTGAAGAAGTGCAGCTTTGTATTATCTGTGCTTTAATCTCATTTTCAACATTAGAAAACTCACAATTCTTTGCTAGTAAACGTAACCTGGTTTGAAATGCATCTAAAGGTTCATCACCCTGTTGTGTTGCCTGTCTGAATGTGTATATTTCATACTGAGTGTTCTTTTTAGGGAGAAAATATGTTGTCAGTTTATCTTTAACATCATTGTATGAGTCAGTGGTTGCAGACAAGGTATCATAAATGTCATACACTTTTTCTCCAGCTAAATGAAGCAGTAAAGCCTTTTTTCTGTTTGCATCAGTAACATCCAAAGCAATAAGATAATTTTCAAATCTCTGAATCCATTTTAGCCATCTTGGGCCTACTGAGCTTAGTTCTGCATCAGAATCAAACACAGGGAAGTTGTATTCATTACATGCAGCCATTCTTGTGTGTGTATTGCAGCAGGTTACTCACTGTTTGCTGAGACAAAGCAATAGGGTTCAAACATAATCCTCGTCGCCAAAATGTAGTGTTTGTAAATCCAGGTGGTTTAGAAATATATCTGACACAGAGTCCATTTATACAGCAACTAACTACACACTTTATTTCCTGGTTCCTCACTTCAACAACACTGTCCCCGCCCCTGCTTCTTTGCAACAATTATATACATTTACAAGTCAGAGCACAAACTAGGAAGAGAGCATTATATATTATAATATCACAACAAACACCATAGTAACTACCGCATCTTTCAAAAAGTCTTTTTTCAATGGGACTTCCATAGCACCGGTATTACGAGTTTTGCCTGGGAGGCCAAAAAGTGAGCGGTACAGCCTATACCGACAAGATTCGTACCGCCATCTAAAGTCAGTAGTTGTGAGTTTTACGTTACAAATCTGTAGCATAAAACTCATAACTAAAGTGTTACAAAGTACACTAACACCCATAAACTACCTATTAACCCCTAAACCGAGGCCCTTCCGCATCGCAAACACTATAATAAAATGATTAACCCCTAATCTGCCGCTCCGGACATCGCCGCCACTATAATAAACATATTAACCCCTAAACCGTCGTAAACCTAACCCTAAGTCTAACCCTAACACCCCTAACTTTAATATAATTAAAATAAATCTAAATAAGAATTACTACTATTAAATAAAAATTAATACTATTAACTAAATAATTCCTATTTAAAACTAAATACTTACCTGTAAAATAAACCCTAAGCTAGCTACAATATAACTAATAGTTACATTGTAGCTAGCTTAGGTTTTATTTTTATTTCACAGCTAAGTTTGTTTTTATATTAACTAGGTAGACTAGTTAGTAAATAGTTATTAACTATTTACTAACTACCTAGTTAAAATAAATACAAATTTACCTGTAAAATAAAACCTAACCTGTCTTACACTAACACCTAACATTACACTACAATTAAATAAATTACATGAATTAAATACAATCAACTAAATTACAAAAAATATAAACACTAAATTATACAAAATAAAAAAGAAATTATCAAATATTTAAACTAATTACACCTAATCTAATAGCCCTATCAAAATAAAAAAAGCCCCCCCCCAAAATATAAAAAACCCTAGCCTAAACTAAACTGCCAATAAAAGGGCCTTTTGTGGGGCATTGCCCCAAAGAAATCAGCTCTTTTACCTGTAACAAAAAATACAAACAACCCTCCCAACAGTAAAACCCACCACCCACACAACCAACCCCCCAAATAAAATCCTATCTAAATAAAACTAAGCTCCCCATTGCCCTGTAAAGGACATTTGGATGGGCATTGCCCGGTCTTCAAAAACTGTAAGTGGATCTTCGGGGGTTAGTGTTAGATTTTATTTAGGGTTTATTGGGTGGGTTTTATTTTTAGATTAGGGTTGGGCACAGAAAAAGAGCTAAATGCCCTTTTAAAGGCAATGCCCATCCAAATGCCCCTTTCAGGGCAATGGGGAGCTTAGGTTTTTTTAGATAGTATTTTATTTGGGGGGTTGGTTGTGTGGGTGGTGGGTTTTACTGTTGGGGGAAGTTTGTATTTTTTTTTACAGGTAAAATAGCTGATTTCTTTGGGGCAATGCCCAGCAAAAGGCCCTTTTAAGGGCTATTGGCAGTTTAGTTTAGGCTAGGGTTTTTTTTACTTTGGGGGGGCTTTTTTATTTTGATAGGGCTATTAGATTTGGTGTAATTTGTTTAAATATTTAATCATTTCTTTTTTATTTTGTATAATTTAGTGTTTATTTTTTTGTAATTTAGTTAATTGTATTTAATTCATGTATTTTATTTAATTTTAGTGTAATGTTAGGTGCTAGTGTAACTCAGGCTAGGTTTTATTTTACAGGTAATTTTGTATTTATTTTAACTAGGTAGTTAGTAAATAGTTAATAACTATTTACTAACTAGTCTACCTAGTTAAAATAAATACAAACTTAGCTGTGAAATAAAAATAAAACCTAAGATAGATACAATGTAACTATTAGGTATATTGTAGCTAGCTTAGGGTTTATTTTATAGGTAAGTATTTAGTTTTAAATCGAAATTTGTATTTCAATTTATTTTAATTACTAGTCATAAAGCCCGTTCACACGGGCCATTTTTTGCAGTACAGCGGTTCAACCCCTTGCTCTCTCTCTCCCCTCTCTTTTATGCTCTCTCCCCCTCTCTTTTGTGCTCTCTCCACCTCTCTTTTGCGCTCTCTCCCCCTCTCTTTTGCGCTCTCTCTCGCTCCATCTCTCTTTTACTCTCTCGCTCCACCTCTCTTTTGCTCTCTCTCTCCCCCCTCTCTTTTGCTCTCTCTCTCTCCCCCCTCTCTTTTGCGCTCTCTCCCCCTCTCTTTTGCACTCTCTCCCCCTCTCTCCCCCTCTCTTTTGCGCTCTCTCTCACTCCACCTCTCTTTTGCTCTCTCTCTCCCCCTCTCTTTTGCTCCCTCTCCCCCATTTTGCTTTCTTTCCCCCCTCTTTTGCTCTCTCTCCCCCTCTCTTTTATGCTCTCTCTTTCCCCGCTCTCTTTTATGCTTTCTCTCTCCCCCTCTCTTTTGCGTTCTCTCTCTCTTTTGCGCTCTCTCTCTTCCCCCCTCTTTTGCACCTTTCGTGCCTCAGGGACCACTAAACTCACAATTTTGAATCCCGTGGACCACTAACATGATTTTTTTTAAAAAGGTACAAACCTGTATAATGTATATGTATGTGTGTATATATATATATATATATATATATACACACACACATACTGTACATAACTAGTATAACCATAGCTAAGTTTATATTATGTATATATTTACAAGAATTATTTTTTTAAATTAACTAACTGAATGACAAAACTGAGAGAATACTTCCAAATGACAGATGAAGGGCGAGTGCCAACTTTTGAGATGGAAACAGAGAGGCAGAAAGTGGGGAAAAAAGAATAATGTTTAAAAGGACCACAAGACTTCCAAGTCACCTCCCCAGTTAGGAATTATTTAAAACTACTTATGATCATGGACAGACATTGGAGTCATTAATTAAGTTTATATCAGAAAGCTCTCAATATGGATGTGAGCTAACCATGACTGATTGTTATTGGCAATTACTATAATACTGGTGGGATATGGCTGATCTGCTGGATGGCAAATACTGGAATTCAGGTGGAATAAAATTATTAGAATGAAAAATAATATTTAATTTTAAAAAGAAAGAAGATGGAGGGGAGGAAAAAAAATAGTGATGTAAGTCCATCTGAAGGAATTAGGAAAACTACTGCAAAGAGACAGGTAACCAGGTAAAGGTAGGAAAATAAATGAAATAGGAGAATTTTTTTTTAAGATTTTCTTTTTTATATACTTTAATTCCACTATTTCAAACCAAGACTATACCAACCTCGGCTGGCATTAGAATGGAATCATCTTCCTCTGAGCAGCGCATCGGGCAGGAGGAGTTGCGCAGTATTACGCAACGTGTGTAGAGAGATAATGTAATGTAATTTAACTCCTCCTCCATTGGTTTTCACTGATGTCCAGCCAGGCACTGTAGGGAGTTGTGGCACGACAAGGATGACACCATCAGAGGCAATTCAATCCTGCTTGATGGTGTCAAGAACCACCAATATCTTTTTGTGGACCACCAGTGGTCCATAGACCACTGGTTGGCAACCGCTAATATAAATAACACTGTGCTCATGTACATGGAGTTCCTATGAGTCAGCACTGATTGGCTAAAATGCATGTCTGTCAAAAGAACTGAAATAAGGGGGCAGTTTGCAGAGGCTTAGATACAATATAATCACAGAGGTAAAAAGTATATTAGTATAACTGTGTTGGTTATGCAAAACTAGGGAATGGGTAATAAAGGGATTATCTATCTTTTAAAACAATAAAAATTCTGGTGTAGACTGTCCCTTTGATATCCTGCATTAAAAATAGTCGGCTTTTAACCAATTCTCTCACTGTAAAACTGTTTTGTGAAAAGGTGCAATTTCTAACAATAAACTAATGAACAAACCACTTCATTATCATAAAACTGTTAGTTCTCACTGTACAGAACGGGATCCTGAAATCCTGTGACGCAATTTATGTAACCCCGCCCTATTCTAAATTTATTTAACCAACCCATAATTCCCTTTTAGAACATTGAAAGTTATATTTTCTATCTTAAGTTTTGTATATTTCATTTAGACTTGGAATTTTGGTCCATTATATAAATATATTTTTTTTAATTTTAATATTTAATAACTGTTGTCATCATTATTTCTTCTTCACTATGAAGATTAATTCATTAGAATGTATTAGAATGTAAGATGATTAAAGTATTACAGTTTACCACATACACATGAAATAATAAAAGCACAGCATTACATTTATTTAAAACATGTTATTTAATGGTTTTAAAAAAAAAATATATATGTAACATCTTTGCAAGGCTGCTGACTCAGGGATTATTGGAGTTAGGGGCCCATCCCAGGTTCCAGGGCCAATCTAACATGAATGGGTTTCAGTCCAAGTGTCTGGAACACAATTTATTTTTTTCAACAGAGCGCGGCAGACGGTATAGCTGGGAACTGTTCTTCATAGGGATGGGCAAATGTGCCAAAAGTGTAATTTGTTTGGTAGTCCCGTGGTCATTTGTTTTGGACTATCGAATCTTAATAAGAATAAAAATTCATTAAAATTAGGTAATCGAATGATACTTTAGTTTTCGAATGTTCATAATAAAATTGAATATCCACATTCGAAATTTCAAATGTAACATTCGATTAAACAAACACTATTCACAAGTTCAATAGTTCATGTGGTAGGGAATTTAGTAAATTGATGCATAATAGATACAAATACAACAATTCAAATGTTTCTATTTCGAATATTGTATAGTTCGAAATATTACATTTGAAGAGAACATTAGAAATACTACTATAAATATATAGATAGGAATTTTTTTAATTAGAATATTGCATAATTCAAATATTACATTTAAAGGGAGCATTAGAAATACTATTACAAATATAAAGATTCAAATTTTCGAAATCAAATATTGAATAATTTGAATCACATTATTAGAAAAATTTGATTAGAATATAACATTTAAAGAAAGCATTAGAAATACTATTACATAAAACAAATGTTAGAATGTTGTGCAAACATTTGAAGTTTGAAATGAGCGAACGTGTTAAAATTCAATTTTTTTAATGTTGCAAAATATTCGCCCATCCCTAGTTCTTCAACACTACCTTTGTAACACAATTTACTGTTAGTGACATCTGTAAATGTGTGTTTCTTTATGTGTGTTTCTGCATTTGAGTATTTGTATTACCTTTACAGCATTTATAAGTAAATGACTACATGCACAAATAAAGTGTGTCTTGTTTCATACAGTTATTTGCAAGTCAATTCAAACTCATTAAGGGAAAATCAATTTACAGCATGCTGTCCCTTTATAAGTACTTTATTTGATCATTCAGAAAAGTGTGATTTAGAATCTTTAGTCTGAACTTCAAATGAGTAGTAGATTTTTTTCTAACAAATTTCAGTTATGTCTATCTCCATTCCTCCTGTATCATGTGATATGCATATACGTATACGTATATATAAATGCATATACGTATATTCTCTGAATTTGTGCACATGCTCAGTACAAGCTGGTGGCTTGTATGCAAACTAAAAAGTTGTTTAAAATTGCATACTCTATCTGAATCATGAAAGTTTACTTTTGACTTTTTGTGTTTCCGTTTAACTATGTGTATTTTTTTAATAACTATAACAAAATGTATGCTTACCTTGTAAATTAATTTTTTTCATGAAGGTAAGAGTCCACAAGCTATTACTCCTGGGATTCAATGCCTGGCCAAAAGGAGAAGTAAAAGATTCCCAAAGATCTAAGAGCACTTAATCCCTCCCACCTCCCTGGTATTCTAGTCTGATGTATAGCCAAGAAAGAGGAAGTAGAAAGGTAGGAAAGTACAGAGTGGGTGGAATGAGTGTCAAACTAAAATTACCACCAGAAAAAAATAATTACGTAAAAAAAGAAAATGGGCAGGGTCTCATGGACTCTCACCTGCATGAAAGAAATTAACTTATCAGGTAAGCATAAATTCAGTTTTCTTTCATAAGGTGCTGAGAGTCCACGAGACATTACTCCTGGGAACTAATGCACAAGCTGTGGAGTCCACGAGTAATTGAGCGGGACAAAAATGTTTTAAGGCACCTAATTACCAGACTCTGCTGCCTGAAGGACCTTCCTACAGCCCTCTTACCTTTACAGAGACCAAGGGACAACTAAATTAAAGGGTTGTCTGAAAACCTTTGTAATTTACAAGAAGAATTATAATGCTCTTACAAGATCTAAATTTAGTAAGAGGTCATCAAATTAATTATTTGGATTAGGACAAGATTATGGGCTATAATCACCTGATTGAAGTTATCCAAAAAATCACTTTAGGTAAAAAAAAACATAATTCCTAAAAATTACTCTTCCCTGCCACTAGGAGGAGGCAAAGATACTCGAACCTCAAGAGCTCTATAAAACCCTTCCCACCTCACTGGAAAACAGGTAGGAAAATAAATAAGTGCAAAATAATAGGAGCAGGGAAAAAAGATGTGCACAAAAATAAACCATCAGCAAAAAAACAGGGTGGGTCTCATGAACTCTCACCACCATGAAATGAATGGTTTTATCAGGTAAGCATAAATTATGTTTTCTTTCATACAGGTGGTGAGAGTCCACAATCCATTACTCCTATGAACTAATAACCAAGCCGTGGATTCCATGAGTGATGAGAAATAAGGGCAGGATAAAAAAAATAACATATTTTTTTTCACAGAAACACTATATCCACAATCCCAAATGAACCCAAAGAAAAAACAGGGTAAATATGGTCGTACTCTTTTTTTTTTTTTTTTTTACATGCAATTAAAATGACCGACAGGCACAAACAAAACTAACCTGAGACAACTGCCTGAATGACTTTCCTACCAAAATCTGCCTCAGAAGAAGCAAAAACATCATAATGGTATGAATTTAGTAAAAGTATGCAAAGAAGACCAAGTATCTGCCTTGAAAATTTGTTCAACAGATGTCTCATTCTTAAAAGCCCAATAAGTGGCAACTGACCTTGTAGAATGGGCAGTAATTTATTTAGGTGGAGGCTGTCCCAACTCCAAGTAAAATATATGGGTAACAGTAGATGTTGTAAGGTTATATACTACCATACCCCATTCACTAGGTATTCAAGCTATAAGATTTTTGGACCATTTTACCCATTACTCTTCGGATTTAAAAAGTTTTACTTTGCAAGTTTTGGATTTTTTGCTCAACCATAATAATATTTTCAGTTTAATGATAAATTCTATCTCCAAGTTTGCCCCCTCCTATGCCAACCTGTTTATGGGTTGTTGGGAGCTGTCCCATGTCTTTGGAGATAGGAATCCGTTTGGAGAACAGATCGTCATGTATAAGCAATATATTGATGATCTGTTATTTATATGGTTGGGAACAGACAAACAAGCTTAGCAATTTATTAACTACCTTAATCAAAATGAGTGTAATATTAAATTTTCTTACACCTCAGACAAGTTAGAGATACCATACCTTGATCTCCTACTAAAAGGGGATCCTTTAACTGTTAATGTCACTTCAAACCTTTATAGAAAACCTATGTCCTCTAACACCCTTTTACATGCCAAAAGCTCTCATCCAAAACATTGCCAATTTGGTATAGCTAAAGGACAGTTTTCCGATTAAAGCGTAATTGCTCTAATATATCAAACTTTCTTAGAGAGAGTAATTTAAAAATGTGCCTATCTCAGAGGGGCTGAATGTGAATGTGGAAATATGTTAACCCCTCTTCTTTTATTATGATCTTGTGTAGCATGATGTAAATATTAATTGTTATACTAACTACCTCTTGTTGCATGTAAATAGGACGTGTACAGGCATTGGTGTGTATATATACCTGTAAATTGTTGTTAAACATCATGACCTATCAAATTTCAGTGATGTGTATAAATGTTTGCATATGGGAGGGAGGAGATATCAGTCTATGAATAAGGCGATACACAGCCAAAATGCGTAAGACTGCTTTCATCTTCTTCCCTTGATTTTATTCATTTTATGGTGACTGCTTATAAAGATTTGGATTATTTTGCCTCCGTGCCTTTCAGTCGTGTTTTCAATCCAACTTCAAGTAAGCATTGTGAATCAATAGTTGAAAGCAAGTAGCCAAAGAAACAGCAGAATCTTTTTGCCCCTTCATGGAACCAGAAAAGTAAACAAACAAACTGGAAATTTGTCTAAAATCTTTAGTAGCCTCTACATAGTACTTCAACACTTTTACAACATCCAAGTTATGAAGAACCCTCTCTGAAGAACTAATGGATTAGGACATAAAGAAGGGACAACAATTACCCAACTTATATTAACCTTAGATAAAAAGTCAAACGTAGTCCTCAAAAATGCCTTATCCTGAGGAAAAATAAAATAAGGAGGATTACATGAAAAAGCAGAGAACTAAGATAAACTTCTGGCAGAAGAGATAACTAAAAGAAACAAAGCCTTCCAAGAAAGAAGCCTAATATCCACCTAATACATTGGTTCAAATGGAGAAGCCTGCAAAACTTTCAATATCAAATTTAGATTCCAAGGAGGAGCAATTGGCTTAATAGCAGGTTTAATTCTAGCCAAAGCTAGAACAAAACCATGGATGTCAGGAAGATTAGCAATCTTCTTATGGAACAAAACTGAACCTTTGCTGGCAGAAAAACCTTATCTAAACCATCCTGCAAAAACAGCAAGATCCTAGGAATTCTAAAAGAATGCCAGGAAAACCATGATCAATACACTCTCCTAGTCACAGGTTTAAGGGCCTGTATCAAAGATTTAATAGCAGAATCAGAAAAACATTTCTGCCTGAGAACTAACCATTCAATCCCTATGCCATCAAGCTTAGAGATTTGAAATCCTGCTGGAAAAACGGACTCTGAGACAAAGGAAGTGAACATGGAGAGCAACTGGAAATCTGAACCAGATCTGCATACCAAACCCTGTGAGGGCAAGCTAGAGCAATCAGAATTACTGATGAATTCTCTTGTCTGATCTTGGACATTACTCTAGCAAGAAGAACCAGAGGAAGAAAAACATAGGCTAGCCGAAATGACCATGGAGTTACCAGAGCATACACAGATGCTGGCTGAGGGTCACTGGACTTCGCATAGTATCTGGGAAATTTGTGGTTTAATAGAGAGGCTATCAGATTTATTTCTGGGAGACCCCAAAGATGCACTATCTGAAAACATCCATATGAAGTAGACATGTGCGTTTCGTTTTCGTCCGAATTTCTTTTTCGTCCGAATTTTGGCCGATTCGGAGATTTGAATGCACCCGAATTTCCAAATCAGCAAATCCCCAAAAATTCTGAATATTAATAAATCAGTGAATTTTCGGATCCATTATTCATATTCAAAATTTTTCATTGTTCTATCTAATCCGCCGTTCCCCAAAATCCAAAATCGCTGACACTAAGTAAATCACAAAATAAAGCTATTAATCCCTAACCGCAGTTCTCCGACATAGCCAACACTAACGAAACCTATTAACCCCTAAACCGCCGTTCCAAAACATCGCCGACATAAACTAAACCTATTAAACCCTTAACTGCCATTCCCAAACATCGCCGACGCAAACTAAACCTATTAACTGCTAAACTGCAGTTCCCTGATTTTGCAGAGAGTGGCGTAGCGTGGGGGGGGGCAACAGGGGCGGTTGCCCCGGGCGCATAATTCTGAGGGGCGCTTCCAGCCTCAACTTAGCAAAGGGAAGAAGGGAGGCTAAAAATTCTGACAGGCCCCCAGCTCTGTTCTGCGACCCGTCAGGAATGTGGTGATGCCGCGACTAAGGTAAGGTGTCAGGACCAGACTTACTTATAGCCCTGTTTTTGCCTGATACTAGCAACATGCAAAATGCAGCTTAATTACGGTTCTATTATTACCCAACAATTAAGTTTCCTTCCAACAAAGGACCCAGAGCCAGAATGCCATGCATTGCCTGGGGCACTTTTTAAGGATCTCTAAGCAGAGGTGGGGGGGAGGAATCCTTAAAAAGTGCAATAAATCTCTTTCAAACCCGTGGCACTGGTGGCAGCATGGCTGGGCTCTGCCTTTCTGTTAACCCCAGTTACCTAGTTAGTGGGATGGTGGGGTGATCAGAGACCATACTTTCATGTTTGACCGGATTCCGATTACAACTTACGCCATCTTGTCCTTGCACAAAAAAAGTATATTTGTGACAGTTGACAAAAATTAGGCCTTGTTTCCTGTATTTGATTTTTCCCCTCCATGATCTTCCTAGGGCAGAAGTAGATTTAGGGATTTGTGTGCTGTCTGGCACCATGATTGTGCTGCTCACCAGGCATTTCACTGTGTTTGTCTCCTATCAAAGAAGTCCTATGAATTCACCATCTTGAATCTATTTCTTGCTGGACTCCTGAGGTGTGGACTTTTAACGATTTTAAGGGTTTGGGTGCTCATTGCCTTTTTTATTTACATTAAACCCACCCTTACTGCATTTAAAGTAAAAAAAATAACTATAATTTGTGTTAGTAAATAAATTTAACAGCACCCCCCTAAATACCATACACCCTCCCCCCATATATGTATGTAATGCTGGGTTGTCTGTCCCATGCCCCTTTTATATTGATTACTTACAATTGTTATATTTATTAAGGTAGAATATATACCCCACTTTTATATGTCATTGGCACCCAAAAGACAGTCTGCCCAGCAGGGACAACCTTATGTAACAGCTGCCAACCTGTGTGTCCCCTTTTCCTCTTTTTAACGACTTACCAAAAACCTATTGCACCACATATACAATATGGGTTGCTGCAATGTGGGGGTGGGTGCACCCTGTGGTCTGCAGTATTTGTACCATGAAGTTTTACAGATCAGGACGTCACCACCAGATGGGGGTTAAGGGGGGCTTTCCACTCATGTGTAAAATGAGAATAAATCTTAAAATTTAATATTGTATATATTTGCCCAGCTCTGGAGAGCTGCAGACAGGGTTTGATCACAGGGTGATAGCACATAATGCTTGCAGGCTTCACCCACTGCCTCTTGTATTGCCAATATATTATTTTCATGGCTTTGTTTGTAAGGCGCTACTGATTAGCAGCTGCTTATGACAAGGGACATATTTTGGGGATATGGGTATCATCAGCAATAACTGTTAGTTATCCAGTAAAGATGGTTAAGGGAGCATTTTGTGGGAGAGGAGACAGTGTCCCTTGCTTTATGTGATCTACCAGGCTTGGGTCTTTGCTTGGTTTGTCCCAAATGTAAGAAGAAGCAGCATATCTAAAATGGGGTTGGGGGGGGCGCAATACTTGCCTTGCCCTGGGCACTGACAACCCACGCTACGCCACTGATTGCCGACACTAACTAAAACACTAAATAAAGCTATTAACCCCTAAACCGCTGTTCCCCGACATTCTCTAAACATATTAACCCGTGCACCGCAGTTCCCAAACATCACAGACATGAACTAAACCTATTAACCCTAAAACCGCAGTTCCCAAACATTGCCGACACTAACTAAACCTATTAACCCCTAAACCGCCGGCCCCACATCGCAGCAACCTAAATTAAATTATATTAACCCCTAAACCTAACACCCCCTAACTTTAATATAATTAAAATAAAATTAAAGTTACAATTATTAACTAACTACCTATTTAAAAATAAATACAAACTTACCTGTGAAATAAAAAAAAATGTATCACAACTCATTTGTGTCCCAATGCTCTATAAAATTGGGTTAATATGTCTCCAGGTATAAAAGCATGTAACATAAGTAACAGTCCCAAACATCTTGTGAGCTAATATCCGATTCCCAATAGTGATAGTGCAATACTGCCATATGTTGTGACTGTTAACCATCCAGAACAAAACATGCACTGATGTGGGTATGCTGTGTAGTGATAGTCAGTGGCACCAGCAACTGTGTCCTTACCAGAACTTCAGGGCTCCAGATTCCACCAACTCACCCCACTCGTTGAGAGATGTGTTTGGTAGTTCTGCCCCTCCGGTCGACACTCAGTGTCTCAGCATCTCCACTTTGCTACAGCACTTCTTAGATCTCTGAAGTAGCTCCTCCCACTCAGACGTAATTCAGAGTTAGCTCTGTATGTACGGACAATCGGAACTGCTCATGTACATGGAACTGCTGCCTGGAACTCAAAGGCTAAATACTCCGCTTGGAGAAAAATTAATTTAAACGCCTCCAGTGTACCTTGCCCGATAATAGTTGGGTGCTATAGGATAAATACACAAAAGCGTCTCCCTTTGCAGCTCCAGGCTTTGGCATTGAATAATGTTGAGGATAAGATAGAAGAATATATATAGTGACTCACCCGGCAGCGTTCAGGTTGTGCCGTGATCGTGGCCCCACTGTGCGGTTGCTGAGTAACCATCCGGTTTTCCCAGCTATACTGAGGATCCCATCTCCGCCGGCCTCCTGTGCACTAACCTCTTCAATGCAAATGCCGGGTGAGTATCAGCGTTAGCGTGTTTCTCGCTACCGACCGTAGCACACGTTGTCTTCCTGATGCAGTCTTCCCTGCTTTGCGTAAAGACGTCACATCACCAAACACCAATCCAACCACTGCTGCTCTGGTGTACGCCAAGGCTCAAACTGGAGAAGGTAGATAGACGTAATTTTAGAAAAACCAGCGAGACCTCCAGGCGTTAAATCAAATTAACTTTATTGGAGAAAACAATAAAACAGCATAAAAGCTTATTGCCCTTGCATAAGGGGTATACTGAACAGGTCCGATAGGATAAGGCAGTCATTGTGAAATGATAAAGAAAAAAAGTCCGGCACTCCAACTAAAATCGCTGGACTGGCATCTTCTTCATCCCTGCGGAGCTGTCGATGCGCGGAGGTGGAGGTCCCCTTTTATATTGGGGGTACCGTTGCATTCCTATTGGCTGAAAATTTTAAATCAGCCAATAGGAATTAGAGCTGCTTAAATCCTATTGGCTGATTTGAACAGCCAATGGAATTTAAGCAGTTCTCATTCCTATTGGCTAATTCAAATCAGTAAATAGGATTTAAGCAACTCTAATTCCGTTGCATTCCTATTGGCTGAAAAATTTAAATCAGCCAATAGGAATTAGAGCTGCTTAAATCCTATTTACTGATTTGAAATAGCCAATAGGAATGAGAGCTGCTTATATCCTATTGGCTGTTCAAATCAGCCAATAGGATTTAAGCAGCTCTAATTCCTATTGGCTGATTTACATTTTTCAGCCAATAGGAGTGCAACGGTACCCCCAATATAAAAGCTGTACCTTGCATTTAATCCTCAGTGTGCGGAGGACAATTGCATTAAGAGGACCTCTACGTCGGACCGATGGACCTCCGCCTGGACCTCCGCCTCCGCACATCAACCACTCCGCCTCCGCAGAGATGAAGAAGATGCCAGTCCCGCGATGGATGAAGATAGAGCCGCCTGGATGAAGATGCTTCAACGCTGGGATGAAGATCTTTTGCGGGACTTCAGCAACTGTGAGTACCGATTTTGGGGTTAGTGTAAGGAGGGTTGTTGTTTTTTTGGATGTTTTTTTTTTAGATTAGGTATTTAATGGGCCAAAAGAGCTGAATGCCCTTTTAAAGGGCAGTAAAAGAGCTGAATGCCCTTTTAAGGGCAATGACCATACAAATGCCCTTTTCAGGGCAATGAGTAGATTCGTTTTTTTTTTAGTTAGGTTTTTTTATTTTGTGGGTTTGCGGGGAGGGGGTTTGAAATGTTAGGGGGTGTTTGTTTTTATTTTTAGCAAAATGGCTGTTAACTTTAGGGCAATGCCCTACAAAAGGCCCTTTTAAGGGCTATTTGTAGTTTATTATAGATTATGTTTTTTTTATTTTGGGGTGGGTTTTTTTTAACGGGGTATTAGAATAGGAATAATTTTTATTATTTTGTATAATTTCGTTTGTTATTTGTTTTAATGATTGTTTTTTATTTTTGGGGTGTTTTTTTTTTTTTTAGATTAGGCATTTTTTATTTTTAATGAGCCGAAAAAGAGCTGAATCCCCTTTTGAGGGAAATGCCCATACAAATGCCCTTTTCGGGGCAATGGGTAGATTAGGTTTATTTTTATTTTGGGGGTTTGGGGGTTTGTAATGTTAGGGGGTGTTTGTTTTTCATTTTTTTGCAAAAGAGCTGTTAACTTTAGGGCAATGCCCTACAAAAGTCCCTTTTAAGGGCCCTTGGTAGTTTATTATAGATTAGGGTTTTTTTACTTTGGGGTGTTTGCGTTTGTTATTTTTTTTAATGGTATTTTTTTATTTTTTGTAATTTTGTTTATTATTTTTTGTAATTGTAGTTTTAAATTTTTTAGTAATCTTATGTTTTTTTATTTTTAGTAATGTTAGGTTTTATTAGTGTAAGCTTAGGTTTTATTTATTTTTTTCACAGGTAAGTTCGTATTTATTTAAACTAGGTAGTTAGTAAATAGTTATATTGTAGCTAGCTTAGGTTTTATTTTTGGTACATTTGTATGTATTTTTAAATAGGTAGTTTGTTAATAATTGTAACTTTAATTTTGCTCTATTTTAATTTTCTTAAAGTTAGGGGGTGTTAGGTTTAGGGGTTAATATAGTTTAATTTAGGTTGTTGCAATGTGGGGGCCTGCGGTTTAGGGGTTAATAGGTTTAGTTAGTGTTGGCGATGTTTTGGGACAGCGGTTTAGGGATTAATAGGTTTAGTTAGTGTCTGCGATGTTTGGGAATGGCAGTTTAGGGGTTAATACATTTAGTTAGTGTTTGCGATGTTTGGGAACTGCGGTTTAGGGGTTAATAGGTTTAGTTAGTGTTTGCAATGTGGGGGTTGCGGTTTAGGGGTTAATAGGTTTAGGTAGTGTTGGTGATGTGGGGGGTGTTGTTTAGGGGTTAATAGGTTTAGTTAGTGTCAGTGATGTTGAGGAACAGTGTTATAGGGGTTAATATCTTTATTAGTGATTTAGTTAGTGTTGGCGATGTGGGGGGTGTGGTTTAGGGGTTAATAGGTTTAGATTGTGTTGGTGATGTGGGGGCTGAGGTTAAGGGGTTAATAGATTTAGTTAGTGTAGGCAATGTCGGGGAACGGTGGTTTAGGGGTTAATAGCTTTAGTAGTGATTTAGTTTTTGTCGGCGATATGGGGGGGTGCGGTTTAGGGGTTAATAGGTTTAGGTAGTGTTGGCGATGTGGGGGGACAGCGGTTTAGGGGTTAATAGCTTTATTTAGTGTCAGCGATGTGGGTTGCGATGGCGGTTTAAGATAATTTTGTTTTGGCAATCGGTGACATATTAGTTATGTTAAATTAAATCGTTTTTTCGGATCCTTTTGTTATTTCGGATCCATTCTTTATTCATATGCATTATTCTATTCTAAACTTCAGAATAGAATAATGCATATGAATAAAGAATGGATCCGAAAAAACGAACGGATCCGAAAAAACAATTAACTTAACTAATTTGCCAATTTTTTTTAAAAAAAAAACATAACTAAACTAATTTGGCGAAATAAAATTATTTATTTAACTAATCAAAACGAAACAAAACAAAACACATTTTTTAGTGACTCACATCTCTAATATGAAGAGACCAATGATTGATGACTTTGAAAATTCGCTTCCCAGTTGTTCACTCCTGGAATATGAACTACAGAAATGAGATAAAAATTGGTTCCTTCCCATAAAAGAATTTGAGCCACCTCCTTCATAGCTAAGAACTGCAAGCTCCCCTTTGATAATTGTTGTAAACCACTGCTGTGACATTATCTGTCTGGAAACGGAGATAAGACTACCTTTTCAAAAGAGGACAAACCTGAAGGGCTCTGAAAATAGGACAGAGTTCTAAAGCATTTATTGGTTACCTCGCCTCCAGAGAAAGCCAAACCCCTTGCGCCCTTTGAGACCCTCCCAGGCTGAAAAACTTGCATCTGTAGTGATCAGAGTTCAAATAGGATGAGCAAAAGAAGTCTCCTGCATAATAAGCTGATGATTCAACCACCAAGACAGGGACTGACTTATTCTATGATCTAGATAGATCTTTTGAGACAGCTGAGTGTGGTCTCTGCATCATTGCTGAAGCATACAAAGCTGAAGAGGCCTTATGTGAAAACATGCAAACGAAATATAATTTCAAAGCAGCAATCATGAGACCTAACACCTCCATGCAAAGAGCAACTGAGGGAAAAGAAAGAGACTGAAGGTTTTGACAAGTTGATACCAGCTTCAACCTTCTTTTTTTTGTCAAAGAGAGACTCAAGGAAACTGAATCTATCTGAACTCCCATTAAAACAACTGTCATCCAAGGAACCAAATAACTCTTTGGAAACCATGTTGTTGTTGAAGAAACAACAACAGTCTGCTGGTGTGAGATTCTGCTAAATGTGAAGATGGCGCTTGAACCAAGATATCATCCAGATATCATCCAGGTAAGGAAACAGTTCTGATTACAGACAAAAGGGTACCCAGAACCTTTGATAATATTCTGGGAGCTGTAGCCAGACTAAATGGTAGAACAACAAACTGAAAATACTTGTCTACAAAGGCAAACCTTAGAAACTGATAATGTTCAATGTGAATTGGGAAGATAAAGCAACAATACTTCTTCACTCTTATCTCTACTCTTTCTTCAAACCCAAAACGTCTGTTCTCCACTTTCAATACTCTTCTCTGCCCACCCCCACATCCCACCACAACTTTTCTCTCAGCTCAAGATTTTGCCAGCTACTTTAACAACAAAATCGACTCCATCAGAAATGAATTTAGCTCTCAACATACTACCGGTCTCCCACCTCCTCAAAAACTCACAATCATCCAAAACCCACATAGCCATAAATTTAGCTCTTTTGCCCCTGTTACAGAGGAAGAAGTTTCTGCCCTTATACTATCCTCTCACCTCACTACCTGTCCCCTCGACCCCATCCCCTCACAACTACTCCCTCCCTCTCTTCTACCCTTACCCCTATACTCACACACATCTTCAACTTCTCCCTCAGCACTAGTATAGTTCCCACATCTCTTAAATATGCATTAGTCACACCTATCCTCAAAAATCCTTCTCTTGATCCAACTTCCCTATCCAACTACCACCCTATTTCCCTTCTCCCTCTTGCCTCAAAGCTTCTTGAAAAGCTAGTATATGCACGTCTATCCCATTTTCTTACATTAAGCTACCTTCTTAATCCAGTGCAATCTGGATTTCGCCCACTTCACTCAACAGAGACAGCAATTGTTAAGGTTACCAATGACCTACTTACAGCAAAATCCAAAGGCCAATTCTCCATACTTATCCTCCTTATTCTGTCTGCAGCCTTTGATACTGTCGACCACCCTCTTTTGCTCCATACCCTCCAATCCTTCGGGATCTGCAACACAGCTCTCTCTTGGTTCTCTTCCTATCTGTCTAACCGTACCTTTAGTGTAGCCTTCTCTGGGGTATCCTCTGCCCTGTTACCTCGTTCTGTTGGGGTACCACAAGGCTCTGTCCTCAGTCCCCTACTCTTCTCAATCTACACGTCCTCATTAGGTTCCTTAATAAAGTCCCCCGGGTTTCACTACCATTTGTATGCAGACGATACCCAAATCTACCTCTCTACACCAGAACTATCTCCTTCCTTGCTAAACCGTGTCACTAACTGTCTCTCTCATATCTCATCTTGGATGTCCTCTCACTACCTCAAGCTAAATCTCTCCAAAACTGAGCTCCTTATTTTCCACCCTTCTTCCACAATCTCCACCTCCCATGTCTCTATAACTGTTGATAACTCCATGATTACCCCAAACTCACATGCCTGATGTCTTGGGGTCACACTTGACTCAGATCTTTCTTTCAATCCTCACATTCAGTCCTTGGCTAAACCCTGCCGCTTCCACCTTAAAAACATTGCTAAAATCAGACATTTCCTTACACAAGACACAACTAAGATTTTAATCCACTGTCTCATCCTTTCCCACCTTGACTACTGCAACTCCATCCTCTCTGGTCTCCCTAGCTGCCGCCTAGCTCCTTTACAATCCATAATGAATGCCTCTGTCAGGCTCATCTTCCTTACACGTCACTCTTCATCTGCTGCACCTCTCTGCCAATCCCTTCACTGGCTTCCTCTTGCCTCCAGGATTAAACACAAAATTCTCACTCTGACACACAAAGCCCTCAATTGCATTGCTCCCCCCTACATCTCAGACCTTGTCTCCAGATACTCTCCCTCCTGACCCCTTCACTCCGCTCATGATCTCCTACTCTCCTCCTCTCTTGTTACCTCCACACATTCCCGTTTACAAGATTTCTCCAGACTGGCTCTTCTGGAACTCTCTGCCTTGCTCCACAAGACTCTCCCCTAGTTTTAAAAGCTTCAAGTGCTCCCTGAAGACTCTACGTTTCAGGGAAGCATACAACCTACACTTACCTTCCTATCTCCACTGCTATCCCCTTAAACCCCATAGCATGTCTATGCCTATGAGCCCAGCCATTTGTAGTCCACCTTCATAAGAGCCGACTACAGCAGTGCAACTCTCGGCAGGACCCTCTACCCATTTGATCCCTGTAATTGTTTTTTTTACATACCACCTATGTTCATAGTGCTGTGGAACCTGTTAGCGCTCTACAAATACCTGATAATAATAATAATAATAATAATGATGAAGGTAAGCACCCTTTAGATCTATTGTGGGCATAAACTGGCCTTGCTGAGCAAAAGGAAGAATAGTCCGAATAGTTTCCATT
The DNA here is from genome assembly GCF_027579735.1 of Bombina bombina. Lineage (NCBI taxonomy): Eukaryota > Metazoa > Chordata > Amphibia > Anura > Bombinatoridae > Bombina > Bombina bombina. The sequence goes on from NC_069501.1 coordinate 91,509,718, forward strand.
TTTAATGTAGGAACTCTGAAAAACTTTTACAGCGCTCCAAAAAAGGTCTGAAAGTTCCTTCCTTTTCTGGCACAATGAAGAGATTTGAATAAAATTCCATCCCCTGTTCCAACAGGAACAATCACTCCCATAGATTCTAGAATCTTAAACTCTGAAACTGACTAAAAAAAAGCCTTAGCCTTCACCGGATCCTTTGGACAGAATAAACCTTCTTCTGGTAGGCCTTGTTCTGAAACCTATCTAGTAACCCTGAGAGACTATACTTAGAACCTAGGCATCCTGAACAGTTTGAAACCAAGCCTCCAAAAAAAGTCGCAACCTGCCCCTTACCAGAACCTCTGGATCGGAGGCCGTACCTTCATGCAGACTTGGATGAAAGAGCAGATTTATGGGACTTCTTAAATTTGTTCCAGTTTGAACTAGGCTTCCAGAGAGATCTAGAGAAACTTTGTTTCTGAGAGAAGGAATCGGATTTCTGAACCCTGTTCTGATGGAAGGAAAAAAATCATTAGAAGTTTTGGATTTACTTTTGGACTTATTGTCCGGAGGAAGAAAAGCTCCCTTATCTCCAGTAACAGTAGAGATCATAGAATCCAAACCAGATCCAAACAACATCTTTCCCTGAAAAGAGAGATAAAATCCTGGCTTTAGAAACCATATCAAGCCATTTTCCTGCCGCTGATATTACAAGTTGGGAGAAATCATGATAGCTTCAATCCTTACTGTGATCTAAGAGCTGTGGTAAACTGGGTTCCGAAAATAAAAAGTTGCACAAAACACAACAAAATACATTACAAAGTACACTAACACCCATAAACTACACTACTAACCCCTAAACCACCATTTCCCCAAATCGCAAACACTAAATAATACTATTAACCCCTAAACAGCAGCAGCAGATTTGGGGTTAATAATTTTATTTTAGTGTTTGCAATGCGGGAGGACCTCGGTTTAGGGGTTAATAGGTAGTTTATGGGTGTTAGCGTACTTTGTAACACTTTAGTTATGAGTTTTATGGTACAGCTTTGTAATGTAAAACCCATAACGGCTGACTTTCAGTTTATGGTACGGATCGTGGCTGCTATAGGCTGTACCGCTCACTTTTTGGCCGGACAGGCAAACTCGTAATACTTGCACTATGGAAGTCCCATTGAAAAAGGACTTTTTAAAAAGTGCGGTAGTTACGTTGCGTGACGGCCAAAAAAGTGTGCGGTACAGCTATACCTACAAGACTCGTAATACCGGCGGTAGGGAAAAAGCAGCGTTATACTCCTAATGCAAAACTTGTAATCTAACCAATAATTAACAAACAAAAAAATCCTATTCTAATACCCTTAAAAAACACCTCAAAATAAAAAATAAAACATTCTAAAAATAAACTACCAATAGCCCATAAAAGGGCCTTTTGTAGGGCATTGGCCTTAAGCGATCAGCTCTTTTTAAAAAAAAAAAAAACACTAACCCCCTAAACTACCCATTGTCCCGAAAAGGGCATTTGGATGGGCATTGCCCTTAAAAGGGCATTCATCTCTTTTGCTGCCCAAAAAACAAACAAACCCTAATCTAAAAAAAAACACCCCCAAAAGAAACCAAAACCTAACTCTAACCCCAAAGTTTGTACTCACCGATGATGATGGGCGGCGCTCCATCTTCATCCTGGCGGCGCTCCATCTTCATCCCGACAGAGCTCCATCTTCATTATGGCGGGGGGATGGTGGTTTAGGGGTTAATAGTTTATTTAGATACTTTGCATTGTGGGGAGATGGCGGTTTAGGGGTTAATAGTTTATTTAGATACTTTGCATTGTGGGGGGATGGCGGTTTAGGGGTTAATAGTTTATTTAGATACTTTGTGATGTGGGGGATGGCGGTTTAGGGGTTATAAGGCTAGGGGCTTATGGTAGGGTGTGGTTTTTTTTTACTTTTTTTTCTCCATTGATTTCTATGGGGGAACAAATGTACATGCATGTGAAAACTCAGCTAGCGATGTTTGCGCTTTTCGCACTACTACTTGCGAAAAATATTTATTTTTTTCAGCTTGTAATACCAGCGGAACCTGAAAAGGGCAAAAAGTCGAACGCTAGCGATGATTTCTTTAAAAAAAAAACTTATTTCTCAGCCATACTGCTGTTTCATCAGTCTGTTAAAACTGTGTTACAATCCTTGGTACTTATACTAAAACTTTAGACCTAACACTTCCATACATTGAGCAACAGATAGGTTGGAAATTTAGGGTAGTTCTGAGCAAGAAGCTTCATAGTCACTGAATCTATAATGACTCCTAGAAAAAATGACTCTTGATTAAGGAGAAAGAGAACTCTTTTTAATTATTTCTCAAACCATGTCTGCAAAGAAAACAGCAATAGAATGTTGGTATGAAATACAGATGAAGGAAAAAATGGAGCCAGAACCAATATGTTGTCCAGGTACAGAGCCACTGAACTACATGACAGACACATCACAGACAAGAGAGTTCCTAGAACCTTCTTTAAAATTCTAGGAGCTGTAAATAGACCAAAAGAAAAAAACACAAAATGAAAAAGTTTGTCCTAAAAGGCAAATCTTAGAAGCTGGAAATGGTCTAGGAATAGGAAGGAAGGCATCCTTCAAATTAAATGTTGACATAAACTGACCCTGTTGAATAAGGAGTAGAATTGCCCATATTGTTATTATTTTGAAAATAGGAACTCTGAGAAATTTGATTTAAGCCATTAAATCCAGAATTAGCTTTGTTCCAAAAGTTATTTGGAATGTAAGGCTGAAGACACCTTTCTCGAAAAGGCTTTGATTTAAAACCTATTCAGAAATCCTGGAAACTATGTTTAGAACCTAGAGATCTTGGACAGACTGTGATAGGCCTTCAAAAAAAAGGTGTAAACTGCCCCCTACCAGAAAAGAATTTGCATTGGGGCTATAAAACAAGCTACTGGGCTTTTGTTCGTTCCTGAAAAACACTTCTCTTTCTGTATGTACCTTGTCAGGGAATAGGTGAGTGACATTATGTAATATATATATTTACATGCATACCTATATGATGTAGAGAAATAATTTATTTGTATATGAAAATCTGGCTAATGTAAGTTGCATTAAATTCTAAAATCACACTTTTCAGCCTAGACCCCTCTCTACACCCAATAAACAGACTGCACGTTGATGAATTTCTAAATAACTCAATTAAAATAATTGCCATGATACTTACCTAATTCAGGATGCCCCCTGTAGACAACAGACGTTCAGTCTGAACAGATATTTGAATATACAAAAATTATCAGGGACTGTGGACCTTATCATCAAAGTGTTAACTGCCCTATGCTGAGTTCAAATACACGAAGCCCAGGCTTACGACTCTATGGAAAATAGCAAGAGAAACTTAAAGGGACATTATACACTCATTTTTTCTTTGCATAAATGTTTTGTAGATGATCTATTTATATAGCCCATAAAGTTTTTTGTTTTTTTTAAATGTTTAGTTTTGCCTATTTTTAAATAACATTGCTCTGATTTTCAGACTCCTAACCAAGCCCCAAAGTTTTATGAGAATACCGTCAGCTACCTTCTCCAGCTTGCTCCTGTTTGTGTAAAGGGTATTTTCATATGCAAAAGAAGAGGGGGGTCTTATTTCCCACTTGCAGTGGGCTTTCCAACTACCTTTTCAACAAAGCTAAACTGGGAGCTTCTAAGTAAGGTTTTAAACAGTTTTATACTGGATTTTTATATCAGTATCTGTGCATCTTATTCTTTATAGTAATGTCTATTACATGCAGTTATATGAAAATGAGTGTATACTGTCCCTTTAAGAAAGTATATTTAACCCTGTGTAAGCTAGATTCTTTATAAGAATTTAAATCTTAAAACTTAAATACATTCGGCTAGATTACGAGTCTTGCGTTAGCCTTAAAAAGCAGCGTTGAGAGGTCCCAACGCTGCTTTTTAACGCCCGCTGGTATTACGAGTCAGGCAGGAGAGGGTCTACCGTTCACTTTTTTTTCCCGCAATTTTAGCATACCGCAAATCCCCTTATGTCAATTGCTTATCCTATCTTTTTAATGGGATTTTCCTAACGCCGGTATTACGATCGCCTGAAAAAGTGAGTGGTACACACTCTCCTGGCAAGACTCCTACCGCATTTAAAAGTCAGTAGTTAAGAGTTTTATGGGCTAACGCCGGAACATAAAGCTCTTAACTAAAGTGCTAAAAAGTTCACTAACACCCATAAACTACCTATTAACCCCTAAACCGAGCCCCCCCCCCACATTGCAAACACTTAAATAAAATGTTTAACCCCTAATCTGACGACCGGACATCGCCGCCACTTTAATACATTTATTAACCCCTAAACCACTGCACTCCCACCTCGCAAACACTAGTTAAATTTTATTAACTCCTAATCTGCCGTCCCTAACATCGCCAACACCTACCTACAATTATTAACCCCTAATCTGCCGACCCCAATGTCGCTGCTACTATATTAAATTTATTAACCCATAAACCCTAACCCCCCCTAACTTAAATATAATTTAAATAAAACGAAATAAATTTACTACTATTAAATAAATTAATCCTATTTAAAACTAAATACTTACCGATAAAATAAACCCTAAACTAGCTACAATATAACTAATAGTTGCATTGTAGCTATTTTAGGATTTATATTTATTTTACAGGCAACTTTGTATTTATTTTAACTAGGTACAATAGTTATTAAATTGTTATTAACTATTTAATAACTTCCTAGTTAAAATAAGTACACATTTACCTGTAAAATAAATCCTAACCTAAATTACAATCACACCTAACAGTACACTATAATTAAACTAATTACCTAAACTACCTACAATTAATTACAATTAAATTAAATAAACTAAATTACGAAAAAACACACTAAATTACAGAAAATAAAAAAAGAATTACAAGAATTTTAAACTAATTACACCTAATCTAATCCCCCTAATAAAATAAAAAAGCCCTCCAAAATAATAAAAATCCCTACCCTACACTAAATTACAAATAGCCCTTAAAAGGGCCTTTTGCGGGGCATTGCCCCAAAGTAATCAGCTCTTTCACCTGTAAAAAAAAATACAATACCCCCCCCAACATTAAAATCCACACACCCAACCCTACTCTAAAATCCACCCAATCCCCTTGAAAAAAAACCTAACACTACCCCCCTTGAAGATCACCCTACCTTGAGCCGTCTTCACCCAGCCGGGCACAAGTGGTCCTCCAGAGGGTCCGAAGTCTTCATCCTATCCGGCAAGAAGAGGACCTCCAGACCGGCAGAAGTCTTCATCGATGCGGCATCTTCTATCTTCATCCTTCCAGCGGAGCGGGTCCATCTTCAAGACATCCGACGCGGAGCATCCTCTTCATACGATGGCCGACAACTGAATGACTGGTCCTTTAAGTGATGTCATCCAAGATGGCGTCCCTTGAATTCCGATTGGCTGATAGAATCCTATCAGCCAATCGGAATTAAGGTAGGAAAAATCCTATTGGCTGATGCAATCAGCCAATAAGATTGAAGTTCAATCTGATTGGCTGATCCAATCAGCCATTAGGATTGAGCTTGCATTCTATTGGCTGTTCCAATCAGCCAATAGAATGTGAGGTCAATCCTATTGGCTGATTTTAAACTAAAATTACAATAAACTACAAATTAAATTAACTATATTATATATTTAAACACCTAACCCTACTCAAATAATTTACAGTAAGTTACACAAAAGTTACACAAAAAAAGAAACACTAAGTTACAAAAAATAAAAAATAAATTATCAAAGCTTTAAACTAATTACACCTAATCTAAGGGTCCTATGAAAATAAAAAAGCCCCCCCAAAATAAAAAAAAAAACCCTATCCTACAATAAACTACAAATGGCCCTTAAAAGGGCCTTTTGCGGGGCATTGCCCCAAAGTAATCAGCTCTTTTACCTGTAAAAAAAAAATACAAACAACCCCCCCAACAGTAAAACCCGCCACCCACACAACCAACCCCCCAAATAAAACTCTAACTAAAAAAACTAAGCTCCCCATTGCCCTGAAAAGGGCATTTGAATGGGCATTGCCCTTAAAAGGACAGTTAGCTCTTTTGCGGCCCAAAGTCCCTAACCTAAAAATAAAACCCACCCAATACACCCTTAAAAAAACCTAACACTAACCCCCTGAAGATCAACTTACCGGGAGACGTCTTCATCCAAGCCGGGCCGAAGTCCTCAACGAAGCCGGGAGAAGTCTTCATCCAAGCCGGGCAAAGTGGTCCTCCAGACGGGCAGAAGTCTTCATCCAGATGGCATCTTCTATCTTCATCCATCCGGCGCGGAGTGGATCCATCCATCAGACAATAGAATGTGAGCTCAATCCTATTGGCTGATTGCAACAGTCAATAGGATTTTTTCTACCTTAATTCTGATTGGCTGATAGAATTCTATCAGCCAATCAGAATCTAAGGGATGCCATCTTGGATGACGTCACTTAAAGGAACCTTCATTCGTCGGTAGTCGTCGGAAGGAAGAGGATGCTCCGCGTCGGATGTCTTGAAGATGGAGCCGCTCCGCATTGGATGAAGATGCCGTATGGATGAAGACTTCTGCCCGTCTGGAGGACCACTTCGCCCGGCTTGGATGAAAACTTCTCCCGGCTTCGTTGAGGACTTCAGCCCGGTTGGATGAAGACTTCTGCTGCTTCCTTGAGGATGGATGTCCGGTCTTCAGAAGAGTAAGTCGATCTTCAGGGGGTTAGTGTTAGGGTTTTTTAAGGGTGTATTGGATGGGTTTTATTTTTAGGTTAGGGACTTTGGGCCTGCAATAGAGCTAACTGCCCTTTTAAGGGCAATGCCCATCCAAATGCCCTTTTCAGGGCAATGGGGAGCTTGGGTTTTTTTAGTTAGTATTTTATTTGGGGGGTTGGTTGTGTGGGTGGTGGGTTTTACTGTTGTTGGGGTTGTTTTATTTTTTTTTTCAGGCAAAATAGCTGATTACTTTGGGGCAATGCCCCGCAAAAGGCCCTTTTAAGGGCTATTGGTAGTTTAGTTTAGGCTAGGGTTTTTTTTTTAATTTTGGGGGGGCTTTTTTTAATTTTGATAGGGCTATTAGATAAGGTGTAATTAGTTTAAAGATTTTGTAATTTTTTTATTATTTTCTGTAATTTAGTGGGGGGGTTGTACTTTAGCTAATTCAATTTAATTTATTTAATTGTTGTTAATTTAGTTCATTTATTTAATTATAGTGTAGTGTTAGGTGTTATTGTAACTTCGGTTAGGTTTTATTTTACGGGTACATTTGTATTTATTTTTGCTAGGTAGTTAGTAAATAGTTAATAACTATTTAGTAACTATTCTACCTAGTTAAAATAAATACAAACTTGCCTGTAAAATAAAAATAAACCCTAAGCTAGCTACAATGTAACTATTAGTTATATTGTAGCTATCTTAGGTTTTATTTTACAGGTAAGTATTTAGTTTTAAATAGGAATTATTTTGTTATTAATAGTAGCTTTTATTTAGATTTATTTTAATTATATTTAAGTTAGGGGTGTTAGGGTTAGACTTAGTTTTAGGGGTTAATAAATTTAATATAGAGGGGGCAATGTTGGGGGCAGCAGATTAGGGGTTAATAACATAATGTAGGTGACAGTGGGCTCCGGGAGCGGCAGGATAGGGGCTACTATGTTTATTAGGGTGGCGGTGGGCTCCGGGAACGGCAGGATAGGGGTTAATACATTTATTAGAGGGGCGGTAGGCTGCGGGAGCAGCAGGATAGAGGTTAATACGTTTATTAGAGTGGCGGGGGGCTCCAGGAGCGGCAGGTAACTTTGGAAAGTGTATTCAGGTCCACAGCAGCGATGTTAGGCAATGTTAGGTGAGCGTATTGGTGCCGTCGAATGCAAGTAAGTTGACGGCTTGATAAGTAGATGCCTAAGCCTTTACTTCTTCCTTCTACTCTGTTTTCCATTTAAACCTTGGCTGCCACAGAATACTATATATATATATATATATTCTGTTATGATATGGGGGCGGAGCTGCGCCGTGCTGGAGCATGGAAGCAGTGTAATTGAGCTCCGGAGCTGTCGGGCCTTTTGTGGCATACAAACCTGCACTTTTCAAACTAATTTGGCCGTAACCTCCTATATTATGACCCTCTAACTAGCTGGCCTTGGAATTGTATCCTATTCTGGGCATAATGGACCTAAACATAGATCAGAAAAGCACCGGAGCAGAAATCACAACCGCCATCTTGCCTCACATGCTGTGAGATGCACCGAAACCACACTGCTCGATCCTGCCGCTTCATCCTTCAGAGTCAGCCATCCTGCTCACCCTGCTTATCGTGGGCGACTGCACCATTACTCCCGCATGTGAACAGTAAAGGGAGTTGAAATACGGAGAGCTATACCGCGGCCCCAGATCCACCCGGGCCGACACGTGAGAGCACAGGTATTATTCTGACCTACAATAACATAACCTGGAGGCTTCCAAAGCTCCCACATACAACACACAGAGATATAGACACTGAACTTAAATAGCACATACCGGAGCTCCCACTGGGGCCTTACTTGACAACGGACTACCCTGGGACTTGGTGCTCAGTATACTCGGGCCTGGGGTCCCGCTTTTTGGCCCTTCACAGTTGCTCTCCACCGCAACTATACGCATAGTGAGAAAAGGGAGGATACATTAACTCCTCTTACACACGATTCCTCTCACCACATTACCCAGCAACAAGGCCACCCTCAATCATACCATGACCAGCAGAAAAGGCAATAAACTAGAAAAGCAAAACAAATTGTTGGGGCCATCAGTCTCTTCATTCTTTCAACCACACGACTCATCAGTCCCAGAGACCATGCATTCTCAGGAATCAGCACCCACTATCACGACTCCTGTTCCAATACAGGACCCTCTACAGTCTATACAATCCCAGATCGCTGGCCTCCCATCTAAATCAGACATAGAATCGCTAAAAAAGTTTATCAAAGAAGAGATTAAAGATTTAAAGAAAGACCTTAACGAATTAGGCTCTAGAATGGAATTCCTAGAGGATGGCCAGGACCATCTTAACAACATGGTCAGCACAAACTCTAACCAATTGTCTATACATGACTCAATGCTTCAAAACCTATCTGATAAAATAGAAGACCTCGAGAATCGAGGCCGGAGGAACAATCTGCGAATACGTGGGATCCCAGAGGAGGTCTCACAAGATCAACTTAGAACATATGCCACAGAACTCTTTCAATTTCTTCTCCCTCAATCCCCCAACCTCCTGCCAGAGGACATTGAGAGAATTCACAGGGCCCTTAGACCTCCCAGCAGACCTCCTGCTCCCCCAAGAGATGTTGTATTAAAATTCCTGAAATACACTGTAAAAGAAGAGATGTGGCAGTCGGCCAGGACCAGGAGAGTCATTCAATTCCATAACCATAATTTGCAGATATTTCAAGATCTTTGCCCACAAACAATCCAGCGTAGGAGAGAGGTCCGTTTCATAACTAAGGTTCTGCAAGACAACAATATACGTTACCGCTGGGGGTACCCATTTAGTCTTATAATTTCACATAACGGAGGACAAGTGATATATAAAAGTTTTTCGGACCTAGACCACATTTCAAAGAAACTCAACCTCTCTTTTGAGCCACCACCAGAAACAGTCATAGACCCCCCACTTCTGAGGAATCATCCGGAGGAGGGAACCTCAAGAGAGCAAAGAATTCCTTGGTCTAGGGTGGCCCCCAAGAGGCGCAAGACAGGCCCCCCTCCACCAGACGAAGATACCTGATAATTCTAGCAACACTACCTCACTCTCCCTTTTTCTTACAGGAAAATGGATTATCAATCTCTTACTGTGATAATCGCAGTAGCTATTTCTTTCCTAAGCTCCTGTGAACTGACCTCAGCTTTGATGCTCCCAGGGTATCGTATACATTTCTCGAACTCTTGTTCATTTTTATCCTTGTTTAATGTGTTTAACTGTTCAGTTGGGTTCAACTATACTTTGATTAAAATGCTAAGTTCCCGGTCATATATCTTATGAATGCCATAAGGGTTTCCCGACATCATTCCACCCCCTTGAATGGTGTCTTGTTACAACTCCACGTCCACCATTTGTTACCATAAATGTTTAAATTTCTATTTATGCTTGTTTTTTCATATGCTCATATTTAAGCAATCCGTTTATATTAGAAATGTCATAACAGTTCCTGAAAGTCTACCTGTACCTATTACCAGTCGAATTTTGCATACAAATGTTTTTCTGTACTGTTCATTCATATCTCACTATGTTTACCCCCAAGAATTCTCTGTTCCTGTGCATCATATACTCTCACAGATAACTTACAAGGTTCTATCCATCTCATGCACTATTGCACACATTTACTCTCTGCAACATTTACTAATACTCATCCCCTGTTACTCCCCGTGTGTCCCAGCTCTCTACTTATCTATAGTCGCCACTGAATACATAAGACATGGCTGTACAACCTAGACCTATTAATTTTTTGTCCCATAATGTTAAAGGGCTAAACATCCCCCAGAAAAGATCCCAAGCTTTGAGGGATTATCATAGACTTAAAAGCGATATTATTCTCCTCCAAGAGACTCATTTTAGGAAGGGCAGAGAACCCATACAGTCCCTTAGGAAATTTGGCCAGGTCTTCCTTTCATCACATACCACAAAACACAACGGAGTAGGAATTTTGATACGTAAACAGATTCCTTTCCATCTCACTAATATTTTTAAAGATACAGACGGAAGACTAGTGGTAATCACTGGTCGACTTTTCAACAAAGTCATAACCATTGCTAATGTATATGCCCCAAATTCTGGAGACGCCTCGTTCTTCCTCAGAACCTCTAACATAATTTCTGAAATGTCCAGGGGTTGCCTGATCATAGGAGGGGATTTCAATTTAGCTTTAAATCCAGATTTAGACTGCTCCTCTGGAACGTCATCCATATCCCAAAAGACGTTAAAACTAATCAAATCCCATATTTCAAAACTAAATGTCCATGATGCCTGGAGAATTCACCACCCAAATGTCAAAGATTATATTTTTTTTCTCCCACCCCCACCAAATATATTCCCGCATCGATTATTTCATGATTGACGTCACTAGTTTAACCTTAGTCCAATCCTCTAACATCTTCCCCATAACATGGTCAGATCATGCTATGATTAGTTGCTCTTTAAATTGGCCCACTTCACAGAAACCAGAACGCACCTGGAGATTGGATGAAACATTACTGACAGATCCAATTTCCAAACTACACATCCAAGAGAAAATCGAGTCCTATTTCCAGTTAAATGTTACACCAGATGTCACCCCCCACCAGATTTGGGAAGCACACAAGTGCGTTATTAGAGGGGAATTAATTGCACTCAAAGCGAAAATAACCAAACAAAACTCCCTGGCACTTAGTAATCTACTAGAAGAACTAGACAAACTCCAAGACACCCATAAAAGACACCCAAAGGCCCATTCCCTACTCGAACATATCACTCATAAGCAGAGGCAGCTGGCCCTTCTTTTAGGCTTAGAGGCCAAACGTAAAGCTCTATTCCTTAGAAGAAGATTTTACGAGGGAGGAAATAGACAGGGCAGGCTCCTTGCACGCTTATTGAGAAATAAGTCTTCTAAGGGATATATTATGAGTATAAAAGATAATAAAGGCAAAACATGGTTCACATCTTCCGACATCGCGGATAATTTCAAATCCTATTATGAGGACCTCTATAATTTAGACAAGAAACAAACCCCACCTTCACCCTCAGACATAACCGACTACCTTGCCTCACTACATCTCCCCTCCTTGACAGAAGACCAGAAATTAGATTTAGAATCCCCTTTCACCTTGAAGGAACTTCGAAAGGCTATCCTCTCTTTCCCGCCCGGTAAAGCTCCGGGCCCAGATGGCTTTGGCCACTCATACTATTCTAAATTTATAGACATTCTTGGCCCCCACCTCCTATCACATTTCTCTGACATTGATAATGATATCTCCTTTCACCCCCAATCCCTCCAAGCTCATATCTCAATAATACCGAAACCAAACAAGTCCCTAGATCTTATCCCTAACTATAGGCCAATCTCTCTGCTAAACGCGGATATAAAAATATTCGCTAAAATGTTGGCTATTAGACTAAACCAATATCTCCCTCAACTCATTCATCAGGACCAGGTTGGTTTCGTCCCACTTAGGGAGGCTAAGGACAACACAGTCCGAAATCTCCATCTACTTCTCCACTCCAAAAACCGGGGCCTTCCCGCAGTCTGGTTGTCAACAGACGCGGAGATGAAATCCATGGGCCTAGGCGAGCTTATGCTCCATAGAATTTTTGCTTTATATAATAGCCCCAGTGCCCGAATCTCCCTGAATGGCATCCTATCCCGCCCCTTCCCAATAACTAACGGCACCAGGCAGGGGTGCCCCTTGTCCCCTTTACTATTTATATGTCTCTTGGAGACTTTCGCTGCCAGAGTCAGACAAAACCCAAACATTACAGGTATATTAGTTGGGGGAGAGACATATAAATTATCCCTCTTCGCAGACGACGTGTTGTTTTCCCTCACATCCCCGGATAAATCAATACCCATACTCCTAGATGAATTGACACTTTTTCACAAACTAACCAACTTTACCATCAATCAGTCTAAGTCTGAGTATCTAGGAATCTCGTTGCCAGACACTCTTGCCCAACAAATTGAACTCACCTGTCCCTTCCGACGGTGCAAAACCTCATTGAGATATTTAGGTATTAACCTTACTGAAGACTTAGACTCAACATACCGCTATAATTACGTCCCTCTTAAAATATCTCTAGAACGCGAACTTTCCTCATGGCATTCTAGACACCTGTCTTGGATGGGTAGAATCAACTCGATAAAAAATGACAGCTTTTCCCAGGCTACTGTATGTATTGCAAGCTCTCCCTATCCCTCTTCCACCCCGATACCTCACAAATATCCAAAGACTATTCAGCTCCTTCATTTGGGGAGGTAGGCATTCTAGAATTAATAGTAAAGATAATGACATCCCCCCGAATACATGGTGGTCTGGGGTCCCCAATTTAGAATTGTACAGATCTGCCATTTATATCCAAAGGATCCTCGACTGGAGGATACATGGGTCTCAAAAGCGGTGGGTTCACCTGGAAGAATATTTGTATAAAGACCAAAATCTCAGCTCTGTTTGCTGGTCCCCCCGTTTTGAAAACACAATCCACAACATAGACAATCCAATAACTAGAGAGACCTTATTACAGTGGTGGAAAACGAATAAAACTAACCCTTACATATCATCCAACCCCTCCCCACTCACATCCCTGACACATAATTCTGAATTCTCTCTGGCTGACCTGAGGACTGACCCCTCTAACCCTAACCAACACTCCGACATTGCGATACATCACCTTTCAGAGAACGAACACTTACTCCCACATACCACTCTTCAGGAGCGGAACTTCGCTTGGGCCTCCAACTGGTTTAACTATAGAAGACTTCACAATTATATTACAACTCATAAATCCAATAATAACATGCTTAGACCTATGACTAAACTAGAAACGTTGATTACATCTCCTACCCCTTTAAGGCATACCCTATCTAAAATTTATTCTATTTTAACTCAACCTCCTCCGGGGTACTTACCTGGAGCTATTGAATCATGGGAAAGGGAGTTAGGAGTCATTATTCTCCCCCAAGTAGCATCATCTATATTTATAAATACTATGTCATCCTCCTCATCGGCTGCCCTTCTAGAGATGAACTATAAAATCCTTCATAATTGGTATCTCACACCTAGACGTTTATACAAATTATACCCTACAACTGGGAATAAATGCTGGCGATGTGGACACGCGGGGAGTGGTATGGGCCACATGTGGTGGTGGTGCAACAGCATCACTTGGTTTTGGAGAACCCTTCTTGGTGAGATTGAAAAAATTTTCCAGTTCATACTCCCTTTCGATCCCCTAATATTTCTTCTAAACAAACACATCAAACTCCCCTCCAAATCCCATGTCATTTTACTTCGCATATTCTCAAATGGCGCTAAAGCACTTATTGCAAAGAACTGGAAATCCATAGACCCTCCCAATATCATAATGTGGAAAAATAAAGTTAGCGACCTTATAGAACTAGAAGAATATAAAGCTTTTAGATTGGACACTAGGGATCATTATATTATTGCACAAAATATGTGGACACAATATTTAGCCTCAGAAAACTCTCTTTAATCACTCATCCACTAATGAGTTCCCCCTTACCCTCCCATACTTCCCTGCATAGATAGAGAATTTTCATTAATTGACGGTACATCCTTTCAGATATTCTTATGTAATATTGATTTGAAACCCTGAAATGACACGGTAGACTGTTGTTTTTCTTTTTGCATATGTTTTTTATTTCCTCAATACTGTTGCCTTGAGAGACTGTTATTTTAATTTGACATTCTGATTGTTTTTCTTTGTCAATGACAATTGTATTTTGTATTCCTTAACGGATTTTGTATTTTTGAAATTATACCAATAAAAAACAACTTGGAATATTCTGTTATGATATAAAAATAAAAAGTATGGTCACAAACAAAATCTAACATTTTCAACACAACATTAGTACAGCAAGCACAGGAGACTCAGCAAGCACAAGATACCCAGCGGGTACTGTAAGTGAGATTAGCATGGGATTAAAGGTAGGTGCAACAGGTACAACAGGATTCAGATAAGCTGTCTCTAGTACAGCAAGCACAAGATACCCAGCGGGTACTTTTAGTGAGGTTGCCACGGGATACCAGGTAGGTGTAGCAGGTACAGCAGGATATAGGAGACTCAGCAAGCTGGCACAGGATACCAGGATACAAGAGGACAGGTAAGGGGGAGGAAGACTCAACAGTAACTCAGCCCAGAGTGATGAGCTGAGTGACTTTATATATGAACTCCCATACCTGTGGCCATTTAGGTAGGAGTTCCTGTTTATTAGGTACTGTCCCTTTAAATTAGCGCAGCATGCAGCTGCGTGCACCTACGGAGAGCAGCAGCCACTGCATAAGCCAGACCTCGCCATTTCACATGAAGGAACATCAAGGTAGGAGCCCATTGTGAGATCATTGGAGGTAAATCTCTGACAAAAGATGAGGAAATTGTCAAACACCTTGCCATATATCATATACCATACACCTTTAAACCCTTATGACGTTTTATGAATATTTCTATGAATACATTTTTTAGATAGTGTATATATGAGTGTTATACTTTATTTTAATGTATTTATGTTGTGTTCGGTGCAACTTTTTCTTTAGTCCTTACCCTTTACATGAGAACTTCAGTCAAGCTAACCCGACAAGCTCAAATTTAGTTTACTTTCAACTTGTAATTACCGGGTTTGGTGGGAAATGTGGTACAAATATATGCTGCCTAGTAATACATTACTAGTACTGTTCTTCTAACTGAGTGATGGCTCCTACATGGTGCTTAGCTGTGGCGCGAGAGTGTATGTGTCTTTGTTTGTCAGTGTCTTTGTGTGTGAGTGTGAGTCTGTGTGGGAAAGAGTGAATATCTTTGTGTTTGTATGTGTGAGATATAGAAAATGTGTGAGAGTGTATTTGTTTGTGAGAGCATGAGTGTCTTTGTGTGTGAGTGTGAGTCTGTGTGGGAAAGAGTGAATGTCTTTGTGTTTGTATGTGTGAGATAGAGTAAATGTGTGAGAGTGTATTTGTCTGTGAGAGCACGAGTGTCTTTGTGTGTGAGTGTGAGTCTGTGTGGGAAAGAGTGAATGTCTTTGTGTTTGTATGTGTGAGATAGAGAAAATGTGTGAGAGTGTATGTGTTAGTGTTTGAGAGTGTATTTGTTTGTGAGAGCACGAGTGTCTTTGGGGCTGATTTACCATTGTACAGACGGACATGATCCACTGTAGCACATTGATAAATGTATTATTGCACAAGCATTCCTTGTGAAATGCTTGTGCAATGCCGCCCCTGCAGATTTGCGGCCAATTGGCCCCTAGCAGGGGGTGTCAATCAACCCGATAGTATCCGATCAGGCGGATTGCTGCCCGCCGCGTCAGAGGTGGCGGACGAGTTACGGAGCCTGAAGCCTGAAGGCTCGCATGGAAACAGATGCATTTAAATGCATACAGGGCTTGATAAATCTGCCCCTTTGTGTGTGTGGGAGAGAGTTTGTGTGAGAAAGTTAGACAGTATGTGTGTGCTAGTGTGTGAGAGTGTGTGTGAGGTTTTTGTGAGAGAGTATGAAATAGAGAGTGTGTGATAGTGTGAATATATCTATGTGAGAGTTTGTGTGAGAAAGTTAGACAGTATGTGTGTGTTAGTGTGTGAGAGTGTGTGTGAGTTTTTGTGAGAGAGTATGAAATAGAGAGTGTGTGATAGTGTGAATATATCTATGTGAGAGTTTGTGTGAGAAAGTTAGACAGTATGTGTGTGTTAGTGTGTGAGAGTGTGTGTGAGTTTTTGTGAGAGAGTATGAAATAGAGAGTGTGTGATAGTGTGAATATATCTATGTGAGAGTTTGTGTGAGAAAGTTAGACAGTATGTGTGTGTTAGTGTGTGAGAGTGTGTGTGAGTTTTTGTGAGAGAGTATGAAATAGAGAGTGTGTGACAGTGTGAATATATCTATGTGAGAGTTTGTGTGAGAAAGTTAGACAGTATGTGTGTGTTAGTGTGTGAGAGTGTGTGTGAGGTTTTTGTGAGAGAGTATGAAATAGAGAGTGTGTGATAGTGTGAATATATCTATGTGAGAGTTTGTGTGAGAAAGTTAGACAGTATGTGTGTGCTAGTGTGTGAGAGTGTGTGTGAGTTTTTGTGAGAGAGTATGAAATAGAGAGTGTGTGATAGTGTGAATATATCTATGTGAGAGTTTGTGTGAGAAAGTTAGACAGTATGTGTGTGCTAGTGTGTGAGAGTGTGTGTGAGTTTTTGTGAGAGAGTATGAAATAGAGAGTGTGTGATAGTGTGAATATATCTATGTGAGAGTTTGTGTTTATTTGCTATTATACGTAATGTGTACAAAAAGAATATCCAGTGCTGTATATGGCACGAGTGTTCGGGTATGACCTGAACTTGAGGTGACAACCCTGAGAGAGAGAGAGATAAACCTTGGTGAAAACAAAACAATGATCAAAACAGCAAAGTGTGACAAGTCTACTGTAAGTTGTAAGTGCAATGTTATATGATAAAGGCAAAAAAACTTAAGGTGGCACTAAAACACAACTTTCAACTTCAATTTGTTTCCTTCTTTGTCACAATAATTCATCTTATTTTCTATTTGGATTTATGCAAATTACATACAAGAAACATTCATTCAGGGCCTCCTGAGTCTAATTATTAGTGAAATTATATTTGGGTTCCCTGGTGATTTTTAGTCGGTTAGAGGTAAAAAGAACCTGCAGAAGTAGTCATGGAAATTATCCACTGGAGAGAATATTATTCTGTCTTCAGGATGAGATATGTAAAAGAGATACAATTTGAAATTACAATGGTGATGTTTCTTTAACACGTTATTGTAATTATTCTGTAATATACAGTTGGCTTACTGGAACCGACTTGGCTTCAGCTAGATGGATACAAAATAACTATAATATTTGTTTGTTAAAGTTCAATCCTTGTTTTACAGATGTTTCCTTGTTCAATGTACACACTTTCTAAAATGTATTTATTACTGAAAAAATGCTATTCCACAAGATCTTTATTGATTAAAGATATATGTGTGTGTAACTTTCCTTATGGGCTGATAGACGCTCAGGAGCGTGCATGTGTCTTTATCAGTCTATGGCAGCTGTCTTTGTATCTAGGTATTACATGGCTATAAACATTGTTGCAAACACTGCTGCCAGATGGCTAAAGACACGTGCACACTTCAGAGCTCCCCTAGGATTACTCTTTAACAAAGGATACCAAGAGAACTAAGCAAAATTGGTAATATGAGGCCTATTTAACAACAGTCTTGCGGACCTGATCCGACACTGCATATCAGGTCCGAAAGATCTCGCTGAATGCGGAGAACAATACGCTCTCCTTATTCAGCATTGCACCAGCAGCTCACAAGAGCTGCTGCTGCAATGCCGCCCCCTGAAGACTCACGCCAATGGGCCGCCAGCAGGAGGTGTCATCAACCCGATCGTACTCAGAGCAGGTGGACAGGGTTATGGAGCAGCGGTCTTTAGACCGCTGCTTCATAACTGCTGTTTCTGGCGAGTCTGAAGACTCACCAGAAATACGGGCCCACAAGCTCCATATGGAGCTTGATAAATGGGCCTCTATAAGTCAATTGGAAAGTTGTTTAATATGTTATGCTCTGTCCAATCCATTTAAGTTTAATTTTGACTTTACTGTCACTTTAATTGCCTGCGTCACTGAATGCTGTGCAGCTGTCTGTGAGTACCACGGACAAGATGAGTTCTGCAGGGCCATGGGATGTGCAACTGGTCTGGTTTAAAAGTGCAGTCCATGGGGTAGATTTATCATATGTCGGATGGACATGATCCGCTATAGCAGATCATGTCCACCCGACATCGCTAAATGCCGATAGCATACACTGTCAGCATTTAACATTGCACAAGCATTTCTTGTAAAATGCTTGTACGATGCCGCCCCCTGCACATTCGCAGCCAATTGGCCGCTGGCAGGGGGTGTCAATCATTGCTGTCCGACACCTCAGAGGTGGCAAATGAGTTAAGGAGCAGCGGTCTTACGACCTCTGCTGCTTAACTTAAGTTTCAGGCTGACCTGAAACTTCAGGGGTAGATTCCAGCATCCTCTGCTTAATAAATCTACCCCTATGTCTGTGTTTTTGTATGTGTCTAGGGAAAGTACGAAGTACTTGTGTCTCCCTTGTTTATATCTCAGTGTGTTTGGTTGCAGGAATGCATTGTGTGGCTGTAGGTTAGGGACCCAGGGAGGAAGAGATCTTGGCATGGTCCTTGGCCTATCACCATTTGGTCAAATGCTATAACTAACTCTTCCATTTTGCTTTTAATAAAGTTGTGTTTTTTAATTTTTCTTATGGGCTTTGCACCCAGGCTTGACTGGGTTTAACTGCCTGAGTCACTGAAAGCTGTACACCTATCTGTGAGTGATGTGAGTATCCAGGGCTGTGAGTTTTGCATGGTCATGCCATGTGTACCTGGTCTGTTTAAAAGTACAGTCCATTTTTCTGATAGATAGATAGATAGATAGATAGATAGATAGATAGATAGATAGATAGATAGATAGATAGATAGATAGAGATAGATAGATAGATAGATAGATAGATATTGAGGGAAAATAAGAAGATATCAAATAAAAGTAAAATAATAATAAACCTAGTAATGCACAAGTCGGCATGATCACTCAAGAGCCAACATATAATATAAACAAACCTGTTTACTAAATTAAGCAAAATGGGGACTGTAGGGGAGAACTATATTTTTTTATTGCATTAGAATTAGTATATCTCATAGTTAATCTATTTGTTATGAAGTCATGGCAATGATCCACACATTAACACCAATAATGCATGTATGTGCACATGTATTACAAGTGTATAATAAAAAGTTTTAATGTATTCCCCCCATAGAAGTCAATGGAGCAAAAAAAAAGTGGGGGAGGGGGGAAACCCTACTTGCGCACATACCTGATCGCATATTCTCAAGTCCGCTAATCCGACATGAATATGAATAGTGTTATACTGTGTATTTACTGTAAATATTTCCCATTCCAATGTTCTTCACATAGCAGAATATTTTCTATTTATTTATAAATGCATATTTCTTCATATATCTGATGATATTTTGGTACAATATATATCTATACCTAATATATATATATATATATACTATATATATATATATTATATATATATATACACATGATCATGTTCATATATGCAGAACATTGAAATTTGAAATATTTACACTAAATACACAGTATAACACTTTCTTAAATATGAATATTGCATAAATATGCAATGCATGTTTTTCATCTACTTGACTGTGCCTTACAATGCATATATATATATATATATATATATAGTATATATATATATATATATATACATATATACACATACTGTATATAAAACACAGGAATGGAATGCACTCACAGACTGGACTGGGTACATATCCTAAGGCCACTGTAACTCCACAGCCCTGAACACTGACAGACAGCTGCACAGTTCCCAGCAACCCTGGGCAGTTAACCACTGAACAGGCCTGGGTGACAGGCCCTGCAGGGAAGCATTACAAACATAATAAACACAACACACAGAAAACCTGGCACTCGCCAGCAGATACTCAGTAATGTTTAAAAGCAAACCTGGGGGAAGTCAGTTACATTTGGTACCAAAGGAGATCAAGCCCAGGGACCATGTCAAGGTCTCCCCCTTCCTGGGACCCTAAACCAGCACCCACAAATGCATACTTTCAAACAAACCAACTGGAACCTCCCAGGGTGACACAGGCTTTTGAAATTTCCCCTATGTAAAAACAAAACACAGGAACCCGCACTCACAAAGCATGTTTTAATCTACTTCACTGCAAAGTGCTACAGGGCATATATAAATATATACATACCGGCCACTTTATTAGGTACACCTTGCTAGTACTGGGTTGGACCCCCCTTTTGTCTTCAAAACTAACTTAATTCTTTGTGGCAACATTCCTCAGATATTTTGGTCCATATTGACATGATACCATCAAACAGTTGCTGCAGATTTGGTCAGCTGCACATACATGATGTGAATCACCTGTTCCACCACATCCCAAAGGTGCTCTAATGGATTGAGATCTGGTGACTGTGGAGGCCATTTGAGTGCACTCATTGTCATGTTCAAGAAAACAGTTTGAGGGATTCGAGCTTTGTGACATGGTGCATTATCCTGCTAGAAGTAGCCATCAGAAGATGGGTACACTGTAGTCATAAAGAGAAGGACATGGTCAGCAACAATACTCAGGTAGGCATTTTAAACAATGCTCAATTGGTACTAAGGGGCCAAGAAAATATCCCCCACAATATTACACCACCACCATCAGCCTGAACTGTGGATACAAGGCAGGATGGATCCATGCTTCCATGTTGTTTACGTCAAATCTGACCCTACCATCTGAATGTCGCAGCTAAAAATCGAGACTCATCAGACCAGCCAAGGTTTTTCCAATCTTAAAAAAGTTTGATGTGTTGTGCGTTCAGAGATGGTATTCTACATACCCTTGGTTGTAATGAGTGGTTATTTGAGTTACTGTTGCCCTTTCGATCATCCCGAACCAGTCTGCCCATTCTCCTCTAACCTCTGACATCAACAAGGCATTTTTGTCCACACAACTGCCAATCACTGGATATTTTCAAATTTTTGGATCATTCTCTGTAAACCCTAGAGATGGTTGTGCGTGAAAATCCCAGTAAATCAGCAGTTTTTGAAATATTTAGACCAGCACGTCTGGCACCAACAACCGTGTCACGTTCAAAGTCCCTTAAATCCCCTTTCTTCTCCATTCTGATGCTCGGTTTGAACTTCAGCAAGTCATCTTCACCATGTCTATATGCCTAAATGCAATGAGTTTCCTGCCATGTAATTGGCTAATAAGCAATTTGTGTTACCAAGCAATTGATACAGGTGAAGGGACGTAACTAACAGTGGTGCAGAGTCACAACCCTCAGGGGGGGGGGGCAGCTTCAGTACAACAAACTTTTTTTTCCACAAAAGTTTTTTTTTTCAACACAGAGCTGTCTCTGAGTGAATCAATGCAGCTGCCAGCAGTTGAAAGCCGGCCCTAGACTGTGAAGTGGAAGGAAGTAGAAAGAGGTATGTCAGTGAATTGCTAAACCTAGCTATCTAATTTCTACTCGTCATTGCGACGACCCTCACCTTCCGTATACATTTTGTATGTTACATAAATATTGACCTAAATAATGTAACTATTTGACACAATATTGGATGCACAAATAGAAGGTCATATTTTAAACTTTACTAAACTTGATGCGAATCACCTGTTCCACCACATCCCAAGGTGCTCTATTGGATTGAGATCTGGTGACTGTGGAGCCATTTGAGTGCACTCATTGTCATGTTCAAGAAAACTGTTTGAGGGGATTTGAGCTTTGTGACATGGTGCATTATCCGGCTAGAAGTAGCCATCAGAAGATGGGTACACTGTAGTTATAAAGGGATGGACATGGTCAGCAACAATACTCAGGTAGGCATTTAAACAATGCTTCAATTGGTACTAAGGGCCAAGAAAATATCCCACAACAATTACACCACCACCATCAGCCTGAACTGTTGATACAAGGCAGGATGGAGTCCATGTTTTTATGTTGTTTACGCCACATTCTGACCCTACAATCTGAATGTCGCAGCTGAAAATCGAGACTCTCATCAGACAGCCAAAGGCCTAGATTTGGAGTTCGGCGGTAGCCGTGAAAACCAGCGTTAGAGGCTCCTAACGCTGGTTTTAGGCTACCCGCCGGTATTTGGAGTCAGTGATTAAAGGGTCTAACGCTCACTTTTCAGCCGCGACTTTTCCATACCGCAGATCCCCCCCTACGCCATTTGCGGTATCCTATCTTTTCAATGGGATCTTTCTAACGCTGGTATTTAGAGTCGTTTCTGAAAGTGAGCGTTAGAGCTCTAACGACAAAATTCCAGCCGCCTGAAAATAGCAGGAGTTAAGAGCTTTCTGGCTAACGCCGGTTCATAAAGCTTCTTAACTACTGTACCCTAAAGTACACTAACACCCATAAACTACCCTATGTACCCCTAAACCGAGCTCCCCCACATCGCCGCCACCTCGATTTAAATTTTTTACCCCTAATCTGCCGACCGCCACCTACGTTATACTTATGTACCCCTAATCTGCTGCCCCCTAACCCCACCCGCCCCGACCCCTGTATTACATTTATTAACCCCTAACCTGCCCCCCACAACGTCGCCGCCAGCTACTTAAAATAATTAACCCCTAATCTCCGACCGCAAAGCGCCGCCACCTACGTTATCCCTATGTACCCCTAATCTGCTGCCCTAACACCGCCGACCCCTATATTATATTTATTAACCCCCTAATCTGCCCCCCTCAACGTCGCCGACACCTGCCTACACTTATTAACCCCTAATCTGCCGAGGCGACCTGAGCGCTACTATAATAAAGTTATTAACCCCTAACCCGCCTCACTAACCCTATCATAAATAGTATTAACCCCTAATCTGCCCTCCCTAACATCGCGACACCTAACTTCAATTATTAACCCCTAATCTGACGAGCGGACCTGAGCGCTACTATAATAAAGTTATTAACCCCTAACCCGCCTCACTAACCCTATCATAATAGTATTAACCCCTAATCTGCCCTCCCTAACATCGCGACACCTAACTTCAATTATTAACCCCTAATCTGACGACCGGAGCTCACCGCTATTCTAATAAATTGATTAACCCCTAAAGCTAAGTCTAACCCTAACACTAACACCCCCCTAACTTAAATATAATTTACATCTAACGAAATAAATTAACTCTTATTAAATAAATGATTCCTATTTAAAGCTAAATACTTACCTGTAAAATAATATCCTAATATAGCTAAAATATAAATTATAATTATATTATAGCTATTTTTAGGATTAATATTTATTTTACAGGCAACTTGGTATTTATGTTGTAACTAGGTACAATAGCTATTAAAAAGTTAAGAACTATTTAATAGCTACCTAGTTAAAAATAATAACAAATTTACCTGTAAAATAAATCCTAACCTAAGATATAATTAAACCTAACACTACCCTATCAATAAATTAATTAAATAAACTACCTACAATTACCTACAATTAACCTAACACTACACTATCAATAAATTAATTAAACACAATTGCTACAAATAAATACAATTAAATAAACTAGCTAAAGTACAAAAAAATAAAAAAGAACTAAGTACACAAAATAATAAAATATGTACAAACATAAGAAAAATATTACAACAATTTTAAACTAATTACACCTACTCTAAGCCCCCTAATAAAATAACAAAGGCCCCCCAAAATAAAAAATTCCCCTACCCTATTCTAAATTAAAAAAGTTACAAGCTCTTTTACCTTACCGAGCCTGAACAGGGCCCTTTGCGGGGCATGCCCCAGAATTTCAGCACTTTTGCCTGTAAAAAAAAACATACCATACCCCCCCCCAACATTACAACCCACCACCCACATACCCCTAATCTAACCCAAACCCCCCTTAAATAAACCTAACACTAAGCCCCTGAAGATCTTCTACCTTGTCTTCACCATCCAGGTTCACCGATCCGTCCTGCTCCAACAATCTTCCATCCACCCCAAGCGGGGGTTGGCGATCCATTAATCCGGTGCTGAAGAGGTCCAGAAGAGCCTCCAAAGTCTTCCTCCTATCCGGCAAGAAGAGGACATCCGGACCGGCAAACATCTTCTCCAAGCGCATCTTCGAATCTTCTTCCGATCAGGTGCGGAGCGGGTCATCTTGAAGCAGGCGACGCGGATCCATCCTCTTCTTCCGTTGTCTCCCGACGACTGACGGGTTCCTTTAAGGGACGTCATCCAAGATGGGCGTCCCTCGAATTCCGATGGCTGATAGGATTCTATCAGCCAATCGGAATTAAGGTAGGAATTTTCCTGATGGCTGATGGAGATCAGCCAATCAGAATCAAGTTCAATCCGATTGGCTGATCCAATCAGCCAATCAGATTGAGCTCGCATTCTATTGGCTGTTCCGATCAGCCAATAGAATGCGAGCTCAATCTGATTGGCTGATTGGATCAGCCAATCGGATTGAACTTGATTCTGATTGGCTGATTCCATCAGCCAATCAGAAAATTCCTACCTTAATTCCGATTGGCTGATAGAATCCTATCAGCCAATTGGAATTCGAGGGACGCCATCTTGGATGACGTCCCTTAAAGGAACCGTCATTCGTCGGGAGACAACGGAAGAAGAGGATGGATCCGCGTCGCCTGCTTCAAGATGGACCCGCTCCGCACCGGAGGAAGAAGATTGAAGATGCCGCTTGGTGAAGATGTTTGCCGGTCCGGATGTCCCTCTTCTTGCCGGATAGGAGAAGACTTTGGAGCCTCTTCTGGACCTCTTCAGCACCGGATGATGGATCGCCAACCCCCGCTTGGGTTGGATGAAGATGTTGGAGCAGGACGGATCGGTGAACCTGGTATGGTGAAGACAAGGTAGGAAGATCTTCAGGGGCTTAGTGTTAGGTTTATTTAAGGGGGGGTTGGGTTAGATTAGGGGTATGTGGGTGGTGGGTTGTAATGTGGGGGGGGGTATGGTATGTTTTTTTTTTACAGGCAAAAGAGCTGAAATTCTTGGGGCCATGCCCCGCAAAGGGCCCTGTTCAGGGCTGGTAGGTAAAAGAGCTTGTAACTTTTTTAATTTAGAATAGGGTAGGGAATTTTTTTATTTTGGGGGGCTTTGTTATTTTATTAGGGGGCTTAGAGTAGGTGTAATTAGTTTAAAATTGTTGTAATATTTTTCTTATGTTGTAAATATTTTATTATTTTTTGTAACTTAGTTCTTTTTTATTTTTTGTACTTTAGCTAGTTTATTTAATTGTATTTATTGTAGCAATTGTGTTTAATTAATTTATTGATAGTGTAGTGTTAGGTTAATTGTAGGTAATAGTAGTAGTTTATTTAATTAATTTATTGATAGGGTAGTGTTAGGTTTAATTATATCTTAGGTTAGGATTTATTTTACAGGTAAATTTGTTATTATTTTAACTAGGTAGCTATTAAATAGTTCTTAACTATTTAATAGCTAATGTACCTAGTTAAAATAAATACCAAGTTGCCTGTAAAATAAATATTAATCCTAAAATAGCTATAATATAATTATAATTTAATTGTAGCTATATTAGGATTTATTTTACAGGTAAGTATTTAGCTTTAAATAGGAATCATTTATTTAATAAGAGTTAATTTATTTCGTTAGATGTAAATTATATTTAAGTTAGGGGGGGTGTTAGTGTTAGGGTTAGACTTAGCTTTAGGGTTAATACATTTATTATAGTAGCGGTGAGGTCCGCGTCGGCAGATTAGGGGGTTAATAATTGAAGGTAGGTGTCGGGCGATGTTAGGGCAGGCCAGATATGGGTTAATACTATCTATGATAGGGTTAGTGAGGCGGATTAGGGGTTAATAACCTTTATTATAGTAGCGCTCAGGGTCCGCTCGGCAGATTAGGAGTTATTAAGTGTAGGCAGGGTGTCGGCGACGTTGAGGGGGGGCAGATTGAGGGTTAATAAATATAATATAGGGGTCGGCGATGTTAGGGCAGCAGATTAGGGGTACATAGGGATAACGTAGGGTGGCGGCGGTTTTACGGAGCGGGCAGATTAGGGGGGTTAAAAAAAATATGCAGGTGTCAGCGATAGCGGGGGCGCAGATTAGGGGTTAAGTAAGTGTAAGGTTAGGGTGTGTAGACTCGGGGTACATGTTAGAGTGTTAGGTGCAGACGTAGGAAGTGTTTTTTCGCCATAGGAAACAATGGGGCTGCGTTAGGAGCTGAACGCTGCTTTTTTGCAGGTGTTAGGTTTATTTTCAGCTCAAACAGCCCCATTGTTTCCTATGGGAGAATCGTGCACGAGCACGTTTTTTGAGGCCGGCGCGTCCGTAAGCAACTCTGGTATCGAGAGTTGCATTTGCGGTAAAAATGCTCTACGCTCCTTTTTTGGAGCCTAACGCAGCATTTGTTTAAACTCTCGATACCAGAGTTAAATTTATGGTGCGGCCAGAAAAAAGCCAGCGGAGCGTTAACAGCCCTTTTACCCGCCGAACTCCAAATCTAGGCCAAAGTTTTTCCAATCTTCAAAGTTCGATGTGTTGTGCATTCAGAGATGGTATTCTACATACCTTGGTTGTAATGAGTGGTTATTTGAGTTACTGTTGCCTTTCTATCATCGCGAGCCAGTCTGCCCATTCTCCTCTAATGGTGGTGCATGCCCGGGAGGTCCAACCCTCGGTGGGGGTTGGGCAGCTTCAGCACAACAAACTTTTTTTCCACAAAAGGTTTTTTTTTTCAACACAGAGCTGCTTCTGCGTGAATCAATGCAGCCGCCAGCAGTTGAAAGGCCGGCCCTAGACTGGAAGTGGAAGGAAGTAGAAAGAGGTAAGTCAGTGAATTGCTGAACCTAGCTATCTAATTCTGCGCTCGGTCATTGCGACAACCCTCACCTTCTGTTTACACTTTGTATGTTACATAACTATTTGACCTACATAATGTAACTATTTGACACAATATTGGATGCAAAAATAGAAGGTCATATTTTAAACTTTACTAAACTTCTAACAGTTTTTTCTTTTTAATTAAAATGTTATTGTTTTTTTAATATACAGTGAGAAATCAAATGCATAAAATATAGAATATGAAATGCCAGAGACCACAAAGTACTGTATAAAAGTCAGGTTTTAACATTTTGTAGAGAGAGTCCTCCTGATTTAAGAGTTTGATGAATGATGAGTCTCTTAATCATAAGGTCCATCAGTAAATTACACTATATGGTTGTTACCACATGGGGCAACACAAAACTCAAATGTCCATCAAGTCATAGGTAAAATCCATTAGGCACTAATTACAAAAAGAGTATGGGTAAGCATTTGCAAATCATGTTCTAAGCAATATATTAAGAACAATAAGATCAAATAATAAATTGTAAGGCACACGTTAAGATGTAATAAGAGAAAAAACAAAACAAAATAAAACAAAGAAAAAGAAATATAATTCATGTCTTCCTTTAGGTTGTTTTTTGTTGTTTGTTGTCCCTCCCTTTCCCTCTCTCTCTCCTACACCATATAGCATGTTATAGCTGATGGGAAGGGGTTAGGGGGAAAAAAGGGGGGGAGGGTTTCTTACCCCCACAGGTGCGGACATAGAATAATTTAGATTAAGCTAGCCTTATACTGAGGGTGTAAAACCACATCCCGAAGTAGTCATTTTTATAGATTTATAGGTTTATATTCTGTAGAAGACCACTAGACTCATCGCTCATCACATCTCACTGACATTGTCCTCCAACGTAACCAGGCTTTAGTGACTGATTAGAAGTGACTAGGCTGGAGTAAGAGCTCTGCTGTGTCGTGGCATATGTGGCAGATTTCATGTACTAGGATTTTCGTCCTAGTACATGAGATCATCATATGAAGCTGGTATTTATTTTCAATACAGATTTTCCCTTTGCCTTGTTAAAAATCCCTTTAAAGCCAGCTATTTTCCTCATTTCATAGCAATATCCTACATCTAAGGAGACCTTGTAGCCAAAGTCCTAGGTTTAATTTCCATGGTTTAGACATAGAGAATTGCTTTCCTGTATAGACTGACAGAAGTTTCTTTATCTCTGGGTTGTATGTGCTGCTCTGTAGGGACATTATTGTCCATAGTGCTACATGACAGCATTGTCCCTTCTGCAGATAAAGAGATATCTCATGTCCCCCACCTCTGATGTGTGACAGCTCTCCGCTTTAGTGCTCCCTAAAACTAACCCTGCCTCCTATCAAACAGCTTACGAGAGCCTTCCTGCCCTGTTAGCTATAGTCTATGTGCAGATATTTTTTTTCAACCCACTTCCTGTCCACCAACTCCTTGCTTTACCCACTGCAATCTGGATTCCGCCCAAAACACTCAATTGAGACTGCCCTTACAAGGTTACAAATGATCTTCTCTCTGCAAAAAATATTGGCCACTACTCTATACTCATCTTACTCGACCCTCTCAGCTGCCTTCGACGCAGTTGACCACCCCCTCCTCCTACAGACCCTTAGCTCTTTTGGCCTCTGTGACACTGCTCTTTCCTGGATTCACTCCTATCTTTCCCACAGGCTTGTTCTGTGTCATTTGCCGGCAACTCCTCCTCTCCTATGCCTCTATCTGTTGAGTACCTCAATGATCTGTTCTGGGTCCTCTACTCTTCTCCATCTATACTTCTTCGCTGGGTAAACTTATCAACAGTTACGGCTTCAAATATCACTCTATGCTGATGACACCCAGATCTACCTCTCCATCCCTACCTCTCTCCTCTGGTCCTTTCACATGTCAGCGACTGCTTATCTGGTATTTCTTCCTGGATGGCCTCTCACCACCTAAGATTAACATGTCCAAGACTGAGCTCCTTCTTATCCCCCCCTCAAGCTCTACACGACTTCTATCCCTGTGGACGGCATCATCATTTCCCCATCGCCCCAAGTCCGCTGCCTCGGAGTCACACTTGACTCAAATCTATCCTTCGTCCCCATATCCAATCGCTTTCGACATCCTGCCGCAACCATCTACAGAATATTTCCAAAATTCCCCCTTTTCTGAGCGCTGACACCACAAGCAAATAATCCACTCCCTTGTTATCTCCCGACTTGACTACTGCAATAACCTACTCGCTGCCTCCCTCTTTCCCGCCTCTCCCCCCTTCAATCCATCATAAATGCCTCTGCCAGGCTGATCCACCTTTCCCGTCGATCTGTATCTGCTGAACCTCTCTGCAAGTCCCTTCATTGGCTCCCCATTCACAGCAAAATTAAATTCAAAATACTCACCCTTACATACAAAGCTCTCACCATCGCCGCTCCCCTCTACCTATCCTCTCTAATAAACAAGTATACTCCAGCCCGTCCACTAAGATCCAACAATGACCTGCTCCTTGCATCCGCAACTATCACCTCATCTCATGCTAGACTGCAGGACTTCTGTCATGAAGCACCTACCCTCTGGAACACTCTCCCTCGTGCTGTCAGGCTTTGCCCTAATCTGTCTTCCTTTAAATGTTCACTGAAGACTTTTCTGTTCAGGGAAGCCTATCACCTAACTCAATCATAAATTAACTTCACTTACCTAACATTTCCCTCATCTAACTCTGTATTAACATCTTTCAAAATCTTGCAGTCCTCACCTCCTGTTTCTCAACCTCCTACCCTTCTAGATTGTAAGTTCCCACGGGAATAGGGCCCTCAATCCCTCCTGTATGTGTTTGTAAATGTTGTCCTGTCTCTTACAAGTCTTGTATTGTTTTATTTAAATGAATTGTATCCATGGACAGCGCTGCAGAATATGTTGGCGCTTCATAAATAAAGTATAATAATAACCCATTGTGCTTATTCCCTGATCTATGCAATTATCTAGAGTTTAACTGATGATTAAGGAAACGCATCTGGTAAAAATGTTGTAAAAGTATATTATTATATTGCTTCCATATTTGTGTATTTATTTATTTTACAAATATGCTTCATATTGATGAGTGGTCTTAAAATTACTTCTATAACTATAGGCTCTTCAGTAGCATTTGATTGTAAATTGGGATCTCTCCTTGTGACAGACTGTGTCACTTAATTTGTGCCTAATTTATAGTCTTGAAATAGGTTCTCAGTATAATTGCATGGAAAATGATACCTCTTGAATATCAGGTTCCATTTAATTACTGTATTTGTGGAGGCTAATTAGATTTGCAGAAAAACTGCATTGCTGTTGTACATTAGGTATAAACAAACATGCATATATGTGGTGGCATATCCCCAAATTATATACATATGTCTGTGCTATATACTGTAAATAGATTGGCCTATGCGTCTATATAGGAGAGGGGAAGACTTTAAAATATAGCAGAAATTCTATATGTTAAATGTCCTACACACATCCACTCATACACATCGATATGCTAAACATTATGGGTTTTTGTTTTTTTCTCTACTGTAATGTTGTAATGAGTGGAAAATGTATTTAAAACATTTGTATTTTTTATTATATTAAATCTTTTTTATGTCTATTTGTGTTAGGACCTCAGCGTCCTGAAAACTTGCAATTGTACTTGTATATCATTTTTGTTATGTTCTAACAAAATGATTAATCTCTTTCACCTAGATTACGAGTTTTGCATTATGAGCTGTGCGCTGCTAACGAGCAGTTTTTTTCTCGCCGCTCACTTACCTGCAGCACTGGTATTACAGGTTTTTACAAACCCGGCGTTAAAAGGCAAGAAGTGAGCGTAGAGCAAAATTGAGCTCCATACCGCACTTCAATACCAGCGCTGCTTAAGTCAGCGGTGAGCTGGTCGTACGTGCTTGTGCCCGATTTCCCCATAGACATCAATGGGGAGAGACGGCTGAGAAAAAGTCTAACACCTGCAAAAAAGCAGCGTAAAACTCAGTAACGCAGCCCCATTGCTTCCTACAGGGAAACAAAATTTATGTTTACACCTAACACCCTAACATGAACCCCAAGTCTAAATACCACTAATCTTACACTTATTAACCCCTAATCTGCCGCCCCCGACATCGATGACACCTACATTATATTTATTAACCCCTAATCTTGCGCTCCGGACATCGCCGCCACCTACATTATACTTATTAACCACTAATCTGCTGCCCCCAACATCACCGACACCTACATTATATTTATAAACCCCTAATCTCCTGCAACCAATGTCGCCGTAACCTACCTACATTTATTAACCCCTAATCTGCCACCCCCAACATCGCCGCCACTATATTAAATGTATTAACCCCTAAATCTAAGTCTAACCCTAACACCCCCTAACTTAAAAATAATTTAAATAAATCTAAATTACTATTAATAACTAAATAATTAATATTTAAAACTAAATACTTACCTATAAAATAAACCCTAAGCTAGCTACAATATAACTAATAGTTACATTGTAGCTAGTTTAGGGTTTATTTTTATTTTACAGGCAAGTTTGTATTTATTTTAACTAGGTAGAATAGTTACTAAATAGTTATTAACTATTTAATAACTACCTAGCTAAAATAAATACAAATTTACCTGTAAAATAAAACCTAACCTATTTTACAATAACACCTAACACTACACTACAATTAAATTACCTACATTAAATACAATTAAATAAAATACATTAAATTAAATTAGCTAAAACACACAAAAAAACACTAAATTACAGAAAATAAAAACAAATTACAGATCTTTAAACTAATTACACCTAATCTAAGAGCCCTATCAAAATAAAAAGCCCCCCAAAATAAAAAAAAACCTAGCCTAAAGTAAACTACCAATAGCCCTTAAAATGGCCTTTTGCGGGGCAATGCCCCAAAGAAGTCAGCTTTTTTACCTGTAAAAAAAAAATACACACAATCCCCCAACAGTAAAACCCACCACCCACACAACCAACCCCCCAAATAAAACCCTAACTAAAAAAAACTAAGCTCCCCATTGCCCTGAAAAGGGCATTTGGATGGGCATTGCCCTTAAAAGGGCATTTAGTTCTATTGCTGCCCAAAACCCTAACCTAAAAAATAAACCCACCCAATACACCCTTAAAAAATCTTAACACTAACCCCCAAAGATTCACTTACCGGGAGAAGTCTTCATCCAAGCGGCAAGATGTCCTCAACGAAGCCGGCAGAAGTGGTCCTCCAGACGGGCAGAAGTGGTCCTCCAGAATGGCAGAAGTCTTCATCCAGACGGGCAGAAGTCTTCATCCAAACGGCATCTTCTATCTTCATCCTTCGACGCGGAGCGGCTCCATCTTCAAGACATCCGGCGCAGAGCATCCTCTTCAAACGACGTCTTCTTTGGAATGAATATCACTTTAAGTGACATCATCCAAGATGGTGTCCCTTAGATTCCAATTGGCTGATAGAATTCTGTTCCAATCAGCCAATAGAATGCAAGCTCAATCCTATTGGCTGATTGGATCAGCCAATAGGATTGAAATTCAATCCTATTGGCTGATTGCATCAGCCAATAGGATTTTTTCTACCTTAATTCCGATTGGCTGATAGAATTCTATCAGCCAATCGGAATCTAAGGGACGTCATCTTGGATGATGTCACTTAAAGTGATATTCATTCCGAAGAAGACGTCGTTTGAAGAGGATGCTCCACGCCAGATGTCTTGAAGATGGAGCCGCTCCGCATCGGAAGGATGAAGATAGAAGATGCCGTCTGGAGGAATACTTCTGCCCGTCTGGAGGACCACTTCTGCCAGCTTTGTTGAGGATCTCTTGCCGCTTGGATGAAGACTTCTAAGTAAGTGAATCTTTGGGGGTTAGTGTTAGGATTTTTTAAGGGTGTATTGGGTGGGTTTATTTTTTAGGTTAGGGCTTTGGGCAGCAATAGAGCTAAATGCACTTTTAAGGGCAATGCCCATCCAAATGCCCTTTTCAGGGCAATGGGGAGCTTAGTTTTTTTTTAGTTAGGGTGTTATATTTAGGGGATTGGTTGTGTGGGTATGGGTTTTACTGTTGGGCGGGGGTTGTGTGTATTTTTTTACAGGTAAAAGAGCTGATTTCTTTGGGGCAATGCCCCGCAAAAGGCCCTTTTAGGGGCTATTGGTAGTTTAGTTTAGGCTAGGGTTTATTTTTTATTTTGGGTGGAGCTTTTTTTTTTAATAGGGCTCTTAGATTAGGTGTAATTAGTTTCAAGATCTGTAATTTGTTTTTTATTTTCTGTAATTTAGTGTTTGTTTTTTGTGATTTAGCTAATTTAATTTAATTTATTTAATTGTATTTAATGTAGGTCATTTATTTAATTGTAGTGTAGTGTTAGGTGTTAGTGTAACTTAGGTTAGGTTATATTTTACAGGTAAATTATTTGTATTTATTTTAACTAGGTAGTTATTAAATAGTTAATAACTATTTAGTAACTATTCTACCTAGTTAAAATAAATACAAACTTGCCTGTGAAATAAAAATAAACCCTAAGCTAGCTACAATGTAACTATTAGTTATATTGTAGCTAGCTTAGGGTTTATTTTATAGGTAAGTATTTAGTTTTAAATAGGAATAATTTAGTTAATGATAGTAATTTTATTTAGATTTATTTAAATTATATTTAAGTTAGGGGGTGTTAGGGTTAGGGTTAGACTTAGATTTAGGGGTTAATACATTTAATATAGTGGCGGCTACGTTGGGGGCGGCAGATTAGGGGTTAATAAATGTAGGTAGGTTGCGGCGACATTGGGGGAGGGAGATTAGCGGATAATAAATATAATGTAGGTGTCGGCGATGTTGGGGGCAGCAGATTAGGGGTTAATAAGTATAATGTAGGTGGCGGCGATGTTAGGGGCGGAAGATTAGGGGTTATTAATATTTAACTAGTGTTTGCGAGGCGGGAGTGCGGCAGTTTAGGGGTTAATATGTTTATTCTAGTGGCGGCAATGTCCGGAGCGGCAGATTAGGGGTTAAAATTTTTATTATAGTGTTTGCGATGCGGGAGGGCCTCGGTTTAGGGGTTAATAGGTAGTTTATGGGTGTTAGTGTACTTTTTAGCACTTTAGTTATGAGTTTTATGCTACAGCGTTGTAGTGTAAAACTCATAACTACTGACTTTAAAATGCGTTAGGAATCTTGACGGGGTAGGGTGTACCACTCACTTTTTGGCCTCCTAGGACAGACTCATAATACCGGAGCTATGGAAGTCCCATAGAAAAAAGGGTTTACGAACTTTACATAAGTCAGTTAGCGGTAAGGCCAAAAAAGTATGCGGTGCCCCTAAACCTGCAAGACTCGTAATACCAGCGGGCGTAAAATAGCAGCGTTAGGACCTGTTAATGCTGCTTTTTCACCTTACAGCAAAACTCGTAATCTAGCCGATTGTGTGTGTGTATATGTGTATATGTGTGTGTATCTATATCTATATCTATCTATATATATATATATATATATATATATATATATATATATATATATATATATACATAGACAGGGTAGGACAAAATAGAAAAGAAACACATTATAGTAAAAATCTCATCATGGGCAACTTCAATTGACAGACATATATTAAAGGGGCAGTAAAGCAAAAATGACATTTTTATGATTCAGATAGAACATGCATTTTTAAACAACTATCCAATTTACTTCTATTATCAAATGTACTTTATTTTCTTGGTATCATTTGTTAAAGAGTAGTTTTAGGAGCAGTAATGCACTGCTGGGAGCTAGCTGAACACATCTAGTGAGCAAATGACAAGAGGCATATATGTGCAGTCTCTATTTACCACCTATCTCCCAGTTGTGCCCTTCTGCTCCTGATGCTACCTAGGTATACTCTTCAACAAAGGATACCATGAGAAAGAATTGTGATAATAGAAGAAAATGTAAAAGTTGTTTAAAATCCCATGCTCTTTACAATTACAAATCATTAGTTTAATGTTGACTTTATGGTCTCTTTAAGTAGGGACAATTTTGACAAAGGGACAATTATATGTATAACCATTTTTACTTTAAAATGAGTGTGAACAATCTGATTAAAGATACATGGACATACTGTGCCAGAAAAAGATATAGGGAGGAACATATGATAGTAAAAATAATACTGAATAGAAGTGTGTGTATGTGTGTGCTTTTGTGTGAATGAGTGTGCAATGCATATGTGCTTGTGCATGTGGGTGCCTCCTATGATGTTGGTGTTGACAAGCACACAAGTATGGTTATGGTGGGGAGGGGAGGGGGCCCTTCATGGATTTTTGCACCGGGGCCCTGAGGTTTCTAGTTACGCCTCTGAACAGGCATACATAATAATTTGGCCGGTGAGTGTATATACAGTATATGTTCATATATGTATACATATGTACGTATGTGTTTATATGTATACACTAGGGCAATCTATTTTTAAAAAAACAACAAACAAAGCTAAAATTACACAAAATAAAAAATGTAAAATTACAGAAAAAAATAAACAAAGCTATCCAAAATAAAAAATGTAAACCTAAAATTAATACCCCTATAAAAAATCCCCCCAAGAATAAAAACACACCCTAATCTAATACTAAACTACCAATAGCCCTTAAATGGGCTTTGTAGGGCATTGCCCTAAGTTAAACAGCTCTTTTACCTAAACAAATGATCAATTACCCCCTAACAGTAAAACTCCCCACCCACCAAACCGCCCAAAATAAAAAAACGGGGCATTTGTATGGGCATTGCACTTAAAAGGGCATTCAGCTCTTTTACTGCCCTTAAAAGGTCTTATTAAATTCACAAAATACCAGTAATTTAAAATATTTTTCAATTCTGTGGAGCAGGGTGTATATTGTTCAGAATTCAACAAATATACTGGTTGATTTGATTAATAAAAATGACAACGCTATGATATCGGAGAATTATAGAGAACAATACCTTAAAATAATCATCAAGTATATATCACGCCTTTAAATTGCTCCCGCTACTGTACTGAGACGTCCAAAATCTGCTGTATGAAATGTCAATATATGTTCGCCGAAATGTTACTTTGTTTCTGGAGTTGCCCATTGTTACAAAGATTTTGGGGTAAAATTAACTTTTGGGCCTCCAAAAATGTGAGTTTTAATGTTCTGCATATGCTCTTTCTGACTAAATATGATGAATTTGGTAATGAATGTATTTTTTTAATACAGTCATTCTCCTAGTTAGGAAGTTGATTTAAAAAAATTGGAAATCCCCTAAAGAACCCAGATTCTCCCAACTTAAAAATATGGTATGGCACCAGTTGCTAAGTGAACAAGTGGAGGTGGAATTGTGAGATTAAATTAAAATTTAAACTTTTCTCAGGAAATGGGAAAGTTATATAAAATCATTAGTTAGAACTTCAGAAGTATATAATAAGAAGATGATGGAGCCACCTGGAAGAAGACCTTCTCCGCCAGACTTCAGGAACGGTGAGTACCTATTTGGGGCTTAGTTTTAGGATTTTTTTTATTTTTGTGGTTTTATTTTTTACATTTTTAAGATTAGGGATTTAATGGGCTGAAAAAGAGCTGAATGCCCTTTTAAGGG
Organism: Bombina bombina; assembly: GCF_027579735.1. Lineage (NCBI taxonomy): Eukaryota > Metazoa > Chordata > Amphibia > Anura > Bombinatoridae > Bombina > Bombina bombina. The sequence continues at coordinate 91,546,433 of NC_069501.1, forward strand.
CAATGCCCATACAAATACCCCTTTAGGGGCAATGGGTAGTTTAGGTTTTTTAGTGGTAGTTTTTTTATTTTAGGGTTTGGTGGGTGGGGAGTTTTACTTTTAGGGGGGATTTAGTATTTTTTAAATGTAAAAGAGATGTTTAACTTAGGGCAATGCTGTACAAAAGACCCTTTTTTTTATTTTTATTTTTTTTTATTTTTTTTTATTGAGGATTTTCAAATATTACAACTTATGGAAACAGTCAAATGTGTTACAAATTAGACACAAAAACAAATAAAATACATGAACAAGTTATATTGAAATTAGTGATGGAAACAATAGGTGACCTGAGCTTATGAGTCCTTCTTTTTATAATAGTAATAGCTTGTTGAGGGGACTACTGAGCTGACCACAAGTAGGTCATATAGTTATGGAAATGAAATATATATGGTAGTCTCTAGGGAAGCCACTCCTGGACCTTCTGAATATATATAAGGGGGGGGGAGTCAGCGGGCAAAGAGCCGCTATAGATATGAGGGGAAGGGGGGGGCAGAGCCATTTAGGGTGAGGGAGAGAGGAGAAAAACTCGGGCTACGTCTGAGAAGGGTAGTGTGTAAATATTACCTCAAGTAAGTTCCTTAAGTTCCAGTAGGCTAGGAATTAAGTGATACATAGGATGAAATTCTACATATCATGTGGAGCTTTAAATTGACACATAATAATATTCGGCAGGTAAAAACCTCTTAAAGTTTAGGGTAGTAGGGGAAGAGTAAACTATCCCATTAAACTCATCCTAGTCTGCCGGGTAAAAAAATCTGAAAACCAGGGATACATGGTAAATAAACCTCAACCTCAAATTATTTAGGAACAAGCATAGTTCTAGGACTAACTAAAATATTAGGATATATAGCTTATACCCAAATAAATGCCGCCTTAGTAAGTAAGAGGCTGAGGCTCCTTCTTATAAAACAAAATTATTTTAGTACTAGTGTTAAATGTACAATATTTGTGTTGGACAAAGATAAAGATCTCCTCGCTTGTGGTGGAGGAGGTGGGCAGATTGCATTATCCTGGTCATACATAAAATACCCATATGTTCTTCTAAAATATGCATCTAACCTAAGTTAATCTAGGGGAAACCTCCTATATGGCGACAATAGGTGAGCTAAAGGCATCAGGGGTTGCTATAAAAGCTTACTAATAGATAAGTAGTAGGTATAAAAGGAGAAAGATCACAAAAACATATTGAAAAACATTAAACTCCTATGAACATTGATTGTGCTAAGAATACTAGTCATCTCCCATTTTCAGAGTGTCTAATAAAAATTAGGCAAATTAGAAGGAAAAGCTATGAGACTCTAGTGAACAGGCTTGTAGGCAGCTATTGCTTAACCATAAAATAAATAGCATTAGTTAAGGCACATGACATCTATTAATGATCTAATATAGCTATAAATTAGATATAACCATATCAAATATAAGGTATAATCAAATGTACTTAAAGGGCCACTGTAAGTAAATATTTTCTATGCTTGTTACTAACTAACTACTCCAAATACGCTTTTTATCAATAGCATTTCATTAACATATCTCTACCGTATATCAGAAATCTTGTCTGCAAATTTAATTGTTTTCCAAACCCACTCCGTGGGTATCCTTTGCTCTGTACCAATCCGTTTACAATACCTAGGTTTCAAAATGGCGCTTTAAACACAAAGTTATTGGTTTAAGTATTTTGAACACTCAGTGCTGAAAATAGTGGGCAGGATAATATGACATCATCGGCGAATAAAAGATATAACTTTTAGAACGTTATGAAACTTCGTTTTGGAGAAAATATAGGTCAGTAGGTTTTAATTAATGTTTATTAACTTTAATATGGTAGTTGTTTAGCTTAAAAATTATAACAGAAAGTAATCCTTTAACAACCCAAACATTAATAATAAACATGTGAATACATGATAAAGAATAAGATGGGGAAATTATCTAACCCTATACTGTTATAGCAGACTAAAAAACTAATCTGAGTATGACTCGATAATATATATCTAGAGGGTAGTACTCACTTAAAAGTTTGTATATGTTAGCTGTGAAGCTCTAAACTAAAAAGCTAGTAGGTGTTAAGGATGTCCCACATAGGCTGAGCCCTAATGTTGCTTAAGATATCTACTCAGAGAAGTATCATTACCGTAAGTGGGAGTGATTACAATTATGTAACCTCCATAATTAAATTTTCAGAAGCTCTGCTTGAATATGCAACCAAAGCCTTAACCAATATTAGAGACCCTCTTAAACAATCTACACCCAACACTTTAACTAGGATCTAACAGTCGAGAGTAAAATTGATAAGACCCCAAGTTTATATTATAAGAGCAAGCTTTATACCCTCAAAGTATACAAAGGTCAGGCATGAATATACTTATAGGTTGCATAAAACTTTAGAAGTAACCTGTGTTGCATTCCAGTCCCCCAAATAAATATGAGAATACATAGACCAGTAGTATAACCCTGGTAATCCAAAGGAATCGTATACGCTCCAGGTTTACTATATAGCAACCAAAAATAATTTGGCGTATCAAGCCGTAACATATATATATACATTAACTATATTCAAATCAAACGATATCAGACGCATAAGCTCAGATAAATATGGTATTAGAGTCCTGGAAATGCGAACTACATAATGCGATTCAGGAAGTCCGTTAGGAAACCTGAAGTGCAAAATTGTTCCTAGGTTGTCCATGTGGTATGCTCCCCTTATGCAGGGCCTACATGTGTAGTCTCATAATTATTAACAAATATATATATAGAGTCATCCAATATCTATATAAGATCGAATGGAGTGGGTAAAAATGTAAAATAATATCCCTGTAGGGTTCGAATGGAGTGGGTAAAAATGTAAAATAATATCCCTGTAGGGGTACTACTCTGCATATACTAGCTAGTCTAAACATAAAGTATATAACCACCCAATGCAGTGTAATATACATGTATCATGAAAGATAGTCCTCTAGATGAGGTAATATGAGAGACGGATACATTAGCATGGTGTAATACATGTGAAATGTCTAGAGTAGGCAATATACTGTATAGCCACAGCAACATAAAGTGGTACACAAATATCATAGGAACTAAACATCCAAAGGATGTAATATAGAAACCAAGCATATCCGTGCATCATACTTGTGTACATTATACGTAGATGTGCCTTAAAGTAAGCAGAGTATTATATAGGGGTGCACTTACAACCATTTGTGTGATGACAGGGAATATTTATAAATAGTGAAAACATATAAATCTTAGGAGCAGGAGGTCATAGATAAATTGTGGGTATGTTATAATGGAGCTGCATAGCTATAAGAAAAATCTCTTACTCAGTTGAATAGTGTATGTGAAAGTAGGTTACAGTAGCCGGTAAACATCAAAATCAAACATATAAGCCAACTTAGTAATAAGGAAAGGTATGAACACTTTATATTACAAGCTGATCGACTCTCTCAGTCATTAAAAAAAAAACTCTCCACGAATATTGCGCTAACAGTATCAACTTAAGAATCTGGACAAGGAGACCTTAGTGGGTAACATAACTTATATACTCATATAAACAACTATTATCTATGAGTCTCTAATAAAGCATCTTTAACTTAGGAAGTATATATGCAAACAGCCCAAGACATTTAGGAATTTGATGCGGCTTGCAGTTTTTTGTAGAGCCTTTCTTGACTCACTATCAATCTGTGGTTGAGTGAAAGTTTTCTGAAGGCTAGTACTAATGGCTATATAGCTAAGTATGATCGAGTAAAGGTCATACTTCAGTACATCAAGTTAATAAGGAAGGATTTACCCCACTTAGGTCTTGAGGTCCGTTGTCCGGCCCATAAAAACCTGCAGACCGTGTTGTAGCGTAAGTCGATATTTATGCAGCCTGAAAAAGGAGGTGATCATATCAGGCCCTTGAAGCAGTGAGCTCTCTCGCCACATTAAAGGCACGGGGCCTCCATGAGAATCTACAGAACCTAATGGCTTCAGACCCCAACCGCGGAAGTCAACCGCTCCTCCACGATATAGGGGCATAATCGGGTAAGATTCAGCTTCAGCCCCGGGTACAGATGACAGGTTGAGACTTGTGCATAACTCTTCGGCTGAACAAAATTGTTCCTGTTTGCTGCCGTTTGTAAAATACTTCTTGCGGTATAGTTATATATTATACCTGCATGAGTTAGAGTTCCTGCTCCACAGCTGTTATCACTCATAACGCAGGCCACTTCTCAAAAAGTATCGTTCGGATTGTGTTGCCCCCCCATGAGTAGACCGGAATGCTCGCCTGGAACTGGAGGTGTGATATCATGGGGCACTGCTGCAGACTATAGGCTTATCATCTTGTGATGCGCAGGGTGTCAGAACAAGATTTCCCCTCAGTTTCCAGTTCAGCCAGTGTAGGCGGCCCAATGCAGGGTTCCGACATCCGCCCCAGCCTACAACACCCCTATTCTGTGTTAGCATGTCAAAGGGATCACTGAATTATCTTGAGACTTGGGTGCAGGTGTAAGCGGAGGTCCTGCCCCGCTGTACAGGATCCGTGCATGTGGCTCAGGGTGTTCGACAGTGGGTATAAAGGCCCGATAATTAGCGATATAAGGTCACTTCTTACAGGCTCTGATAGTGCCTTTCCAGGAGCTGTTGGGCGTGTGCCGTTCCCAAGAGTTTAGAGCCTCCATACCATCAGAGTCAATAGGGTATAGGCACCCACAGATAGCTCCACGTGGCACACCTTAGAAAGAAATCCCAGCAACGTGTTCTTAGAATGACTTATCCCTTTCTTAGGAGAATAGTAGATTAAAGTAATTGTCTATTATACCATAATAGAGACTCAGATCCTTTATGAATGGCTTAAACCATATAATTATATTCCAAAGCCCGGAGCTCCATAAAAACATGTCCGTGTGCCTCTGTAGTGGCTCCGCCCCCCACAAAAGACCCTTTTAAGGGCTATTGGTCTGTTTATTTAGATTAGGGGGCATTTTTATTTATTTTATTTTTTTTTTCATAAGGATTAGGTTTAATTTTTTTAATTTTTGATAATTTTGTTTAATTTTTTTTCTTTAATTTTAGAGTTTTTAAATTTTTATTAATTTTAGATTTTTTTTTTTAATTTAATGTTAGATTTTATTATTTTAAGTGAAACTGAGTATTGGGGTTAATTTAGGGGGTATTAGGTTAAGGGGCTTAGTAGTTAAATTAATTATATGCATTGTGGGGGTTGGCGGTTTAGGAGTTAATAGGTAATCACAGAGGTAAAAAGTATATTAATATAGCTGTGTTGGTTATGCAAAACTGGGGAATGGGTAATAAAGGGATTATCTATCTTTTAAAAAAATAAAATTCTGGTGTAGACTGTCCCTTTAACACAGATTTAAACACATGGACATATTTCATTTGAAAGTAACTACCTTGCATCTTGATTTTCGTTGTATTATGCAAATACATTATACACATATAAATACATAAATGCATCTGTACACACATATAAACATGTATCATATATATATATTTATATAATTAATAAATATTATATATATGTACACACACACACACATATACATATACATATTTAGACCATGTATATGTATGTATCTCTATGGTAAATCACTTATCCTTTTTTTATTTTTGATAAATTAGTGCCCTTTTCTTTCTAACATTCTGAGACCTCATATTGTTGTGCATTTTTTTAAATAATTTTTATAAGATAGTGTTATTATGAGTGTAACTAAACAGTTAACAAGAGCCCCTGAGGACGCGATATCCAGACACGCCGTTAACTTCAATTGCTAACATAGAACCAATGGGTGCTATTTTGCATTTAGCCTTAATCAACCAATAACGCCCTATCTGGTATTAAAAGCTGATATATGCTACATATAAACAGTGCACTTTACATTTAATAAAAGTGCAAATAGCAAGTAGAACATTCATTTAACTTAAATTAATGTTGGTGAAGCCGATGGGCAATCTCTAAATACCCCCTTTCTTTTAACAACTTTGAAATCTATTATCTCTTGATAAAAATGATATAGAAATAAATTAACTAAAGCTGATTAATTTTCTGGTTAATTTTCTGAGTGCTAATTGCTACAGCAACGCTTGCGGTAGCCATAACCAACCTCTTGTAATGGCTGATTATTTATTGTGGCGCCCACAAATGGGCAAATTTTCCCGTTTGCAGGAGCACAATAAATTAGTGCTACCACTTGTAATCTAGCCCTTACTTGGTATCCTTTGTTGAAAATCATACCTACAGTAGCTAGGCTTAGGAGCAGCAATGCACTACTAAGAGCTAGCTGTTGAGTTCGGTGGCTACACACATATAGATTGTCCGTACTTGTTATTGTTGTCGTTCTGCTGTCTGTTACATAAACCCTTCACTCTGCCCCCATCCCTCTCCTCCCCTTTGTGTCTCGGGTGGTTTTTCCTGGCTCACAACTATGTCCTTGCCTTTGGATCCTCTGGCCCTGGGAGAGTGACTTCTATGGGGTGAATGTTGTGTGGTAGGTAAGCAGCGACCTTGCACTTTACACGAGCAGTTTCGCACTATGGATGCTTTTCTTTTGTTTACAGATGAGGACATGGCCTGAGATGACTCGGTACTTAACGCCACAGGTTCTTCCCTTACAACTCTTCTTGCCTCCCACTCACCCCGTGCCCTTCACCGGTCAAACATGGTATCAGGTGTGAGAATTTATATGCAGTCAATAAAATCCAGCCCTCCATTATATACAGTTCTGTAAGCACAGATCAAGGGACTCAATAGGTTGACATAACATCCTTTTATAAGTGGAATGGAATTTCAGATCTTCGATACATATGCATTGGTTTTAACCTAAAGCATTAGATAACGGACCTTGTTTATGTGTCACCAACAACCTTCTGATTTAGGCACCTTTGTGAGCTTTATCATTGCCTCAATAGAAATAGAAATGATCTTAACTTGACTGTTGCAACTTTGGTGGT